>NC_071985.2:187724642-188031071 GCF_028885655.2 Pongo abelii
GCAGTGAGCCGAGATCTCGCCACTGCACTCCAGCCTGGGCAACAGAGCGAGACTCCGTCTCAAAAAAAAAAAAAAAAAAAGGGAAGCTGTGACTTGTTCAGAAAGTCGCAAGACAAATCGGTTATGGAAAGCAGTGTGCCTCATTTCCTGCAAGTGGCTGAGTGAAAAATAACTGGCAGGCTAAAAAGCTGCACTTCCTCACACCTGGAGCATCATCCATTCCTTTTCACCATGGCCCAGTCTATGCTGATCAGAGTAGGGGTTTTTATTTCCCTTTAGGTTCCAGCATATTGGGAAAGTTTCCTGGAGAGGATTCTTATTCCAATCTGTCAAGGCTGGAAGAGGTTGAAATCTTTGGGGCTAGAGAGCTGGACGTGAAAATGCCAATTCCTATGGCAAACATACATGGGCTTTTCCATTATTAGCTAGGTGACGTGAGCCAGGTCACGTAACCCGGATTGTAATCGAGTAGCTGGGATTAAGGTTAAGTGTGAAATGAAGACATATTAGTAGCCACCGCTTAAGGACATTGTGAGAATTACAGGTAATTAGCACTGTGTAGAATTCACGCTAAGCACTCATTGAATGGCGACCACAGTCTGATGACGTGGTAAATGGAAGGTGTCGGGAGGGGAGATCTCTCCAAAGTTCTTGCAGCCAGGGCTACGGCCTGAGAAAACCTCTGCAATTACTGGTGTGACCGATTCATCCATTAAATTAATATTCACTGAGCAACTATGAGGTACAAGACTTTGTACTAGGTTCTGGGGTCAAAAGACATGGACTCTACCTTTGAGGAACTCAGAGAAATATATTTTAAAATATATTTTAGGCTGGGCGTGGTGGCAGGTGCCTGTTATCCCAGCACTTTGGGAGGCTGAGGCAGGCGGATCACTTGAGGTCAGGAGTTCGAGACCAGCTTAGCCAACATAATGAAACACCATCTCTACTAAAAATACAAAAATTAGCCGGGAGTGGTGGCAGGCTCCTGTAATCCCAGCTACTTGGGAGGCTGAGGCAAGAGAACCGCTTGAACCCAGGAGTTGGAGGTTGCAGTGAGCTGAGATTGCACTACTACACTCCAGCCTGGGCGACAGTGAGACTCCATCTCAAAGAAAATAGCTGGATGCAGGCCGGGTGCGGTGGCTCACTCCTGTAATCCCAGCAGTTTGGGAGGCCGAGGCGGGCAGATCACCTGAGGTCAGGAGTTCGAAACCAGCCTGGCCAACATGGTGAAACCCCATCTCTACTAAAAATACAAAAATTAGGCAGGCGTGGTGGCAGGCGCCTGAAATCTCAGCTACTCGGGAGGCCGAGACAAGAGAATCGCTTGAACCTGGGAGGCAGAGGTTTCAGTGAGCCAACATTGCGCCACTGCACTCCAGCCTGGGTGACAGAGTGAGAACCTGTCTCGAAAAACATAATAATAAAAATAAAAATAATAATAAATGCAAAAATTAGCCAGGCTTCGTGGCGCATGCCTGTAGTCCCAGTTACTCGGGAGGCTGAGGCAAGAGAATCACTTGAACCTAGGAGGCGGAGGTCGCAGTGAGCCGAGATTGCACCACTGCACTCCAGCCTGGGCAACAGAGCGAGACTTCATCTCAAAAAATAAATAAAATAAAATAAAATGAATAGCTGGGCGCAGTGGCTCACGCCTGTAATCTCAACACTTTGGGAGGCCAAGGCAGGTGGATCACACAGTCAGGAGATCGAGACCATCCTAACCAACATGGTAAAATCCCGTCTCTACTAAAAATTCAAAAATTAGCCAGACATGGTGGCGGGGGCCTGTAGTCCCAGCTACTCAGGAGGCTGAGGCAGGAGAATCACTTGAACCCAGGAGGTGGAGGTTGCAGTGAGCCGAGATCGCACCACTGTACTCCAGCCTGGGTGACAGAGTGAGACTCTGTCTCAAAAATAAATAATAAATAAATAAAAATAAGGCCAGGCAGGGTGGCTCATGCCTGTAATCCCAGCACTTTGAGAGGCCGAGGCAGGTGGATCACCTGAAGTCAGGAGTTCGAGACCAGCCTGGCCAACATGGTGAAACCCCGTCTCTACTAAAAGTACAAAAATTAGCCGGGCATGGTGGTGGGTGCCTGTAATCCTAGCTACTCAGGAGGCTAAGGCAGAAGAATTGCTTGAACCTGGGAGGCAGAGGTTTCAGTGAGCCAACGTTGCGCCACTGCCCTCCAGCCTGGGCGACAGAGTGAGAACCTGTCTCAAAAAAAAAATAATAAAAATAAAAATAATAATAAATGCAAAAATTAGCCAGGCTTGGTGGCACATGCCTGTAGTCCCAGTTACTCGGGAGGCTGAGGCAGGAGAATCACTTGAACCTAGGCGGCGGAGGTCGCAGTGAGCCGAGATTGCACCACTGCACTCCAGCCTGGGCAACAGAGTGAGACTCCATCTCAAAAACATAAAAAATAAAAATTTTAAAAAATAAGTATATTTTAAATCCATGTACTTTTTAAATTTTTTTTTGAGACAGAGTCTTACTTTGTCGCCTAGGCTGGAGTGTGCTGTCATGATCTCAGCTCACTGCAATCTCCACCTCCTGGGTTCAAGTGATTATCCTGCCTCAGCCTCCCGAGTAGCTGGCATTACAGGTGAGCACCACCATGCACAGCTAATTGTTGTATTTTTTGTAGAGATGGGGTTTCACCACGTTGGCCAGGCTGGTCTCGAACTCCTGACCTCAGGTGATCCACCCACCTTGGCCTCCCAAAGTGCTGGGATTACAGGCCTAAGCCACCCTGCCCGGCCTGTTTTCCTCATGTAACCCCAGGAATTAAAAGTCCTCAAAGGCCAATGGTCCAAATAGGAGATTGGCAAATGAAGGATCTTGTGGGGGCTGGGTTTTCTTCTGCATGTCCGTGGAGTTATATATGTGTTGTGTGTGACGTCTATAAAAATAGTTCTAATTAATTGGCCTAAAGGAAGATAAGCACTTGGATCAAATATTTATTAAAGGGAAGATAGGCCGGCTGTGGTGGCTTACGCCTGTAATCCCAGCACTTTGGGAAGCCAAGGTGGGCGGATCACCTGAAGTCAGGAGTTCAAGACCAGCCTGACCAACATGGACATACCCCATCTCTACTAAAAATACCAAATTAGCCAGGCTTGGTGGCCCATGCCTGTAATCCCAGCTACTTGGGAAGCTGAGGCAGGAGACTCACTTGAACCCGGGAGGTGGAGGTTGCGGTGAGCTGAGATTGTGCCATTGCACTCAAGCCTGGATAACAAGAGAAACCATCTCAAAAAAAATAAAAGGGAAGATAAAACCTGTGGTACTTTTCAGTTCACGTGACTTTAATCTTTGAGAAATGAAAACAGCCTTAAAGATTATTGGTAAAAAGCCAATGTCATCAAAATATAAATAAGTGGACTGGGCTGGGTGCAGTGGCTCACGCCTGTAATCCCAGCTCTTTGGGAGACTGAGGTGAGCAGGTTGCCTGAGCTCAGGAGTTCAAGACCAGCCTGGGCATCAGGGTGAAACCCCATCTCTACTAAAATACAAAAAATTAGCCGGGCATGGTGGCGTGCTCCTGTAGTCCCAGCTACTCAGGAGGCTGAGGCAGAAGAATTGCTTGAACCCAGGAGGCGGAGGTTGCAGTGAGTCGAGATCGTGCCACTGCACTGCATCCTGGGCGATAAAGCAAAACTTTGTCTAAAAAAAAAAAATAGTTGGACTAAATTGTGCAGGTCAGATACTAGGTTGGCTAAATGTTTTACGGTTATAAACTGCTTTTTGGTCTCTACTAAAAATACAAAAATTAGCTTGGCATTGTGGCAGGCACCTGTAGTCCCAGCTACTTGGGAGTCTGAGACACAAGAATTGTTTGAACCATGAGACAGAGGTTGCAGTGAGCTGGAATCATGCCACTGCACTCTAGCCTGGGTGATAGAGCGAGACTCCATCTCCATCTCAAAAAAAAAAATTAATCTTGCAAAGAAATTCTCTGTGTGAACATATTGACTAAATTCAAAAGTGTATTGTATGATTTTTCTGTAAATTGAGCATTGAAATAAAAGCACAATAAGGTACTCTTAAGGCACTAATCTGCTCTTTGGCAAAATTTGTAAAGGCTTATAAAAGGTTTTTTTTTTTCTTTTTATGTTTCTGAGTCATTATTTTGGCAAAATAAATAATTTATTGTAATCTGGAATTCTATTTCAAGTGTTTCAAACCTCTAACATATTTAACAGGCTTTCCAAAATCAAACTTCAGTTTCAAAATTGTCTTTCCTGACACCTGGCTTTTTGAATACTTCAGAAGGGCCCCTAGAGTGTCCAGAAAAGAGAGCTAAACAGGATTATTTGAAACATTTAGGTACTTGGTACTGTGTTCAATCTTCTTTAGGTTACATTTTGGTGAATAATACATGTTCCAAAATTGTATGGAATTTCTAAAATTCTAATGTCTGAGTGTATGCTATCAATCATAATTAAGGTTGTTAAGTTTTTGTAAACCATGGAGATAATCAAACTTCTTTGTCAATTGTGCTTCTAACTGTAACTACCCTGAACATTTTGTTATTCACAGAAAATTGTTGTTTTGTTTTAGTCCTTTTCAAAACATGGTCTATAATAAGCTATAGAACTCTGACAGGTGCTCTCAAATACAGGTTTCTGATAAGTTTGGAGATTGTGACATTGGAATAAAGGAAAAACGTACAGGACTCATGAAGAGCTAAAATGTTCACAAATATCAAGTAAAACGAGTTAACTGAATGTACTCAAGAAACTGAAGCAACCTTTTTAACTTTTGCTTGGAATACTGCTGATCCTTATTTTGTTTTTCAGAGTCAAGGAAACTTACTTTGAACTATTTATGTCCTTTAATAAATTGAGTAAGGTATACTCTTTTTTTGTTTTTTTGTTTTTGAGACGGAGTCTCACTCTGTCTCCCAGGCTGGAGTGCAGTGGCACGATCTCAGCTCACTGCAAGCTCCGCCTCCCACATTCACACTGTTCTCCTGCCTCAGCCTCCCGAGTAGCTGGGACTACAGGCACCCGCCACCAGGCCTGGCTATTTTTTTCGTATTTTTAGTAGAGACAGGGTTTCACTGTGTTAGCCAGGATAGTCTCAATCTCCTGACCTTGTGATCCGCCAGCCTCGGCCTCCCAAAATGCTGGGATTACAGGCATGAGGAGTAAGGTATACTCTTGTGAACAAAATCTGGAGCATGTTTTTTGTTTCTCTCTGCCTTGTTCCTCTAGAATTTGGAAACTATCTGTGAGTATTCTTTTTTGTTTTTTTGTTTGTTTTTTGAGATGAAGTCTCATTCTTGTCCCCCAGGCTTACTGGGGGAACCTGCCCCCGACAGTCACGTAAGTTCTTTTCTATTTTCCCTAAGTGTCAGCCGGTCTGAGAAATAAAGGGAAAGAGTACAAAAGAGAGAAATTTTAAAGCTGGGTGTCCGGGGGAGACATCACATGTCCGCAGGTTCCATGATGCCCCCCGAGCCATAAAACCAGCAAGTTTCTATTAGTGATTTTCAAAAGGGGAGGGAGTGTTTGAATAGGGTGTGGGTCACAGAGATCATGTGTTTCACAAAGTAATAGAATATCACAAGGCAAATGGAGGCAGGGCGAGATCACAGGACCACAGGACCGGGGCGAAATTAAAATTGCTAGTGAAGTTTCAGCATGCATTGTCATTGATAACATCTTATCAGGAGACAGGGTTTGAGAGCAGACAACCGATCTGACCAAAATTTATTAGGTGGGAATTTCCTTGTCCTAATAAGCCTGGGAGTGTTATGGGAGACTGGGGCTTATTTCATCCCTACAGCTTCGACCAAAAAAGACGGCCGCCCCCCGAAGCGGCCATTTCAGAGGCCTACCCTCAGGGACGCATTCTCTTTCTCAGGGATGTTCCTTGCTGAGAAAAAGAATTCAGCGATATTTCTCCCATTTGCTTTCGAAAGAAGAGAAATGTGGCTCTGTTCCGCCCGGCTCACCCGCAGTCAGAGTTTAAGGTTATCTCTCTTGTTCCCTGAACATTGCTGCTATCCTGTTCTTTTCTCAAGGTGCCCAGATTTCATATTGTTTAAACACACATGCTCTACAAACAATTTGTGCAGTTAACGCAATCATCACAGGGTCCTGAGGCAACATACATCCTCCTCAACTTACAAAGATGACGGAATTAAGAGATTAAAGACAGGCATAGGAAATCACAAGGGTATTGATTGGGGAAGTGATAAGTGTCCATGAAATCTTCACAATTTATGTTCAGAGATTGCAGTGAAGACAGGCGTAAGAAATTATAAAAGTATTAATTTGGGGAACTAATAAATGTCCATGACATCTTCACAATTTATGTTCTTCTGCCATGGCTTCAGCGGGTCCCTCCGTTCAGGGTTCCTGACTTCCCGCAACACAGGCTGGAGTGCAATGGCACGATCTCAGCTCGCTGCAACCTCCACCTCCCGGGTTCAAGCAATTCTCCTGCCTCATCCTCCCAAGTAGCTGGGATTACGGGTGCCTGCCACCACACCTGGCTAATTTTTGTATTTTTAGTAGAGATGGGGTTTCACCATGTTGGCCAGGCTGATCTTGAACTCCTGACCTCAGGTGATCTGCCCACCTCAGCCTCCCAAAGTGCTGGAATTACAGGCGTGAGCCACCACGCCCAGCCTCTGTGAGTATTTTTAACTTGTGGTAATATAGTTGTTGCATCAGTGCAGTAAGAATCCATTTTCTTTTGCAACAGGATGCAACTGGAGAAACTGGTTGTTTTACCAAGGCTTTGAGTGCAAGGGTATGCTTCCCTTTAAGCAGTCAAGCTCGAGTTGCAGAGCCAAAAAAATCCCCTTGGGGAGAAAACTGGCTTCATACCCTTGCCTACACAGTCCCTGTACAGGCAGGGTTCCTGACCTGTGGTCAGTAAAGAATGTCACTTTCCTTGTTTTTTTTTTTGAGATGGAGTCTCACTCTGTCACCCAGAATGGAGTGCAGTGGCATGATGTTGGCTCACTGCAGCCTCTGCCTCCCAGGTTCAAGCTATTCTCCTGCCTCAGCCTCCTGAGTAACTGGGACTACAGGCGTGTGGCACCACACCCGGCTAATTTTTTTTTTTTTTTTTTTGGCAGAGATGGGGTTTCACCATGTTAGCCAGGATGGTCTGGATCTCCTGACCTTGTGATCCACCCGCCTCGGCCTCCCAAACTGCTGGGATTACAGGTGTGAGCCACCATGCCCGGCCAAGAGTGTCACTTTCTAACTGGCCCAGAGTTCCAAGTTTATCTTGGGACCTTAAGAGAAGAGGATCACCCAACTCACAGGTATTTGAGGATACAAATCCATGGCGGGGCTCGGCTTTAAAAGGTCTTCTCTAAGAGTCCTTGTGGAACAGAGTTGCATCAAAGCCAATCTAAAAGGCCTATGTAGAAATAGTTATTCTTGCTGCACTTTACGCAACTAATGAGGCCAAGTATAAGACTAAAGTCTATTTTGCAAACAACTGAGTTCTATCATGATTTTTTAACAGAAATGAGAACTGGTAACAAAAGAAAAATTGAAAAATAAAAATAAAAATAAATGAGAACTGCAGAGAAATTATGTTTCAAAACGTATACATTTGTCATTAAATTCTTTTTGTTTGTTTGTTTGTTGAGACAGAGTCTCGCTCTGTCACCAGGCTGGAGTGCAGTGGTACGATCTTGGCTCACTGCAACCTCCGCCTCCAGGATTCAAGCAATTCTCCTGCCTCAGCCTCCTGAGTAGCTTGGACTACATGCGTGCACCACCACAGCTAATTTTTGTATTTTTAGTAGAGATGGGGTTTCACCATGTTGGCTAGGATGGTCTCAATCTCTTGACCTCGTGATCCACCTGCCTTGGCCTCCCAAAGTGCTGGGATTACAGGCGTGAGCCACCCCACCCGACTTCATTTGTCATTAAATTCTAAACTAATTAGTTGTTTTTAAGTCTTTGCCTACATTTTAGACTAACCCTGCTTGTTCCTGTGAACCAACCAGCAATCTCCAGTGACAGCTCAGAAAGAACAAAAGGGATGGGTAATGTAGAAATCTGGATCAATATTCTAGTTCTGAGCAATTATACATCAAATCCTGCCAGGCAATGGGAATAAATAGGGTGCCCATCACCTGGCGGTTTCCTTTTTAGGAAAGCAAGACCAAGGGAGCTAACCAAAGCCAAGCACCATGCACCCAAATCCTAGCAAGTATAACTATAGCCACCAGTTATCTGGGTGTCTCACAAGACAACCTTTTCTCTCCCTTGTTGGGGGAGGACTCAATTCCACAGCTTCACTTTAGCATTTGGCTTATGATAAGGAGTCCGTGCAACTCCCTCCAAGACACATTTTTGTCCCAAACTCAATTCCAAGCTTTGGGTCAAAGCCCTAGGAAAGAAGACTGGATCTGAGGGATCCAGAGGCAGATGATAATGAAAGTTAAAAGGCACAGCACAGGTGAGCATGGCTGACTCCTGCCGATTAAGCTAAGCTTTCTGTTTCATGGATAAAAGTCATGCTAGTATCCATGGCATAAATGAAATCTAGGGAATTCAAGGCTACTGACAGCAGGGGAGATAAGGCATATGTGAGTAGAGTGAATAATTCCCACCCCCAGCCCTGCTAGTTAACATGGGTGAAAGCCTCTTTAACACCCATGGGTGGCACGCTGTTGCATTCACCAGGACTCAGGGATACTAGGATGGTGGAAAGAAAGAGGAATGCCTCACTTTCCCTCCCTCACATACCCCAGGTATTTGCTAGGAAGAGAAAGGAACCAGGGGCGCCTGCTTCCCCCTTTCTAGATGAGTAGCCATTCACTTTCAGTTTGTACTCCTTTTGAATGCATCTTGAACTCCTGGGACTCCTTTGAAAAAACACCTTTTTTTTCTCCCCTCAGATACATCCTCCAAATTGAGAAAGAGTTAATTTCCCGAACCTTAAACTGGCTGACTTAGGATTGGGCTCAGGGGAAGGGAACCCAGAAGCCTGACATGCCAGCAAAAGGGTAAAAGTTTTTTTTTTTACCAGTTGGGCTTTTGGCCTCCCTCTCCCCAAGCAAACTGGTAAAAGGCCTCAGGATTTTTCACCTGTCCTTACCCTTGTTTTGTTTTGATACATGTTTTCTAATAACCCAGTTTGTCTCTTCTCAGCTTCAGGCCATCAAACTCCAGACATGCAACTAGAGCCTTGGACGATGGCTCCTTCTGCAGGGGACCCTAATATAGGCCTCTGAGGGAGATCTGACTGCCATCTTCCCAAAACAGCACCCCCTGTCAGCAGGAAGCAGTTAAGATCGGTCTTTGTCCTTAGCCTCACTCTAAGGGCAGTTAGATGTACTTCTTTAGGCGGGGGAATGAGACAGCCAAGTATAAAGGGGTTCCCAGAGAACCTCTGACTGGCCTGTGAACTGGGAGAATGGGGTGGAGCCATGGAAGTTCATGCTGTTTGCAGCGGGGAGGAGCCTGGCCCCTCCTGTTCCTATGTGGAACCTGGGATTCAATCTATGAGATGAGGGCCTGTTAACAGGAACCCCTCTCTTGCTTTGCTGTGTTGTTTTTCCTTTTTCCCCGGTAAATTCCATCCCCCTCACCCCTCAAAGTTTCTGTGAGCCTAATCTTTCCTGTTCATGTTACAAGAACCCGGATTTTCCTACAACCACAGTGATTAGACAAAGATGTCTGTTGCTAATTTTTCAGGTTAGTTGTTAACAACAACAAAATAGACATTTGCTATAGAGAATGTTAATGTTAGGCAGGGTGAGATGTTTAAGTCAAGACTAATTTCTGAACAGTCTGGAAAAGAAATAAAGTAATCCCATTTACAACAGCTACAAATAAAATCAAATACCTAGGAATTAGCTTAACCAAAGAAAAAAATCTCTATAATCAAATCTCTATAACCAAAGAAAAATAATCTCTATAAAACACTGACAAAAGAAATTGAAGAGGACACAAAAAAATGGAAAGATATTCCATGTTCATGAATTGGAAGAATCAATATTGTTAAAATGTCCATACTACCAAAAGCAATCTATAGATTCAATGCAATCACTATCAAAATATCAATGACATTATTTACAGAAATGGAAAAAATCATAAAATTTATATGGAACCACAAAAGACCCAGAACAGCCAAAGCTATACTAAGCAAAAAGAACAAAACTGAAGGAATCACATTATCTTACTCCAAATTTTGTTACAGAGCTATAGTAAACAAAACAGCATGGTACTGGCATAAAAACAGACATATAGACCAAAGGAACAGAATAGAGGACTCAGAAACAAATCCACACACCTGCAGTGAACTCATTGTCAACAAAGTTGCCAAGAACACATACCGGGGAAAAGACAGTCTCTTCAATAAATGGTGCTGGGAAAACAGGATATCCATATGCAGAAGAATGAAACTAGACCCCTATCTCTCACCATATACAAAAATTAAATCAAAATGAATTAAAGACTTAAATCTAAGACCTCGAAATATGAAACGACTGCAAGAAAACACTGGAGAAGTTCTCCAGGACATTGATCTGGGTAAAACTTTCTTGAGTAATACCCCACAAGCACAGGCAACCAAAGTAAAAATGGACAAATGGGATCACATCTAGTTAAAAAGCTTCTGTACAGCAAAGGAAACAATCATTAAAGTGAAGAGATAACCCACAGAATGGGAGAAAATATTTGCAAACTACCTCTCTGACAAGGGATTAATAACCAGAGTATATAAGGAAGTCAAACAACTCTATGGGAAAAAATATAATCCAGTGAAAATAGGCAAAACATTTGAATAGACGTTTCTCAAAAGAAGACATACAAATGGAAAACAGGCATATGAAAAGGTGCTCAACATCACGGATCATCAGAAAAATGCAAGTCAAAGCTACAATGAGATATCATCTCACCCCTGTTCAAATGGCTTCTATCCAAAAGACAGGCAATAACAAATGCTGGAGAGGATGTGGAGAAAAGGGAACCCTCAAACACTGTTGGTGGGAATGTAAATTAGTGCAACCACTATGGAGAACATTTTAGAGGTTCCTCAAAAAACTAAAAATAGAGCTACGATATGATCCAGCAATCTCACTGCTGAGTATATACCCAAAAGAAAGGAAATCAGTATATCAGAGAGATCTGCACTTCCATGTTTGTTGCAGCACTGTTCACAAAGATTTGGAAGCGGCTGGGTACAGCGGCTCACACGTGTAATCCCAACACTTTGGGAGGCCAAGAACCTAGGAGTCTTGAACCTAGGAGTTCAAAACCAGCCTGGGAGGGCCGGGTGCGGTGGCTCAACGCCTATAATCTCAGTACTTTGGGAGGCTGAGGTGGGCAGATCACCTGAGGTCAAGAGTTCAAGACCAGCCTGGCCAACATGGGGAAACCCCATCCCTACCAAAAATACAAAAAATTAGCCAGGTGTCATGGCGGGGACTTGTAATCCCAGCTACTCAGGAGGCTGAGGCAGGAGAATCGCTTGAACCCAGGAGGCAGAGGTTGCAGTGAGCCGAGATAGCGCCACTGCACTTCAGCCTGGGTGACAGAGCGAGACTCCATCACAAAACAAACAAACAAAAAACAGCCTGGGCAACATAAGGAGACCTAGTCTCTACAAGAATTTAAAATTTTTGTATACTACAGCCTCGGTGACAGAGCCCTCAGTTCAAAAAATAAATAATAGAAATCTCAACAGTCTTCTAGGCCTTCCAATCATCAGTTCCTACCAATTCCAGCCTTGTTTTATGCCATCACCTCTACCGCCAGGTCCCCCTTACTTTTAGTTGCTGTCATACAAGTCTTCTTTAGGTTTTTCCAGCAGCGTCTTCCAGTTTACAAGACTTTTCCCTAAGCTGTCCAATTTGTATGGAATGCTGTTCCCACTCTTACCTCCTTTAACTAATTAATCCCTATTCATCTTTCAGATCTTAGCTGATTAAATAAGTAGGCTACTCACCCTGCACTTCTCATAACACTTCTTCCAACTGTAATTAAATTAATTATGCAATTACTTAGTCTGTCTCCTCAAGTAGGCTGTAGGGACTTATATATATGTCTTTGTTATAGCTATATCCCCAGGGCTTAGCATCATGCCTAACGCATAAGTACCCAATAAATACTTCTTGAATGAAGAGCAATGGTTTGGGAAAGTAAAATGAGTTTTGTGTGACTGCAGGTTAGAGAGATTTGCCAAAAACCTACCTGAAACCTGTTTATCAGTGGCCTCTGGTGCCCACCAATAAAAAGTGCATAAGATAGGGCCTTAGGGGCCGAGTGACAAGGTGTGGGCTGGACTGTTGCCTCCTGCAGGTCACCTATGCACACTGACTATAGTGTCTGATGGAGAAAGCCCCGTCCCCACCTTTTGTGATTTTGCAAGCTGGGATTCCCTAACTTCTGAATGTAAGTCGCTTGGACTCTTCATATTACTAAACCTAGGCACTGATCAGGACAGGGGGATGGAAACTCAAGGCCCAGGTCCAGCACTGCCTTGAAACCAATGGACAATCATTGCCCTGATCGCTCACTTCTGAGGTGGCCAATTTGAGGCATTCTTGAGAAAACTCCAGGGAAGCATGCAGTGCTTAAGATGTGCCAGTAGATGGCGCTACTTCCCAACGTGCCTAATGCAAGGATACAGAATTACTCAGCCTCCTCACAGGTTCCTCCAGAACCAAGATATGAATATTTGGGCTTCAAGGGCAGGTCACATCCAGCAGCCCGAGGTCTGTCATCCCTGAGGGAAACAGCCTCCATCTCAGGCCTGACCAGGCAAATAAGACAAGCAAGCAGTATGGATGCTCCAATGGCTTTATTAACTCCCTCTTTCCGTTGTGGCAGGACCTTATTAGCTGGAGAGCTGGAAGGGAGGCCAAGAAGCTGTGGTCTCAGTACGGGTCATTAAAGGGGTACAGAGGATGCCCTGCATCCCTTGGGACTCTCTTCCCATCCACCTGGAAAGAGAGACAGATAGATTACTCCATCAGCAGGAGTTGCCATTCCAAAGACTCCAGGCATCTTCCCCAAATCTTCCTAAACAAACTCATCTGTGTACAGCACTATGCCAGATGGCAGTGGCCGGGATCCCCATCTCAGAGAACACCACAGTATCAACAGCTTTCTAACACCAAACCCATAGCCTGTAGCTACCCCTGCCCCTAAGAGTTTGCAGTCTGAACTGAGATCAAGAGGCCAGGAACAATTTATTTCCCTAAGTACAGTAACCATTTATTTCCCTAAGTACAGCAGACTTCCCTCCCAACCCCAATCCCTTGAGTGAGGTCAACAATGCCTTCTGGGCTCTCCTCATATCATTTACTGAGAATCTACTACATGTCAGGAACTGGGCTCATTTTACACATAGGAAGCTGAGGCTTGGGGAAGTTTAATAACTTGCTCTAGGTTACAAGATATCAAGAAGCAGGACTGGGACTCACAGGTTATATGCCTTATCCCTGAGCCATACTTCTTCCCTGAGCTCAATAAACAGAAATGAGAGCACTATGTCCAGCATAGCAATCCCACCCACAACATTGTGTCCTTCTCACAACCAGCAAGCCTTAGGTCATACCTGGGCCAGAATCCCACCCCAAATCTCACATTCCCCAAGTCTAGGGGGCTGATACATCCTCACCGTAAGCATAGGCACAATATATCGCCAATTTTTGTTCAGGGCATTTAGCTGCTTCATCTCTTCTGGGCTAAAGGTGAAGTCAAACACCTGAGGATGGAGAGTGGGGTTCAAGAAAGCCAGCTTTGTGAGCAGAAGCTGGGGTTCCACAACACTGCCTTTTTAGCCAGGTAGAGTCAGGGCCAAGAAAATGTCCCAAAGAGCTAAAGAACATAGAACCCATTACCAAGTACCTTGATATTCTGAAGGATTCGAGAAGGAGTGATACTTTTGGGGATGCAGATCACTTTCCGCTGGACCTGCCATCTAAGTTGGGGGATTAGACAGATGAGGAAAAGGGGTCAGTATTCATAAGCACTATTTTGTTCTCCATGCAGCCTTCCCTAAGGTCCTGGAGCACCTGAGCCCTGCTGAAATGGGAAATATGCCTAGTGGCCTCCCTCCAGATCACAAGGCAAGATCCTCAGCCTCACCTAGACACTGAAATAAGAAATCCCTTAACCCTTGCCTCCCAACCCAGTGCCCTCTCCCTAAGACTGCCCCATACCTGAGCAAGATCTGAGCTGGAGATCCACCATACTTTTCAGCCAATGCCAGAACTACTGGTTCCTCCAGCAGGACAGGCTCATCAGGATCACGCCATGCACGATCAGAGGAGCCCAAAGGGCTATAAGCAGTTACCGCCAGGCCACGTGCTTGGCAGTGGGCAATTAGCTCATTTTGAGCCAAGTATGGGTGGCATTCCACCTGAGCCAAAGAATAACCCATCACCATGAAGTGGTGACACCCAGCTTGCTTGGCCCATCCCAGACATGCATGTCTGGACCAACCCCCTATTGCTGACTCCCCCACTCCCCTTCAGCCTGCTTTTCTCACCATTTCCCATTGGCAATTTCATTCTCTCCCACTGCTTCAATGCCCACCTTTATGCAGAGGACTTCTGCACCAACACTCGGACAACTTGCTAGCCATCTCCCTTAAGCAGATCCATCGTCTGCTCACTCATGGTCTTGAGCAGACAACCCCTAAACCACTCATCTGCTTGCTGTCCTTACCTGCAAGACAGCTGGACGCACGGAGGCCACACTGAGTATGTCATCAATCTGCCGACTGTTGAAGTTGGACAGGCCCAGCGCCCGCACCAGCCCCTTAGCCACCAGTGCCTCCAGAGCCTTCCAAGTCTCCTTGTAGTGGGTGGAGTCGTAGCATATAGTCCCATCAGCATTCTTGGGGAAGGGGTTGTCTCCCCGCCTGAGTGAGAGACAGCCCCACCAAGTGTGGACACAAATGCCAGGCTTCTACCCTACCTGCCCATCCAGCCACTCTATGTCCCAAACTCCAATCCCAGAGAGGACAAAGGGCCAAGAATTTTTAAAAAGCCATGCTTTTTCTTTTTTTTTTTTTTTTTGAGATGGAGTCTCGCTCTGCCGCCCAGGCTGGAGTGCAGTGGCACTATCTCAGCTCACTGCAAGCTCCACCTCCCGGGTTCATGCCATTCTTCTGCCTCAGCCTCCCCAGTAGCTGGGACTACAGGCGCTCGCCACCACGCGCAGCTAATTTTTTATATTTTTAGTAGAGACGGGGTTTCACTGTGTTAGCCAGGATGGTCTCGATCTCCTGACCTCGTGATCCACCGCGCCTGGCCAAAAAAAGCCATGCTTTTTCATCCTTCCAGATCGTAACCCAGGTGTTAAGTTTACATGGAATGCCTATGCCCCCTCCTCTTCCTAGACCTAGGTATCTCCTCTCCCCTAGGAAGTCTTCCTTAACTCATCCTCAGGGAGTTATCCACCCTTCTTCCAGCACACGGCACAGCACTAATGGTGGGCTCTTCTCACATCTTCTGCTGAGACTTACTTATTACTGTAACCCCAGGTGCTCAACAGAAAAGTCAGCACCTTTTCTAAATTAATAAAGGGAGCAGGAGGGTTACAGGTGCATACCCTGGGGTACACACCATGTGAGACTGCCTTCCTTTTTCTAGAGTTAAACTCCTGTAGCTACAGCTAAGCTGCTGTAGCAGAAGAGGCTAAGATCCCACCTCAAGCTCCTCAGCTTGCCATGCAAATGAGTGTTCCTATCCTGCTCTGCTGCTGTGACTTACAATAAGTTACTAACACCATCCTGCTCAACCCCCTGATTCCCCAGATGAGGCTCTGGCAAGGCTCACTCAAAGGCATAAGGCCAGTGCATCAGGTACAGGTCCAGATACTCCAGCTGGAGGTCAGCCAGAGTCTTCTGGAGGGCAGGCTCCACATCCTCGGGGTGGTGCTTGGTGTTCCACAGCTTGGATGTCACAAACAGCTCCTCCCGAGGCACCGCCTAGTACAGGGGGCAGGGCCCACAGTGAGAAGAGCCACGAGCACGTGGTCTCACCCACCCCCAACTCTGGGAGAGGAACTGGAAGGAAGCTGATGCCAGATTCCCTCAAGCTGGGCCCCAGCCCTAGCTTCAGCTTCTAAGTTATCTCACCCCACCTCTCTTTACAACCCCAGTCCTTACCTTGCCTGGTCCCACGTCCTCCTTCAGGGCCTCCCCAATCTCAGGCTCATTGCCGTAGATAGCAGCACAATCAATGTGGCGGTAGCCTACACTAAGGGCATACTTAACAGCTGCTTTTACCTGCCAGGTGAGAGAAGCAGAGGTTTCAGCTCTGTTGGTTTCAGCCTTCTACTGTTGCCACACCAAGGTCAATGCTGGGGGAATGGGGGTCAGAAATATAACAGGCACATCTATACAGTGGAGGTGAAAAGATGGAAGATGAACTGGGCGCAGTGGCTCACGCCTGTAATCCCAGCATTTTGGGAGGCTGAGGTGGGCAGATCCCCTGAGGTCAGGAGTTTGAGACCAGCCTGGCCAGCTAGAGGTCAGCCTGGCCAACACAGTGAAACCCCATCTCTACTAAAAATACAAAATTAGCTGGGTGTGGTGGCGGGCACCTGTAATCCCAGCAACTCGGGAGGCTGAGTCAGGAGAATCACTTGAACCCAGGAGGCAGAGGTTGCAGTGAGCTGAGATTGTGCCACTCACTGCACTGCAGCCTCGGCAACAAGAGCGAAACTCTGTCTTAAAAAAAAAAAAAAGATGGAAGATGGTTTCAGTCTAAGGGACCAGAAGCCTCTTCAGAGGCTCCAAACCCTTTGCTCTGCTCCCAACCCAACCAGTCTCTAAGATGCCTTCCTACCCAAGCCATCTCAGCAAGGTCTAGCAAAAACTAACAATATTTTCCCGGCATCTACCATAAAGAGGGCTTTAGTAAATATTTTTTCAGGCTGAGCACGGTGGCTCACACCTGTAATCCTAGGACTTTGGGAGGCCGACATGGGAGCATTGCTCGAAGGCAGGAGTTCAAGACCAGCCTAGTCAACATAGCGAGACCCCCACCTCTTTAAAAAAAAAAAAAAAAAAAAAAAATTAAGGCCAGGCGTGGTGGCTCACGCCTATAATCCCAGCACTTTGGGAAGCCGAGGCAGGTGGATCACCTGAGGTCAGGTGTTTGAGACCAGCCTGGCCAACATGGTGAAACTCTGTCTCTACTAAAAGCACAAAAATTAGCTGTGCATGGTGGCACATGCCTGTAGTCCCAGCTACTCAGGAGGCTGAGATAGGAGAATCGCTTGAACCCAGGAGGAGGAGGCTGCAGTGAGCTGAGATCATGCCACTGCACTCCATCCTGGGCGAGACAGAGTGAGACTCTGTCTCAAAAAAAAAAAAACACACAAAATAACAACAACAAATTAAAAACAATTTTTTTTTTTTTTAAATAAAGGCCAGGCGCGGTGGCTCACACCTGTAATCCCAGCACTTTGGGAGGCCGAGGCGGGTGGATCACCTGAGGTCGGGAGTTTGAGACCAGTCTAACCAACATGGAGAAACCCTGTCTCTACTAAAAATACAAAATTAGCTGGGCGTGGTGGTGCATGCCTATAATCCCAGGTACTTGGGAGGCTGAGGCAGGAGAATCGCTTGAACCTGGGAGGTGGAGGTTACAGTGAGCCAAGATCGTGCCATTGCACTCCAGCCTGGGCAACAAGAGTGAAACTCCTTCTCAAAAAAAAAAAAAAAATTGGCTGGGTGCGGTGGCTCACGCCTGTAGTCCCAGCACTTTGGGAGGCTGAGGCGGGTGGATCATGAGGTCAGGAGATGGAGACCATCCTGGCTAACATGGTGAAACCCCGTCTCTACTAAAAATACAAAAAATTAGCTGGGCGTGGTGGGGGGTGCCTGTAGTCCCAGCTACTCAGGAGGCTGAGGCAGGAGAATAGCGTGAACCTAGGAGGCGGAGCTTGCAGTGAGGCAAGATTGCGCCACTGCACTCCAGCCTGGGCGACAGAGCAAGACTCCATCTCAAAAATAAAATTAAATAAATAAATAAATAAAAATTTAAAAATTTAAAAAATCATAATTTTTTTTCAATCAGAAGACAGATGGATAAATAGAGAAAAGAAGTATAGACCATGGAAACAAGTTCCAGGTTCTAAGGAGCTGGTTAGAGAAACATAGGAAAAAATTCCTAGGCCAAGGACATACAAGGAGTTGTGTAGACAGACTCTGGGAACTCTGGGAGCACAGGCCAGCAAAAGAGGTTAGAAGGGGGAAAAGATTAAGGAAGGCAGATAACTAGGCTGAAAGCTGGAGGCAGATAAGTGGGCTAAAAGCTGGACCCAGAACTCCCTAATGAGAGAGAAGAAAACAGGCATCAGGTAGAAGGATGGGTCAGTTAATTTTGCTAAAATCCATACTGGAAACATGGCACCAGCAGCAGAAACAAGGGTACCCAGCCCTAGACACAAAGCACCCAAAGCTCTTGTTGTGGGTGCCTGGCATAGTATTCAAGATCCCCACTCGGGTGCAGACGTACTTCCCCTAACATCTGACCCCTGCTGTTCCATGCCCCGCCTTGGCCTTGTCTGTGGCCCCCACCCCCTGCCTTGACCTAGCTCCTGGACTTCTCCGAGGCTGTGACAAGTGCCTGCCTGAAGCACAGGGACCCTGGCTCCAGGCTCCTTGGCAGCTATAGGAAAGAAAGCAAAAGGGAAAAGAGACACAGGTCATCCAAGCACACCACAAATATCAGTCTAAATCCCAGATAGAAGAATCTGTTCTCTCAGCTGGGGCTTCTCTGAAACTTAATCCCCAAACTTCTCTTCATTCTGACTCAAGATTTCCAAGGAAGAAGGAAGAAGCCCTGGGGAAATGCGTCATTCCAGGCAGGAGCCAAATCTCATAGCTATGTCCACCCTGAGAAAGCAGGTCTACATTCCCAGACTCCCCTCAGCTGGGAGGGGTTTACACCAGGGGTCAGTCAATTATCAACTTTAACAGTTCTTGAGTTAAGAACTACATTTATATTTTTAAGTGGTTACTTATTTATTTTATTATTATTTTTCTTGGGATGCAGTTTCGCTCTTGTTGCCCAGGCTGGAAATGGCACGATCTTGGCTCGCTGCAACCTCCGCCTCCCGGATTCAAGTGATTCTCCTGCCTCAGATTCCCAAGTAGCTGGGATTGCAGGCATGCACCACCATGCCTAGCTAATTTTGCATTTTTAGTAGAGACGAGGTTTCTCCGTGTTGGTCAGGCTGGTCTTGAACTCCCGACCTCAGGAGATCTGCCTGCCTCAGCCTCCCAAAGTGCTGGGATTACAGGCATGAGCCACCACACCCGGCTTAAGTGGTTACATATTAAAAGGTCACATGAGTGTATAATCACCTCCATCTGTAACTTGTCCAATAGAATCTAATTGTTAATTAACTTTTTTTCCTTAATTTTTTCCCCCTAGACGGAGTCTTGCTCTGTTGCCTAGGCTGGAGTGCAGTGGAGTAATTTTGGCTCACTGCAACCTCTGCCTCCCAGATTCAAGCAATTCTCTTGCCTCAGCCTCCCAAGTAGCTGGGATTCCAGGCGTGTGCCAACACGCCTGTATTGTATTTTTAGTAGAGACGGGGTTTCACCATGTTGGCCAAGCTGGTCTCGAACTCCTGACCTTGTGATCCACCTGCCTTGGCCTCCCAAAGCGCTGGGATTACAGGCGTGAGCCACAGTGTCTGGTCTACTTTTTTTTTTTTAAGATGGTCTCGCTCTGTCCAGGCTGGAGTGCAGTGGCATGATCATAGGTCGCTGCAGCCTCGACTTCTAGGGCTCCAGCAATCCCCCTAACTCAGCCTCTCAAGTAATTGGGACCACAGGCACGTTCTAATTTTTTAAATTTTTTGTAGAGACGGGAGTCTCACTGTGTTGCCCAGTCTGGTCTCAAATTCCTGGGCTCAAGCAATCTTCCTGCCTTGGCCTCCCAAAGTGCTGGGATTACAGGTATGAGCCACCACACTTGGCCCCATCTTGTTCTTTAAAAAATAGTTTGTGGCCGGGCGAGGTGGCTCATGTCTGTAATCTCAGCACTTTGGGAGGCCAAAGCAGGTGGATCACCTGAGGTCAGGAGTTCAAGACCAGCCTTGCCAACATGGTAAAACCCCGTCTCTACTAAAAATACAAAAATTAGCCAGGTGTGGTGGCTCGTGCCTGTAGTCCCAGCTACTTGGGAGGCTGAGGCAGGAGAATCACTTGAACCCATGAGGCAGAGGTTGCAGTGAGCCAAGATCATGCCACTGCACTCCAGCCTGGGGAACAGAGTGAGACTCGGTTTCAAAAAAAAAAAAAAAGTTTGCTGGGCCTGTGTGTTAGTGTGTGCCTGTGGTCCCAGCTACTCAGGAGGCTGAGGTGGGAGGGTCACTTGAGCCCAGGAGGTCAAGGCTGCCATGAGCCAAGATCGTGCCACTGCATTCCAACCTGGGCAACAGAGCAAGACCCTGTCTCAAGTAAAAAAAAAAAAAAAAAAAAAAAAAAGCTTGCTGACCTTTGGTCTATACAATTCACCTAGTTATTCTTCAAACCTTGACACCTGCTATGTGCCTAATTCTGGACTGAGCAGTAGGGAGAGGCTGAGCCCTCAAAGAACCCAGTGTGGGAGAGGAGACATGATCACAGCACAGGGTGATAACTGCCATATTAGGGGTCATAGCATAGGGATGGGCACAGACGGGCCCCATGTCTGCCACATCACTCAATGCAGATCCAGTTAGAGAAAGATGTCCTTCCTATGCCCCCGGCCCTGCTGGGCCCCTCAGCCCACTCTCTGAGTCAGCTGGGGAAGCCCAGGGTGTATAATTGGTCTCTTCTCTTATCTCTTCCCACTGGCTTATCCCCACTAGAAGGGGAATACGGGGGTGGGGCTGCTAGGAAAATGCAGGCAGAGGCTCAACAAATTTCTCTTTTCTTCCCCCATCCCTCACCTGACCAGGCTCACTCTTCCAGGTACCCAGACCAATCAGAGGCATCTTCTGCCCAGTGTGCAGGAGAACACAGGAAGCCGCCATTGCCCCCTGAAACACAGATGGGAAGAGAATGGTGTTGGGGTTAGTGCTGTTGTTCAGGTCTCAGATATCCACTGTCAAAAATACTGCAAAGCGGCCAAGTGCAGTGGCTCACGCCTGTAATCCCGGCACTTTGGGAGGCTGAGGCGGGCAGATCACCTGAGGTCAAGAGTTCAAGACCAGCTGGGCCAACATGGTGAAACCCCATCTCTACTAAAAATACAAAAATTATCTAGGCATGGTGGCGCGCACCTGTGGTCCCAGCTGCTCGGGGGGCTGAGGCACAAGAATCACTTGAACCTGGGAGGTGGAGGTTGCAGTTAGCTGAGATCACGCCACTGCACTCCAGCCTGGGTGACAGAGTAAGACCCTGTCTCGCTACTACAAAGCATGGGGCAGGAAGGGGTGGGGAAGAGGGGACAGATGTGGAGGACAAACACGTGGTTATATATGTGCCTGTGAGAAAAGGCAGCAGAGACAGGGTGCCCAAAACCAACCGTGGCCAGTAGCTCCTGGGCAAACACTAACCAGACCACCAGCCTGGCTGCCCTTCTCTGTGGCAGGCTAAAGATCTCTGTTAAAGAACTGCACTATCTAAAAACAAAAGCAGGGTGGCCATACAGAAGCACCCAGTCTTGACTAAATAAGGTCTCAAGCCAGTGTAAGGCAGGCAAAGGCCATTATGAGAGAAAGAGAGACCAGGTAACTGAATAGGCCCAGGAAGGGGCCACTTCTCTGAGAATGAAATGAATGTTCCCAGGAGGTTGTCAGAACTACAGAGATTCTCGGCCAGGCACGGTGACTCATGCCTGTAATCCCAGCACTTTGGGAGGCCGAGGCAGGTGGATCACGAGGTCAGGAGATCGAGACCATCCTGGCTAACTCAGTGAAAGTCCGTCTCTACTAAAAATACAAAAAATTAGCCAGGCGTGGTGGCGGGTGCCTGTAGTCCCAGCTACTTGGGAGGCTGAGGCAGGAGAATCACTTGAACCCAGGAGGCGGAGGTTGCAGTGAGCTTAGATTGCACCACTGCACTCCAGCCTGGGCAACAGAGCGAGACTTTGTCTCAAAAAAAGAAAAAAAAAAAAGAACTACAGAGATTCTCTAAGTACCTTTCACAGAGGTCTGGTCAGCCATGCTGGTAGGCCTGAGTGGGCTCCTGTAAGGGAGGTAAAGGGAGTCCTAAAAAAGGAACTCTTTTTTAGACTCAGGGTCTGGTTCTGTCTCCTGGGTTGGAGAACAGTGGTGTGATCATGGCTCACTGCAGCCTTGAACTCTTAAGCTCAAGTGATATTCCTGCCTCAGCCTTCCAAGTAGCTGGGACTACAGGCCTGTGCCAGCACACCTGGATGTTTTTAAACTTTTTTAGAGATGGGTTCTGGCAGGTTGCCCAGGCTGGTCTTGAACTTCTGGCCTCAAGCTATCCAGCCACTTCAGCACCCTGAATTGCGGGGATTACAGGTATAAGCCACCATATCCAGATCTTTAATTTTTTAGTTGAGAAAATAGGTTCAAAGAAGTGAAGTTAGACCGGGTGCTGTGCCTCACACCTGTAATACAAGCACATAGGGAGGCCAAGGCAGGCAGATCACTTGAAGTCAGAAGTTAGAGACCAGCCTGGCCAACATGGTGAAACCTTGTTTCTACCAAAAAATACAAAAATTAGCTAGGTGTGGTGGCATGCGCCTGTAGTCCCAGCTATGGAGGCTGAGGCGGGAGAATCGTTTGAACCCGGGAGGCGGAGGTTTCAGTGAGCCAAGATTGCGCCACTGCACTCCAGCCTGGGCAACAGAGCCAGACTCCATCTCAAAAAAAAAAAAAAAAAAAAGTGAAGTTATTTGCTCCAAATCAACAGCTAAGAAGTGGCAAAACTGGCCGGGCGCGGTGGCTCACGCCTGTAATCCCAGCACTTTGGGAGGTCGAGGTGGGCGGATCACGAGGTCAAGAGATCGAGACCAGCCCTGGTCAACATAGTGAAACCCCGTCTCTACTAAAAATACAAAAATCAGCCAGGCATGGTGGCAGGTGCCTATAATCCCAGCTACTTGGGAGGCTGAGGCAGGAGAATTGCTTGAACCGGGAAGCAGAGGTTGCAGTGAGCTGAGATCATGCCACTGCACTCCAGCCTGGGCGACAGAGGGAGACTCCGTCTCAAAAAAAAAGAAGTGGCAAAACCAAGGATCTAAGGAGGAGCTAATGGAAAAAAGGCAAATAAACACAGACCTATAAAAAGATACGGTAGATACAAGTATGATGTACTACAGAAAAGGGCAAGGACAAAGAAATATTGACACTGGCTTTTAAGAATTCCCAAGAGTCAAGGGGAAGAACTCTTTCCAGGAAGGGGAAACTATACACATGACTTCAGTGCAGCAGAAAAATAACTAATTACAGATACAGGTAAATTTCCAACCAAACAAAGCAGGTAAGTGGAGCCTCCCCCTCTGGAAAGCTATGAAAATAAGAAGTCACCAAATGGCCCAAGAATACTCGTTTTGTCAGTAAATTGAATGTTCCAACTCTTGTGCTAAACCCAAGAGAAAAACATATTTAAATATTTAAACTGCCTTCCTTCAGTTTATGGTCCTGTAATGGGAACAGGTGATATCAGTACACTGTGATAAGAGCTTTGATCAAATTCTGCACAAGAGCTGCACAAGGGCAGCAAGAAAAGAGTAACCTTGCTAGGATGGCTTCTTGGAGGCATCTCTTCCTGAGTCAAGTCCCAAAGAATAACTGAATAGGAGTTATTCAAGTGAAAGAAAAGGAGAGAGAATGTTCACACCAAGAGCCAATGAGGTAGATACAACCTTTTCCCCTGATCTCATCAGTACCATGAATATCACTCTTGGGATTGATTTAATTGCCAACAATATCTTTATAAATATAATCCTAGTTTCCAGGTTCTAAAAGGATGTAGGATAGAGTAAGTAATAAAACAAGTTGTGGCTGGGAGTGGTGGCTCACACCTGTAATCCCAGCACTCTGGAAGGCCAAGGCAACGGATCACCTGAGGTCAGAGTATTACCAGCCTGGCCAACATGGCGAAACCTGTCTCTACTAAGAATACAAAAATTAGGCTGGGTGTGGTGGCTCATGCCTGTAATCCCAGCACTTTGGGAGGCCGAGGAGGGTGGATCACGAGGTCAGGAGTTCGAGACCAGCCTGACCAACATGGTGAAACCCCGTCTCTCCTAAAAATACAAAAATTAGCCGGGCATGGTGGCATGTGCCTGTAGTCCCAGCTACTCAGGAGGCTGAGACAGGAGGAATCGCTTGAACTCGGGAGGTGGAGGTTGCAGTGAGCCGAGATTGAGCCACTGCACTCCAGCTTGGGCGACAGAACAAGACTCCATCTCAAAAAAAAAAAAAAAAAAAAAAATTAGCTGGGCTTGGTGGCGCATGCCTGTAACCTCAGCTACCTGGGAGGCCAAGACATGAGAATCGCCTGAACCCAGGAGGTTGAGGTTGCAGTGAGCCGATATAGTGCCACTGCACTCCAGTCTGGGCAACAGAGCGAGACCCTGTCTCAAAAAATAATAATAATAATAAGACAAGTTGAGGCCGGGTACAGTGGCTAATGTCTGTAATCCCAGCACTTTGGGAGGCCAAGGCAGGCGGATCACTTGAGGTCAGGAGATCGAGACCAGCCTGGCCAACATGGCGAAACCCCCTCTCTACTAAAAATACAAAACTTAGCTGGACATGGTGGTGCACACCTGTAATCCCAGCTACTCGGGCGGCTGAGGCAGCAGAATCGCTTGAACCCAGGAGGCAGAGGTTGCAGTGAGCTGAGATCATGCCACTGCACTCCAGCCTGGGATATAGAATGAGGCTCCATCTCAAAAAAAAAAAAAAGACAAGTTGTGAGTAAAGCCAGTACACCAACACTGTCTTTCCTAATACTTCTGACCCAGGAAGAATTTTATAGTCTAGTTTAAGTTGGTTTTGGAAACCACTCTTCTCTGCTAAAACAAAATCAAAACTTCAATCTGAGTGTCAAACCACAAGCTACCAGGGCAATGCTCTTTATAATCAAATTTCCAAGGGATCAAGCAAGCAAGTCTGGACTTGACAAGAGGAACCTGGTGGCCTGCGGCCACCAGGGTCTAAGGCAGGTTTCCTGGGCTTAATGCCCAATGACCTGTTGGCCTCTCGCAGATTACCCAGCACGCATGACAAGGCTCTGAAATTACACCTGGGGTGAGAGGTTGAACAACACCCTGGCTTAAGGGGAAAAGGAAGAAGAAACCTGAATCTTGCTTCTCCCTTTCTTTTGCTGGTAAAACTGAACACCGAAAAGGCTGTGGCTTGGGGAACAGGGATGAAAGATGTAGGAGATCTGCAAAGAACAAGAGCTCCCTAGGGAAGAATGAAGGTGCCACATAGATGTTTTTCTCTAGGACAGAAAATCATCCTCAGCCAGCTCCTGACTTCCTCATCTTCTGCTTGATACAACTGCTTTCCAGCCTAGCCGTGCATTAACAGATTCCAGACTCTGAGCTTGTCCGGAACTGCCTATCTGGACTTTTGGCAGCATTCAGAAACCCTCATGTTATCTTTTTTATTTTTATTTTTTTTTGAGACAGAGTTTCATTCTTGTCACCCAGGCTGGAGTGCAATGGCGCGATCTTGGCTCACTGCAACCTCCGCCTCCTGGGTTCAAGCAATTCTCCTGCCTCAGCCTCCCGAGTAGCTGGGATTACAAGCATGTGCCACCACACCCAGCTAATTTTTGTATTATTAGTAGAGACAGGGTTTCACCATGTTGGCCAGGCTGGTCTTGAACTCCTGATCTCAGGTGATCCACCAGCCTCAGCTTTTCAAAGTGCTGGGATTACAGGCATGAGCCACTGTGCCCAGCCTATCTTTTATTTTATTTATTTATTTTGTTTGAGACGGAGTTTCACTCTTCTTGCCCAGGCTGGAGGGCAATGACGCAATCTTGGCTCACCACAACCTCCACCTCCCAGGTTCATGTGATTCTCCTGCCTCAGGCTCCCGAATAGCCGGCACTACAGGCGCCCGCCACCATGCTCGGCTAATTTTTGTATTTTTAGTAGAGACGGGGTTTCACTGTATTGGCCAGGCTGGTCTCGAACTCCTGACCTTGTGATCCACCCACCTTGGCCTCCCAAAGTGCTGGGATTACAGGTGTGAGCCACTGCGCCCGGCTATCCTTTTTTTTTTTTTAAGACAGAGTCTTGCTCTGTCACCCAGGCTGGAGTACAGTGGCACGATCTTGGCTCACTGCAACCTCCACTTTCCAGGTTCAAGTGATTCTCTTGCCTCAGACTCCAGAGTAGCTGGGATTACAGGCGCCCACCACCACACCTGTCTAATTTTTTGTATTTTTAGTAGAGACGGGGTTTCACCATATTGGGTAGTCTGGTCTCAAACTGCTGACCTCAAGCAATCCACCTACCTCGGCCCAATGTGCTGGGATTACAGGCGTGAGCCCCCACGCCCGGCTGGAAACCCTCATGTTATCTTCAAGTGTAAAAGGGAGATGTGGGGATTGAGCAGGGAGGAGGGTATCATCAGGAATCAGGTTTTATTATTTCCAATTCAGTGCCTAGGTTCCTTCCCTCTGTTGAATTCTTTCTTTCTCAAAGGGCTCTACAGTTGCTGCCTGGATGCAGGGAACTAGAAGACACAGGAAAAAAAGGAAACAATATCTACATGAGTGTTTCCTAGCTGCATGGGCCTTTCCTCTGCCTCCCATAAATGCTGGTGTGGGAGGCAGAGGAAAGGTCCCTTCAGGGTTTTCTCCTCAATCTTCTCATTCCCTAGTTGAGTTCACATCTTCGGTTATTGCCTTAGGCCTTGATTCTTCTCAACCCACTTCTGTATATTCAACGCCCTCTGGACCTCTCCACTAGTATGTATTGACATCTGAGATTCGCCATGTCCAAAACTGTACTCATCAAATCCAGCGGTAGTGTGCAGAGGAAACAGTTTAGGCTCTGGGGCTACGCAGACCTGGGTTTGAATCTCAGTTCTGATATTTTCAAGAGATACTATATCTAAAGCACCTTGCACAGGGCCTAACCCATGCTCTTCTTTCTGTATAGTCATCCCTTGGTATCCACAGGAGATTGGTTCCAGAACTCCCTCAGATACCAAAATCCTGGGATGCTCCAGTCCCTTATATAAAATGGCATAGTATTTGCATAAACCTAAGTACATCTTCCTGTATATTTTAAATCAACTCTAAATACTTATAATTCCTAATACAATATAAATGCTAAATGCTAGGTAAATAGATGTTATAATTTTTTTTTTCACTCTTGTTGCCCAGGCTGGAGTGCAATGGTGCAATGTCGGCTTACCGCAACCTCCGCCTCCTGGGTTCAAGTGATTCTCCTGCCTCAGACTCCCGAGTAGCTAGGATTACAGGCATGAGCCACCACGCCTGGCTAATTTTGTATTTTTAGTAGACACAGGGTTTCTCCATGTTGGTTAGGCTCGTCTCGAACTCCCGACCTCAGGTGATCCACCTGCCTCGGCCTCCCAAAATGCTGGGATTACAGGCGTGAGCTACCACGCCCGGCCTATACTGTATTTTTTTATTTGAATTTTTAAAATTGGTTTTTATCCCCAAGTATTTTTGATTCTAGGTTGAATCCGCAGATGCAGAACTTGTAGATAGAGTGTTGACTTTGTACTCTATCTCACCAAAAGACCAAAGCCCTGGATAACAAGTGTAAAAGCAAACCAGACATGTTGATAGTATAATCCATTTGGGCCTTAAAAAAAACCAGCTGGTTGGGTGTGGTGGCTCATGCCTGTTAATCCCAGCACTTTGGGAGGCTGAGGCAAGCAGATTGCTTGAGTCCAGGAGTTCGAGACCAGCCTGGGGGACATGGCAAAACTTGGTCTCTACAAAAAATATGAAAATTAGCCAGGCATAGTGATGTGTCTCTATGGTCCTAGCTACTCAGAGGGCTGAGGCAGGAGGATCCCTTGAGCCTGGGGGGCAGAGGTTGCAATGAGCTGAAATCACACCACTGCATTCCAGCCTGGGCCACAGAGTGAAACCCTGTCTAAAAAATGAATAAATAAAAGCCATCTAAAGAAAGTATTTGCAGTTCCTTGCAGGCATTTATGAGTATTATCAGATTATGGTTTTGATAAGTAGTTGGTGAGGAGAGTATTTTCTCCTGTACTTTTCTTTTTGAGACAGGGTCTCACTCTGTTGCCCAGGCTGGAGTGCAGTGACCCATTCATGGCTCATTGCAGCCTCGAACTCCTGGACTGGAGCAATCCCGAGTAGCTGGGACTACAGGCACATGTCACCACACCCAGCTTATTTATTTACTTATTTATTGAGACAGAGTCTCACTCTAATGTCCAGGCTGGAGGGCAGTGGTGTGATCTGAGCTCACTGCAAACTCCACCTCCCAGGCTCAAGCTATCCTCTCCATTCAGCCTCCCAGGTAGCTGGGACTAGAAGCATGGGCCACCATGTCCAGCTCATTTTTTGTATTTTTTGTAGAGACAGGGTTTCTCCTTGTTGCCCAGGCTGGTCTCAAACTCCTGGGCTCAAGCGGTCCTTCTGCCTCAGCCTCCCAAAGTGCTGGGATTATAAGTGTGAGCCACCATGCCTGGCCTTATTTTTCTTTTGTAGAGATAGGGTCTCACTATGTTGCCCTCTCAAACTTCAAGCCTCAAGTGACCCTCCCACCTTGGCCTCCTAAAGTGCTGGGATTACAGGTGTGAGCCACCACACCTGGCTTTCTCCTATACTTCTTTTTTTTTTTGAGATGGAGTCTCGCTATGTCACCCAGGCTGGAGGGCAGTGGCGCAATCTTGGCTCACTGCAAGCTCCGCCTCCCGGGTTCATGCCATTCTCCTGCCTCAGCCTCCCGAGTAGCTGGGACTACAGGCGCCCGCTACCATGCCCGGCTAATTTTTTTTGTATTTTTTAGTAGAGACAGGGTTTCACCATGTTAACCAGGATGGTCTCAATCTTCTGACCTCGTGATCCGCCCACCTCGGCCTCCCAAAGTGCTGGGATTACAGGCGTGAGCCACTGTGCCCAGCTGACCATCACTCTTTACTTAAACCACGGATCTTGGCTTCCATAGTGGTCCCTCTTCCCACAGTCCATCACCAGATCTAACCATGTGGCTCCCAGTCTCAAACCCTTCCAGCAGTTCTCCCCTATATTCAGGATAAAGTCCAGGCTCCTCAAAACCTGGCTTCTATCTTCCTCATTTCACCACCTCCTCATGTCAGACTGTATTCCAGACTTTGAACACTCAACAGGGTCACACCACTTACCTGACTCTATGTGTGTGCACACTTTCCTTCCCCAAACCCTACCTTTGCCTGGCTAACTGCTGCTCATCCTTCAGCTAGCACTTTACATTTCTGGCTCCTTTCCAGATGCAGTGGCTCATACATGTAATCTCAGTACCTGGGCAGGCTGAGGCAGGAGGATCACTTGAAACCTGGGCAACAAAAGGAAACACTGTCTCTACAAAAATTTGTTTTTTTCTTTCTGAGTCTGCTAGATAGGGAGAACTTTTTTTTTTTTTTTTAATTTTAAAGATTAACTGGGCACAGTGGCATGTACTTTATAGTCCAAAGGCTGAGGTGGCAGGATCATTTGAGCCCAGAAGTTTGAGGCTGCACTGAGCAAGGATTCCACCACTACACTCCAGCATGGGCAACAGAGCGAGAGACCCCCATCCATCTCTAAAAAGAAAATAAATAAATAAATGGATGGCTACTTCCACGTACTGATAGCATGTGCACATCACTACATTTTTCTGTTTATATATAAATTTCCCCCACAAACCTGGCTACTCCTTGAGGTCTGAGCCCGTCATCTGCCTGAACCTGTCACTCCTAGAGTACCTGTCCCATACATACACACATACATACATACAATGTACACAATACACACACACACACACACCACACACACACGGCTTATGGGGGAGAGATCTTGACAGCTTGAGTTTGGCCAGCTGGAAGGACATTTGAGGAAGTCGCTGCCTCTGTCACCTTTTTCCTTTACCTGTTGGAAAACCTGGAAAGAATCCTCTTGGAGAATATCAAAGCACTTTACTATACTCGGCAAAAAAATCCCAGTGGACCAGATAGAATCATACTGAGATTGCTCCTGTATTAAAAATAAGGAAACAGATCTTGGAAAAGTAACAGGCCTGCAGCCCTGAGTATGAACGATCTGAAAGGGAAGAGAGTTAATTAACAGTAGCCTCATCCAGTGAAGGTTCAGATCTGTGTCTCACTTTAACAGAGTTCTGGGGCAACAGAATAACATGTCAGACTTTCCCAGACCCAAAGCAGGTGTCTAAGTAAGAGAATTATCCCCACTTCTCTCCGCTTCTGAGAAACATCCCTGCACCTGCATAAGAAAGCCGGAGCAGCTGGAAAAAGCACGTAGGTGAGCAAACAAAAAGATGGCAATTAAAACTTGCAGACCACCTAGTATGCGCTGTGCGCCGTCAAAGCTTTATCTCAATTCTTGCTACAGTTCTAATGTAGGACCTCATTTTATTGCTGAGGAAACAGGTTCAGAGAAACTGGGAAGTTAGCAAGATCATACAGAGAAAAAGAAGAGCTCAAATCCGAAACCAAGTCTCGTCCCCTCCAGTGCTCTGCGCTTTCCGCTCAACCCCGGGGGCTTACATTTCAGTAGTAAAGGATCGAGGCCATCGCCTCCGGGAGAAAGGCCAGCAGCAAGAGAAACTCACCTTGGCACAAGCACAGAGCGTGAATAGGGTAGTGTGGCCTGGGCTCAGTTCTGCACCCCGCTAGAGATCCAACGGTCCTCAGCTTAAGTCTGGCGGTGAGGGGGAAGCTCCACCCGGAGGGAGGGGCAGGGGCCGGGCATAAAGGATCACGCGCAGGGTGGACTTCCTTCCCCGCCTCCCGAGGAAGGACCTGAAGGGGATGGAAACCAGAGCTGGGAGGTAGTACCGTCTCCACCTCTGGATCCTCGAGGTCGAACTGGCCAGAACTTGGTCACTCACTCCGCAGCGCGGGTTTGGAGAACTCCTGGGCACAATGAGGCAGGTGGCGCTGGCCACGTGGGCGGTGTAAGCGGCAGGGCCAGCCGCGCCTTTTACTGGCCCACATTGCACCGCGCGCCTAGGCGCCGCCGCTGGCGCTTTTCCGGGGGAAGTAAGGTAGCAGATGCCACGTTGCAGGTTCTGGTGTCGGCCCTCCGGATTCACAATGCCATCCCTGGCTCCATACTCTCCCTAAAGTCAGGTTGGCTGGATTCCCAAAGTTCACCTAAGTTGGCCCCCTTACATTTAGTTCAAGCAAACTGAGGCCCAGAGAGCAGCTGCAACACCAAGGTTGGCCAGAATACAGAAGACCTCGCGTCTGCAGATCCAGGCGCTGGAAAGTGCCTGGTCCCTCTGTCCGGACCATGGACCCGCCCAGCACGTTATGTGCCAGGCACTGTGCTTAACACTTAATGAACATGGTTTTATTGAATCTTCATAGTAATCCTGGAAAAGGAATATTCTTTTCTTTTTCTTTTTTTTTTTTTTTTGAGACGGAGTCTCGCTCTCGCCCAGGCTGGAGTGCAGTGGCGCGATCTCGGCTCACTGCAACCTCCGCCTCCCTGGTTCAAGCAATTCTCTGCCTCAGCCTCCCGAGTAGCTGGGATTACAGGCGCCCAATACCACGCCTGGCTAATTTTTTTGTATTCTTTAGTAGAGACGGGGTTTCGCCATCTTGGCCAGGCTGGTCTTGAACTCCTGACCTCGTGATCCACCCGCCCTGGCCTCCCAAAGTGCTGGGATTACAGGAGTGAGCCACTGTGCCTGACCGAAAAGGAATATTCTTTTATTTCGTACAAGCCTTTTTAAAAATCGTATAGCATATATACAGAAAATACACCAGTCTTTTTTTTTTTTTTTCTTTTTTTCCTATTCTACATCCAGGAAGAAAGAAAATGTCTAAATCTTAAATGTATACAGTTCTTTTTTTTTTTTTTTTTTTGCAATGTAACTGCCATCCAGATGAAGATACAGATATTACCAGCACACCATAAGCCTGTGAGGAAAGTATTCATAATCCATTTTACAGATTGGACAGACTCAGCAAGGTTAAGGCTATTTATAATTTTCCCAAAGTCACACAGGTATTAATTAAATGACAGATCTGCGATTTGAAATAGTCTGTACTGTTTGAATGGAGAGGTGTCTTGCATGTATGTGTTTTCCTTGGCAGGGATGGGCAAGACACAGGGTTATCTCGGTTTGGCTCTGCTTTTCCCCACACCTTTGCTCCCCGAGAGCCACTCTTCCCATTTCCCCACCCCCATTATCCCCCACTGTCTCCCCAACATAAGTGATGTCCTGGTGGACCAAATGTCTAATGTATCAGGCCATCCTCATAAAAACAATCAGACTCGGCCGGGTGCAGTGGCTCACGCCTGTAATTCCAGCACTTTGGGAGGCCAAGGCAGGCGGATCACCTGAGGTCGGGAGTTAGAGACCAGCCTGACCAACATGGAGAATCCCTGTCTCTATTAAAAATACAAAATTAGCCGGGCGTGGTGGTGCATGCCTGTAATCCCAGCTACTCGGGAGGCTGAGGCAGAAGAATCGATTGAACCCAGGAGGCAGAGGTTGCAGTGAGCCGAGATTATGCCACTGCACTCCAGCCTGGGCGACAGAGCAAGACTCTGTCTCAAAAAAAAAAAAAAGAATATACTGTTTCCCTACCAATGGGAAAGAGAAGGAAAGAGCCAACAGGTAGTTTGACCTTGCTGCCCCTAAAACATGATGATTCCTAGACACCATACATATAGTGGTTTCATATAGCCTCTCAGTCCTGTGTAACTGAGTGCTTAGCTGTGTCTTCTTATGAAACTATAGCTAGGTCTATGGCACACCACCTGTTATTTTCTTTCCCTTCTTCCCGGGCTAATTTCTGTTTTTCTCTCATTCTTGTTCTGAGATTATACCTCCTATTAAATCCTTAGCATGTAAGCTTCGCCTTGAGCTCTGTTTTTCTAATATAGTTTTCTAGACTAAGATAAAACTATATTAATTTTATAAGGAGTGGAGAGAGAGAGAAGAACAGAATGATTTAAAAGAACCAGGTCAGGGCCAGGCACGGTGGCTCACGCCTGTAATCCCAGCACTTTGGGAGGCTGAGGCAGGTCTCTACTAAAAACAAGGAAATGGCTGGGCATGGTGGCTCATGCCTGTAATCCCAGCACTGTGGGAGGCAGAGGTGGGCGGATCACAAGGTCAAGAGATCGAGACCATCCTGGCCAACATCGTGAAACCCCGTCTCTATTAAAAATACAAAAATCGCGCTGGGCGCAATGGCTCATGCCTGTAATCCCAGCACTTTGGGAGGCCAAGTCAGGCAGATCACCTGAGGACGGGAGTTTGAGACCAGCCTGACCAACATGGAGAATCCCCGTCCCTATTAAAAATATGAAATTAGCTGGGCGTGGTGGCACATGCCTGTAATCTCAGCTACTCGGGAGGCTGAGGCAGGAGAATTGCTAGAACCTGGGAGGCGGAGGTTGCGGTGAGCTGAGATCGCGCCATTGCACTCCAGCCTGGGCAACAAGAGCAAAACTCCATCTCAAAAAAAAAAAAAAAAAAAAATTCAGCTGGGTGTCGTGGCGTGCACCTGTAGTCCCAGATACTCAGGAGGCTGAGGCAGGAGAATCGCTTGAACCCAGGAGGTGGAGGTTTCAGTGAGCCGAGATCCAGCCATTGCACTCCAGCCTCTTGACAAAGCGAGACTGCCCCTCAAAAAAAAAAAAAAAAATTAGCTGGATGTATTGATGCGAGCCTGTAATACCAGCTACTTGGGAGCCTGAAGCAACAGAATCACTGGGACCAGGGAGGCAGAGGTTGCAGTGAGCCAAGATCGCGCCACCGCACTCCAGCCTGTATTCAAAAAAAATAAAATAGGCCAGGCATGGTGGCTCATGCCTGTAATCCCAGCACTTTGGGAGGCCGAGGTAGGCAGATCACCTGAGGTGAGGAGTTCGAGACCAGCCTGACCAACATGGAGAAACCCCATCTCTACTAAAAATACAAAATTAGCAAGGTGAGGTGGCACATCCCTGTAATCCCAGCTACTCGGGAGGCTGAGGCAGAAGAATCACTTGAACCTAGGAGGCGGAGGTTGCGTTCAGCAAGATCGTGCCATTGCACTCTAGCGTGGGCAGCAAGAGCAAAACTCTGTCTCAAATAAAAGGGGCCGGGCGCAGTAGCTCACACCTGTAATCCCAGCACAAGGCGGGCAGATCACAAGGTCAAGAGTTCGAGACCAGCCTGGCCAATATGGTGAAATCCTGTCTTTACTAAAAATACAAAAATTAGCTGGGCATGGTGGCATGCGCCTGCAGTCCCAGCTACTCAGGAGGTTGAGGGAGGAGAATAGCTTGAACCCAGGAGGCAGAGGTTGCAGTGAGCCGCATCACTACACTCCAGCCTGGGTGACAGAGCAAGACTCCGTCTCAAAAAAAAAAAAAAAATACGTAAAAGAAGAACCTACAGGCCGGGCACAGTAGCTCATGGCTGTAATCCCAGCACTGTGGAAGACTAAGAAGGGAGGATCACTTGAGCCTAGTAGTTCAAGACCAGCCTGGGCAATATAGTGAAACCTCATCTCTACAAAAAATATAAAAATTAGCTGGGCACGGTGGTGCACGCCTATAGTCCCAGGTGTTTAGGAGACTGAAGTGGGAGGATTGCTTGAGCCCAGGTCTTCGAGGCTGTAGTGTGTAATGATCATGCCACTCTACTCCAGCCTGGACAACAGAGCAAAACCTTGTCTCTTTTTTTTTTTCCCCTCAAATTCTTTTTACCAAGGACCCTGTCTAAAAACAAACAGGCCAGGTGTGGTGGCTCACACCTGTAATCCCAGTATTTTGGGAGACCGAGGCGGGCCAATCACCTGAGGTCAGGAGTTCGAGGCCAGCCTGGCCAACATGGTGAAATCCCATCAATACTAAAAATACAAAAATTAGCTGGGCATCGTGACCGGCGCCTGTAATCCCAGCTACTTGGGAGGCTGAGGCAGGAGAATTGCTTGAATCTGGGAGGCAGAGGTTGCAGTGAGCTGAGATGGTGCCACTGCGCTCCAGTCTGGGTGACAGAGCAAGACTCCATCTCAAAAATAAATAATAATTTTTAAAAAACAATAAAACAAAAAAACAGAAGTGAGCAAATAAGAATATAAGAACAACCACTTTACTGAGTATCCACTACTTACCATAGTCTTTATATTCATGTTGTCTGATATCCACAGCAGAAACTTTTGGATTTGGTTGACATGAAGATCATTGGTGACCAATGTGGAGAGCTCCTTCAGTGGAATGGTTAATCCTGGGCCAGATGACCTGAATTCAGGAATGAACAGGCGATGAAGACATGGAGAATCAGAGGAAGGACTTCTCAAGGATACAGTAAAGGCCAGGGACAGTGGCTCATGCCTGTAATCCCAGCACTTTGGGAGGCCAAGGCAGGCAGATCACTTGAACCCAGGGGTTCTCAAGATCAGCCTGAGCAACATGGTGAAATCCCATCTCTACAAAAAATACAAAAATTAGCTGGGTATGGTGGCACACACCTGTGGTCTCAGCTAGTTGGGAAGCTGAGGTGGGAGGATCACCTGAGCCTGGGAGGCCAAGGCTGCAGTGAGCTGTGATCATACCCACCACTGCACAGCCTAGGCAACTGAGTGAGACCTTGTCTCAAAAAAAAAAAAAAAAGTAAGAGGAGGAGAAGTTATGGTTTAATACTGGCTTGATGCAGATGGAGGGAGAGTTTTTCACTATGTGGGAAATGCGAGCATGACCACGTGCTAAGCAGTGGGGAAGGGTCCAGTGGAAGAGGAAGGAGATATGAAAGTGGAGAAAATGATGGAGGGAAGCTGGGCGCGGTGGCTCAAGCTTGTAATCCCAGCACTTTGGGGGGCCAAGGCGGGTGGATCACTTGAGATTAGGAGTTTGAGATCTGCCTGGCCAACATGGTGAAACCCCGTCTCTACTAAAAATACAAAAAATTAACTGGGCATGGTGGTGCACACCTGTAATCTCAGCTACTTTGGAGGCTGAGGCATAAGAATCCCTTGAACCTGGATGGCGAAGGTTGCAGTGGGTCGAGATCATGCCACTGCACTCCAGCCTGGGTGACAGAGCGAGACTCTGTCTCAAAAAAAAAAAAAAAAAAAAGAAAAAGGAAAAGAAAAAAAATAATGGGGGGATGGGGGGGGATCATGGATCATGCATTTGGCTAACATTTACTTAGCATATACTATGCCCTAGTCCTTTCACTGGGCACAAAAATGGACCAGCCTTGGCCGGGCACGGTGGCTCACACCTGCAATCCCAGCACTTTGGGAGCCAAGGTGGGAAGATCACTTGAGGTTAGGAGTTTGAGACGAGACTGGCCAACATGGTGGAACCCCATCTCTACTAAAAATAGAAAAATTAGGCACTCATTCTCTCTCCTGCCACCCTGTGAAGAGGTGCCTTCCACCTTGATTGTAAGTTTGCTGAGGCCTCCCCAGCCATGTGGAACTGAGTGGCTCAGTCTGCAGCTTTTATTCAAGGGAAGCCACCAGAAGACGGAGCACTGAATGAGCCCTGCGGAACTGAATCATCTAACCTGACCTCCAATTTAGAAGAAAGCCCGTCTGTGCACACCTGCTAACCTGCCTGTCATAACCCTCACAGCTGTGCTGGGTCAGTGTCACAGACTCACCCATTCCAGAGTTACCATCTGATATGTGTAGGCTCATATGAAAAGTATCCTGTAATGTGAGGAAATAAATCTGATGGAAAAACAAAAATCAAAACAAACAAACAAAAAATACAAAAATTAGCCGGGTATGATGGCAGGCACCTGTAATCCCAGCTACTCAGGAGAACTGCTTGAACCCAGGAGGTGCAGGTTGCAGTGAGCCAAGATTGTTCACTGCACTCCAGTCTGAGTGACAGAGCGAGACTTCGTCTCAAAAAAAAAAAAAAAAAAAAAAAGGACCAGCCTTGTCCTCTGTCTTCAAGGTTCACAGTCCAGAGGGGCTAATGTAGAACAAGCAGAATGCATACCTACGTGTGTGTAGGGTGGGCCTTGTGTGGCGCAAGAGGAGGCTGAAACAGATGAAAAGCTAGAAAGTGAGAATGGCTATCTAGGAAGGAGAAGGGAGCATCCCTTTCTGGACAACTAGGCAGGAGGGAGGGAAAGGTTAAGTTCTCAGCACCCCTCACTGAGCATTTTAGCATTTGGCAGGGATTTCTAGACCCTAAGAGGAATGTGGCCAGGTAGAAGAGATGAAGAAATAAATGCCTGCTGTCCAAGTCTCTGAGTTTGTCCCGGAGCTACCCCAATGTATTTGCTGGCACTTCCTGCTTACTGTAGGCTAGGCTGTCTGAATGAGAATGAAAAACAGAGTTCAGGTTCCCAGAGGACCCATATACGAAGCAGGGCGATAATGGGGCCTGAACAAGATCTTGACTTCATGCGCGGACCTTCTAGTGACATTGTAATGAGTGCACATTTAAGGAACACATTTAAGTTCCTTCTAATCCCCTATTAGGGCAGAATCATTCCTAAACTCTGGCCAGCTCAGAAACCAACTTGACAAGACCTGACTCATTTCCCCTAAGTAGTGAAAGTCCCTGCACAGGTAGCTACTGGAAATGGCCCTGGGCCTGTGCACTGAGGCATTATTCTCCCTCTCAGGCCCCTCAAATCCTGTGGTCCCATTCAAGTGGCTGCTGAGAGCCAGCAAGGCTGGCACCAGGCCCTGGGGACTGCATTATGCAGTCAGCTACCTCTTCCTTTAGGATCTGAGCTCCAATCCCCAATCCCACCAGAGTGACTTGGTCCTCAGAACCATTTTATTGCTTTTTTCCTGATTATGCACCAAAGCAAAGTTCTTAATTTCTTAAATATATTTTATTTATTTATTTTTTGAGACAGAGTCTTACTCTATCATCTAGGCTAGAGTGCAGTGGCATGATCACGGCTCACTGCAGTGTTGACTTCCCATGCTCAAGCAATCCTCCCACCTCAGCCTCCCAAGTAGCTGAGACTACAGGTGTCCACCACCATGCCCAGCTAATTTTGTTTATTTTTTGTAGAGACGAGGTCTTACTATATTTGCCCAGGTGATCTCAAACTCCTGGGCTCAAGCAATCCTCCCACCTTGGCCTCCCAAAAGTGCTGGAGTTACAGGCATGAGCCACCAAGCTGGCCATACTTTTTTGAGTTGTTTGGGGATTAAATGAAAAAATGGATGTAAAGTGCCTGGTGGTACATAGAGATTTAATGAGTGGTAATGATTATTATTTATATTCAAAATAGGCTGCTGCAAGCTAGGCTGAAATAGGAAAACTGTTCCCTCTTCTCTTACCCCTTCAAGTGAAACTACTGCAAACTGCTACCCATCCCTGACAGAGACAGGACTCCAGAATAGAGGAGGAGGACTCTGCACAGGGTTGCAGGCTCTTTCTCTCTCGTGTATGTGCACGTATACACTCATGCACCCATGCAAGCACACTTACACATGTACATGCACACACATGATTACGTAGAGCTACAACTGTTGGCATAGAAACTATAGTTATATCAGGGCAGGCATCAGTTCTATTAGGGCAATTACAAAGATCAATGCTGCAGTGAAGTGGTGGAAAGGAGGCTGCAGCCAACTGAAACCAATGGACTGGGGCTGGAAAGTCGGGGGTGGGGGGAAGAGGAGGAAGTGGTGTGGGCTAGGGCAGGCAGGCAAGGGAATAACCGCTGACGGAAGCAGACAGCCTGTCATATGGCGGTGCGGATTTCCCCTGTCAACTGCATTTCCTAATTTTATGGTCTTCTGTTGCACATGTCACCCACAGAGGCTGCTCTGTGCTAAAAGTGGGTAGAAGTGATTGATTTATTCATTCGACTGACTGACACTTAATGATATCTACCATGTGCCAGGAGTTTTTTGGAAAAATAGACTGTTGTTGGGAAGGGAGTTAAAGGAAGCCGGAGAATGGTAGTCTGAGCAGAGGAATTGATAATGTGCCAAGTTGTGGAGGAATGAAGCAGGATGTTACATTCCAGGAACTGCATGTGGTTTGATAAGAAGGGAGCATAGGCTGGGTGGGAGGATCACATGAAGCCAGGGCAACATAGTGAGACCCTGTCTCTACAAAAATAGAGGTGCTGTGCACCTGTAGTCCTAGCTACAATGGAGGCTGAGGTGGGAGGATCACTGAAGTCCAGGAGTTCGAATTTACAGTTAGCTATGATTGTGCCACTGCACTCCAGCCTGGGTGACAAAGCGAGATCCTGTCTCTAAAGAAAAAAAAAAAGCTCTCCCTCTCCCTCTCCCCCTCCCCCTCCCCCTCCCCCTCCCCCTCCCCCTCCCCCTCCCTGCCCCTGCCCCTGCCCCTGCCTCTCCGTCTCCGTCTCCGTCTCCGTCTCCCCTTCGGTCTCCCTCTCCCACTTCAGTCTCCCTCTCCTTCTTTTTTCGGTCTCCCTCTGTTGCCAAAGCTAGACTGTACTGCCGTGATCTCGGCTCGCTGCAACCTCCCTGCCTCGGGCTCCTGTGATTCTCCTGCCTCGGCCTGCCCAGTGCCTGGGATTGCAGGCGCGCACGGCCATGCCTGACTGGTTTTTGTATTTTTGGTGGAGACGGGGTTTCCCCGTGTTGACCGGGCTGGTCTCCAGCTCCTGGCCTGGAGTGATCTACCCGCCTCGGCCTCCCGAGGTGCTGGGATTGCAGAGGGAGTCCCGCTCACTCAATGCTCAATGTTGCTCAGGCTGGAGTGCAGTGCCGTGATCTCGGCTCGCTACAACCTTCACCTCCCAGCCGCCTGCCTTGGCCTCCTAAAGTGCTAAGATTACAGCCTCTGCCCCGCCGCCACCCCGTCTAGGAAGTGAGGAGCGTCTCTGCCTGGCCGCCCATCGTCTGGGATGTGAGGAGCCCCTCTGCCCGGCCGCCCAGTCTGGGAGGTGAGGAGTGCCTCTGCCCGGCCGCCACCCCGTCTGGGAGGAAGTGAGGAGCACCTCTGCCCTGCCGCCCCGTCTGGGAGATGAGGAGCACCTCTGCCCGGCCGCCCCGTCTGGGAGGTGAGGAGCGCCTTTGACTGGCCGCCACCCCGCCTGGGAGGAAGTGAGGAGCGCCTCTGCCCGGCAGCCCCATCTGGGAAGTGAGGAGCGCCTCTGCCCCGCCACCCCGTCTGGGAGGAAGTGAGGAGCGCCTCTGCCCGGCCGCCCCGTCTGGGAGGTGAGGAGCGCCTCTGCCCGGCCGCCCATCGTCTGGGAAGTGAGGAGCGCCTCTGCCCGGCCGCCCCGTCTGGGAAGTGAGGAGGACCTCTGCCCGGCCGCCCCGTCTGGGAGGTGAGGAGCGCCTCTGCCCAGCCGCCCTGTCTGGGAGAAATCACCGAGTTGAAGCAGCGAGAGAGTCATCCAAGGAATTGGGTGCTTACACGATGCTTACAACAACTGGAGGAGGAGGTATGGCGCCGAGCTTTCAGGAGTGACTGACTGCCACCTCAGAACTGGCCTGAAAGGGAATTGCTATTTCTGGCACAGCCGGGAACCTGGGGACTCAGCCCACCACCGTCCCAGAGGCTGGCCCAGGGCCACACCATCCCTGCTGGACGCAGGGGTCAGAATGCAGCTGCCACAACCGTGGGCTCCAGGACCGCGTGGCTTAACCCAGCAGATGAAGCTGGATGCTGCCTCTGCCCTGGGACCTTGGATCCTCACCACCCTCCACATTTGCATCTTTTAAATAACCTTGTTTAAACCTCGAAAGAAAAAAGAAAAAAAGTATTAAAAATTTAAATATATATACTTCAAAATACAAGTAGGAGAAAGAAAAAGAAAACATATATATAACATATATATAAGGCAATTTGATAATATATATGAAAATGTTAAATGTCTGATTCAGCAATGGTAAGGAACTTAGTTTTAGGAAATAATAGAAAACTGACAAGGCTGTTTACTGTGTTGTTTAAATTACCCAAATCAGCCGAGCGTGGTGGCTCACGCCTATAATCCCAGCACTTTGGGAGGCCAAGATCGGAGGATTGCTTGGGGCCAGGAGTTTGAGACCAGCCTGGGCAACATAGTGAGACCCTGTCTCTATTTTTAAAATATATTTGTAATATAAAAAAATTAAAACATATTATGTAAGTATTTGTAGGAAGAGAATAGCCAAAATAAATTGTTGTGCATCCATGTGATAAATACAGACACAACAAGGATAAAGTAAATATGTAAGTATTGTTGTGGAAAAAATGTCTTTGATATGTTGTTAAGTGGGGGGAAAAAAAAACTATGGGATTACTAAAAGTGGGTTTGGCACCAGCTCTGTTCAGCTCCTTCAGCTCCGAAGTTCAAAGTCCTACAGCTTCCAAAGGCCAGTGTATCAGTTCCTGCCCCTGGATCAAGGTTGTGCAAGATGAGGGAGGAGGCTGGTCACAAGCCTGACATGAGGGTAGAGATTTCTTATCCAGCCCTGCCTCAGCCTTGACAGAATTCAGGAGCCAGATCCCTGCATTGCAGCCTGGCTTCCTTCTCCAGGCAGAACGTGAGTAAAGGTTAAACACCCCTGGGTGCTAGGTACATAGTGGTGCCCTTCCTACTTCATTAGGATAAAAAAGTAACTTCTCTGAGCTCTACTAGTGCTGGGCTTTGAGAACCTGATTTCCTTTCTTTTTTTTTCTTCTTTTTTTAAATCAGTTGGTTTAATTCCAGGTTATACATAATTTAGAGTAGAACAAAGACCAAAGGGCCAACTCTGGTAGGATTCTGGTCTGGGAGATGATAAGCCACTGTATGATTTTTCTTTTTTTTCTTTAAAGGTTTATTCTTTTTATTTTTTATTTTTTTACATGGAGTCTTGCTCCAGAGTCTCGCTCCAGAGACTCTACTTTGCACACCCAGAGTGCAATGGCGCGATCTTGGCTCACTGCAAACTCTGCCACCTGGGTTCAAGCAATTCTTCTACCTCAGCCTCCTGAGTAGCGGGGATTACAGGTGCCTGACACAAGGCTCAGCTAATTTTTTTTTGTATTTTTAGTAGAGATGGGGTTTCACCATATTGATCAGGCTGGTCTCGAACTCCTGACCTCATGATCTACTCACCTCAGCCTCCCAAAGTGCTGGGATTACAGGCATGAGCTACCATGCCCAACCAAAAGTTTATTCTTGCTCTATTGTCCAGGCTGGAGTGCAGTGGTATAATCATAGCTCAATGTAATCTCAAACTCTACGCCTCAAGGGATCCTCCTATCTCAGTCTTCTGAGTAACTAGGGCTATAGGCACGCACCACTATGCGTTGCTAATTTTTTCACTTTTTTGTAGAGACAGTGTCTCTCTATGTTGCCCAGGCTGGCCTTGAACTCCTGGCCTCAAGTGATTCTTCCCACCTCAGCCAGGCCCGTCCCTGAGACCTCCATTTTTTAGCTCTTGAGTTTCTTTTGCTTCTTTTTTTTTTTTCTTTTTGAGACGGAGTTTTGCCCTTGTTGCCCAGGCTGGAGTGCAATAGTGTGATCTTGGCTCACCACAACCTCTGCCTCTGGGGTTCAAGCGATTCTCCTGCCTCAGCCTCCAGAATAGCTAGGATTACAGGCATGCACCACCACGCCTGGCTAATTTTTGTATTTGTATTTTTTTTTTTTAGTAGAAACAGGGTTTCTCCATGTTGGTCTGGCTGGTCTCGAACTCCTGACCTCAGGTGATCCGCCTGCCTTGGCTTCCCAAAGTGCTGGGATTACAGATGTGAGCCACCATGCCTGGCCTTTTGCTTCCTTTTGTTTTGTTTTAATGTTGTCTTTTGCTTTGTTTTGGTTTGGTTTTTTGCTTCCTTTTTTTTTTTTGAGACAGGATCTCACTCTGTCACCCAGGCTGGATCATGAATCTCACAATGGTGTGATCATAGCTCATTGCAGCCTTGATCTCCTGGGCTCAAGTGATCCTCCCACCTCAGCCTCCTGACTACAGGTGTCCTGGGACTGGGACGGCAGGTGTACACCAGCACACTTGGCTAATTTTTTAAATTTTTGGTAGAGACAGGGTTTTGCCATTTTGGCCAGGCTGGTCTCGAACTCCTGGACTCAAGTGATCTTCTAGCCTCAGTCTCCCAAAGTGCTGGGACTACAACCATGAGCAACCATGCCTGGCCTGGCCTGCTTCTCTTTTTGTTTCTGCTTAAAAGCCTCATCTTCCTCATTCCTCTCCTTGGCCTGCTCCTTGTGCTGTTTCAGGGGCTTCTTGCCGTCTTTGTGGCCAGACATGGCACCTGCTGTACTTTACCTCATTTCTTTTTTCTAGGGATTCTAGCAATAAGCCTTTGATATAAGGCTGCCCTGTTAGTCAAAGACCAATTACAGCCAAGCTACTTGGCTTGGCTGTGTTCTTGTCCAGTTGGAGACAAGATATTTGAGTCTATTTCGGAGAGGCAACAGGATTTCAGGGTCACCAGAAGCAAATGGCAGTCAATGAACATTAATTAAGCTCCACATAAGCCTGGGACACTAGTAAGAAGCAAAATACCTTCTTCATTAGATAAAATCCTTCAGGATCTCTGAGCATTGGACAGACCGAGATATTATTATTTAAATGGCCAATTAGTAGTTAATCAGAGCTCTGGAGCTCCCTGGCCAGACCCTGTCTGAAAACCCCCTTGAGACTGAAGCAGCAAATCCAGTTTATAGCACTGATCAAAAACATTCTCCAGTGAAAATCCCCACACTGGTTTGTCCCACCTAAGGCAGTAGGGGCCCAATTCTTACACACTTAAAAAATAGCTACTCTGGGCTGGGTGCGGTGGCTCACGCCTGTAATCCCAGCACTTTGGGAGGCCAAGACGGGTGGATCACGAGATCAGGAGATCCAGACCATCCTGGCTTACATGGTAAAACCCCATCTCTACTTAAAAATACAAAAAATTAGCTGGCCGTGGTGGCACACACCTGTATTCCCAGCTACTCGGGAGGCTGAGGCAGGAGAATCGCTTGAACCTAGGAGGTGGAGGTTGCGGTGAGCCGAGATCACACCACTGCACTCCAGCCTGGCAACAAAGCAAGACTCCATCTCAAATAACAAACAAACAAAAATTACTACTCTGGGCTGGGCGCAGTGGCTCACAACTGTAATCCCAGCACTTTGGAAGGCTGAGGCAGGCGGATCACCTGAGGTGGGGAGTTCAAGACCAGCCTGACCAACATGAAGAAATCCCATCTCTACTAAAAATACAAAATTAGCTGGGCATGTTGGTGCATGCCTGTAATCCCAGCTACTTGGGAGCCTGAGGCAGGAGAATCGCTTGAACCCGGGAGGCAGAGGTTGCGGTGAGCTGAGATCATGCCACTGCACTCCAGCCTGGGCAACAAGAGCAAAACTCCGTCTCAAAAAAAAAAAAAAAAAGCTACTCTGGGGCCAGATGTGGTGGCTTATGCCTGTAATCCCAGCACTTTGGAAGGCCGAGGCAGGCTGATCATGAGGTCAGGAGTTCGAGACCATCCTGGCTAACACGGTGAAATCCCGTCTCTACTAAATATACAAAAAATTAGCCAGGCATAGTGGCAGGCGCCTGTATTCCTAGCTACTTGGGAAGCTGAGGCAGGAGAATGGCGTGAACCCAGGGGGCGGAGCTTGCAGTGAGCCGAGATCACACCACTGCACTCCAGTCTAGGCGACAGAGCGAGACTCCGTCTCAAAAAAAAAAAAAAAAAAAAGATTAGCCGGGCTTGGTGGCAGGCGCCTGTAATCCCAGCTACTCAGGAGACTGAGGCAAGAGAATTGCTTGAAACCAGGAGGCGGAGGTTGCAGTGAGCCGAGATTGCACTACCACACTCCAGTCTGGGCAACAGAGCAAGATTCCATCTCAAAAGAAAAAGAAAAAGAAAAATGCCTGTAGTTCCACCCCCCACCCCAGGAAAGAGAAGGATAGAAGTTACAGTGCAATTCTCAGGCTTAGATTAGTTCCCCATAAGTATAGCTCGCTCCTGTCAGCAGTTCCAGGCCCCCATCCAAAGTGGCTGTGTTTGGCTCAGTTTTAGAGGAGGCTAACTTACCACACTCTCTGCTTCCAACAAACTCAGAAAATAGTAATAAGTATTTGGGAGAGCTGTTTTTTAATTTTATATTTAATCTTCTTGCTAACATATGGTAGAAGGAAGCAGGTACTAAGATCTTTGAAAATGGGGAAATTGCCCGGGCGCGGTGTCTCACGCTTGTAATCCCAGCACTTTGGGAGGCCGAGGCGGACGGATCACGAGGTCAGGAGACGGAGACCACGGTGAAACCCTGTCTCTACTAAAAATACAAAAAATTAGCAGGGCGTGGTGGCGGGCGCCTGTAGTCCCAGCTACTCGGAGAGGCTGTGGCAGGAGAATGGCGTGAACCCGGGAGGCGGAGCTTGCAGTGAGCCGAGATCGCGCCACTGCACTCCAGCCTGGGTGACAGAGCGAGACTCCGTCTCCAAAAAAAAAAAAAAAAAAAAAATGGGGAAATTGAGACTGATTAATTCAGCAAATACCTGTTCAGCACTTTCTTTGCTGACATGAATATGGGACTTGCACACTTATGACAGATACCAATGAATTGGGTGAGGGCAGGATTCCATCAGCCTCCTGGCTCCAACATGTCCTCTTTGCATCGTCATGACACTCAAAAATAAGATCACCAAATGTGGCCGGGCATGATGGCTTATGCCTGTAATCCCAGCACTTTGGGAGGCCGAGGCGGGTGGGTCACTTGAGGCCAGGAGTTCGAGACCAGCCTGGCCAATATGGCGAAACCCCGTCTCTACGGAAAATACAAAAACTAGCCAGGCTTGGTGGTGCACGCCCATAGTCCCAGCTACTCAGGGGGCTAAGGCAGGAGAGTCGCTTGAACCCGGGAGGTGCAGGTTGCAGTGAGCCGAGATCATGCCACTGCACTCCAGCCTGGGCAGCAGGCTGAATGAAAAAGATTCAGACTGAAGAAAACAAAAAAGGCCAGGTGCGGTGGCTCATGCCTGTAATCCCAGCACTTTGGGAGGCCAAGGTAGGTGGATCACCTGAGGTCAGGAGTTCGAGATCAGCCTGGCCAATATGGTGAAATGCTGTCTCTACTAAAAATACAAAAATTAGCTGGGTGTGGTGGTGGGTGTCTGTAATCCCAGCTACTCGGGAGGCTGAGGCAGGAGAATCGCTTGAACCCAGGAGGCAGAGGTTACAGTGAGCCAAAATCACACCATTGCACTCCAACCTGGGTGACAAGAGCAAGACTCTGTCTTTACAAAATAAAAAAGGCCGGGCGCGGTAGCTCACGCCTGTAATCCCAGCACTTTGGGAGGCCGAGGTGGGCGGATCACGAGGTCAGGAGATTGAGACCATCCTGGCCAACATGGTGAAACACTGTCTCTACTAAAAATACAATAATTAGCTTGGTGTGGTGGCGCACACCTGTAGTCCCAGCTACTCCGAGGCTGAGGCAGGAGAACAGCTTGAACCCGGGAGGCAGAGATTGCAGTGAACCGAGATCACACCACTGCACTCCAGCCTGGCGGACAGAGCAAGACTCTGTCTCAAAAAACAAAAACAACAGCAACAAAAAACAAGCAAACCAACAAACACAAAAAGATCACCAAATGTGTAACTAGCCACATGAGAGCAACCTTCTGCCTGAAGCATTCATGTATTCATTCTTCATTCACTGAACACCAACTATTTACTGGTGATATGCTAGATGTTGGTATGCAGAGGTGAAGATATGGCTCTGCCCTCAAGGAATGCATAGTTCAGTGCAATGGTTCTATCTGTTTCTATTCAATGCTCTGAGATACTTACAACCGCCATAACCTTGACTCACAAAGATCATGGTCCAAAGGGGGAAAAGAAACATAAATTGTAAACAATTATGGAACTATGTAAGCATATGATAGAAATATGCACAGGGTATGGTGGAAATACAGAGGAAGGGGCACTGAAAATCAGACTGGGAATAAGGAGGTTGTCAGGAAAGCTACCACAGAACTGGTAACACTTAAGCCCAATTTTTTCAAGCAGGATTTAGGCAAAGAGTAAGTGGAGAGAATTGGGGAGAGCACTGAGATCTGCAACATACACTCCGGGGATTGCAAATAGTGCTTTATGGCTAGAGCGGCAGGAGGTGTATATGAGGGAGGAGAGACGAGGGGTCAGAGGGTAGAGGGCCTCGTGTGTCAAGCTAAGGAAGGAGGTTGAACTTGATACTAAGCTAAATGCTATAGGGAGATATCAGCAGGGGTTTGGAAAGCAGGTCAGTTAAGGAGCAGCTGGGGAAATGGGGCTGTTTAAGTTAAAGAAGAAAAGAGGGGAGATAAATCTTCTGGTTTGAAACATATACCAAGTTAAATTTTGTTTTATTTTATAATTAGAAAGGGCCAAGCTTTCTCCTGGTTCAGCAAACCATCTCTGGTGAGCAGGTTAGGGGCAGGTTACCAAACCACCCACCATTCCCTTTTGTCAGATGCTCAGACTGCTCAACCGTAAGGGTTGGTCCTGCCTCAGAACCCACTCTGGTCACAGAGATCTCAAACTGGGTCCATCTGTCAGGCCTGACATTTCTCTAGGGGAAGGTGGAAGGAGAGAATTAGAGATGTCTCTAGTTGCAGAATTATGGCCTGCAGTGGGCCAAAGGAACATGACTAAGACCTCACGAAAGACAGGATTCTATCTTGTGGTGAGGGGTGTGGTTGGGGGGTAGGAATTAATCAGAGTGAAGCATTCTTGCCTAGAGGTAAAGCTCTCCTTTTTCATGTGTATGCTTTTTCAGAGCCTTTTGTCATTTGTCAACATGACAAATTTTGGGCAGAGTGGCACTCAAGAGCAATATGAAGACAGATTTCAGTGAGTGTGAGTCTTTCTAGTCCCAACATCATCACTCTCCTAATTGCAGTGCTTTTGGCAAGCAAGCTTCCTAATTTTTGGAAGCTTTGGCCAGGATGGATAGCTAGAAGTAACATATGAATACATGAAAGAAGTAAAAGATTTTTCCCCTGCCTCTAGGCAGAGCTGACCCTGCCAGCCAGGACAAACAGGACAAATAGGTCAGAAGGTTAGATAAACTAGGAGTCCTCTAGTCATTTTTTTGACCTTCTCTAACTCAGCAGTTCTCAGCCTGGGGAGACAGTTGGCACCGTGTGTGGGGGGTGCTACTGGCATCCAGAGGGAACAGGCCAGGATACTGCTAAACATCCTATTACACATAGGACGGTCCCTCCATAACAAAGAATTATCAAACCTAAAATGCCAATAGTGTTGAGATTAAGAAATAACCGAAAAGTGCTTCTACTTATAGAGACTTGGTTCTAGAAAAAAGAATCTGAGAATTAATTAGTTGCTGAAGCATCAGGTAGCTAGAGGTAAAAACCAACTTTAGTGTTTAAAGTCGGCTTCATGATTGATCCAATTTGGACATGTACCCTTTACTGCTCTGGTCTGGACTGTATCTCTACATTCATTCTTGATCCCCTAAAATTGGAGGGGAAAGAAGAGGGAGGAAAAGAAGAAAAATCAATATTTTATGTCTCTAGTTTCATCTTCTGGGAAGATGAAAACTTGCAGCTAAAATCCATAGAGTTCAATATCCTAAATGGGTGCCTTATTTAATAATGAAAAGCAGCATAGTATTAACCAGGACAGCAATAGAAGAACAATTATCAAATCATACTTGAATTTAAGGTTGATATCTGATAGAAAATATAAGAATTGAGGCTGCACGCAGTGGCTCACGCCTGTAATCCCAGCACTTTGGGAGGCCGAGGCGGGCAGATCACGAAGTCAAGAGATCGAGACCATCCTGGCCAACATGGTGAAACCCCGTCTCCACTAAAAATACAAAAATTAGCTGGGCATGGTGACACATGCCTGTAGTCCCAGCTACTCGGGAGGCTGAGGCAGGAAAATCGCTTGAACCCCAGAGGTGGAGGTGGCAGTGAACCGAGATTGTGCCACTGCACTCCAGCCTGGCAACAGAGCAAAATTGTGTCTCAAAAAAAAAAAAAAAAAAAAAATTGAAATGTCAGATTTTTAAAAATAAAAAACAAAATAATGAGTGGAAGTCAATGTAAACCCAGAAACAAGTTCAAGCCTGGCATGGTGGCATACTCCTGTAATCTCAGCTATCAGGAGGCTTAGGCGGGAGAAGTCACTTGAGCTGGGGTGTTTAAGGCTGCAGTGACCCATCATCAGCCACTGCACTCCAGCCAGGGTGACAAGCAAGACCCCATCTCTCTATTTTTTGGTTGTTTTTGGAGACAGGGTCTCACTCTGTTGCCCAGGCTGGACTGCAGTGGCATGATCACAGCTCACTTCAACCTCAACCTCCAAGGCTCAAGCAATCCTCCCACCTCAGACTCCCAAGTTCCTGGGACTACAGGTACCTACCACTACACATAGCTAATTTTTAATTTTTTGTAGAGATGGGGTCTTACCATGTTGCCCAGGGTGGTCTTGAATTCCTGGGCTCAAGTGATCCTACTGCCTTAGCACCCCGAAAATGCTGCAACTATAGGCATGAGCCAGCACTCACAGCCCACTTCATCTCTCAAAAAAAAAAAAAAAAAAAAAAAAAAAGCCAGGTGTGGTGGCTTATAATCCCAGCACTTTGGGAGGTCAAGGCGGGTGAATCACCTGAGCTCAGGAGTTCGAGACCAGCCTGACCAGTACAGTGAAACCCCGTCTCTACTAAAAATACATTAGCCAGGAGTGGCGGCAGGCATCTATCATCCCAGCTACTCGGAAGGCTGAGGTTGGAGAATTGCTTGAACCTGGGAGGCAGAGGTTGCAGTGAACCAAGATTGAGCCACTGCACTCCAGCCTGGGCGACAGAGCAAGACTCCATCTCAAAAAAAAAAAAAAAAAGGCCAGGCGTGGTGGCTCATGCATGTAATCCCAGCACTTTGAGAGGCCGAGAGGTCCCCACCTGAGGTCAGGAATTAGAGACCAGCCTGGCCAACATGGCGAAACCGTGTCTCAATTAAAAATACAAAAATTAGCCAGGCATGGTGGTGCATGCCTGTGATCCCAGCTACTCGAGGGGCCGAGGCAGGAGAATTGCTTGAACCTGGCAGGCAGAAGTTGCAGTGAGCTGAGATTGCGCCACTGCACTCTGGCCTGGTCAACAGAGCAAGATGCCATCTCAAAAAGAAAAGAAAAGAAAAGAAAAGTTCAAATAAAGATTAGGTAGGCTGGGTGTAGTAGTTCATACCTGTAATCCCAGCACTTTGGGAGGCCAAGGTGGGAGAATCTCTTGAGCCCAGGAGTTCAAGACCAGCCTGGGCAATATAGTGAGACCTCATCTCTTAAAAAAAAAAGACAGGTAAAGAGCAACTTAAATACATTTATTTTTTATTTTTTTAATGAATTTAAATTTTTTTTTTTTTGGAGACTGGGTCTTACTATGTTGTCCAGGCTGGAAGTAGAGCAGACATTTTGTGACTATAGGGTTATCATAAGAATAAAAGTAGGCCAGGCTCACGGCTGTAATCCCAGAACTTTGGGAGGCTGAGGTGGGCAGATCATGAGGTCAGGAGATCGAGACCATCCTGACCAACATGGTGAAACCCCATCTATACTAAATATACAAAAATTAGCTGTACATGGCAGTGCGTGCCTGTAGTCCCAGCTACTTGGGAGGCTGAGGCCGGAGAATTACTTGAACCAGGGAGTTGGAGGTTGCAGTGAGCTGAATTCCTGATAGCAGTGTGGAATGATCATACCAGTTTTTAACTTGTATTCTTTTTTTTTCTAATCAAAAAACTGTATAGTCACAGCACTTTGGGAGGCCAAGGGAGGAGGATTGCTTGAGCCCAGGAATTGAAGACAAGTCTGGGCAACATAATGAGTCTCTGTCTAAACAACAAAAAAAATTTTTTTTTTTTTGAGACAGAATCTCAACTCTGTTACCCAGGCTGGAGTGCAGTGGCGTGATCTCAGCTCACTGCAAGCTCTGCCTCCTGGGTTCACGCCATTCTTCTGCCTCAGCCTCCTGAGTAGCTGGGACTACAGGCGCCTGACACCACACCCGGCTAATTTTTTGTATTTTTAGTAGAGATGAGGTTTCACTGTGTTAGCCAGGATGGTCTTGATCTCCTGAGCTAGTGATCCACCCACCTCAGCCTCCCAAAGTGCTGGGATTACAGGTGTGAGCCACCGCTCCCGGCCAACAAAAAAAATTTTTTTAGGTCGGGTGTGGTGGCCAGCACTTTGGGAGACCAAGGCGGGTGGACCACCTGAAGTCAGGAGTTCGAGACCAGCCTGGCCAACATGGTGAAACCCCATCTCTACTAAAGATACAAAAAATTAGCCTGGTGTGGTGGCGAGCTCCTGTAATCCCAATTTCTCAGAAGGTTGAGACAGGAGAATTGCTTGAACTCTGGAGGCGGAGGTTGCAGTGAGCAGAGATCGTGACACTGGACTCTAGCCTGGGCAACAAGAGCAAAACTCCATTTCAGGAAAAAAAATTTTTTTTTAATTAGCCAGGTGTGGTGGCACCCATCTGTAGTCCCAGCTACTCAGGAGCATGAGGTAAGAGCATTGCTTGAGCCCAAGAATTCCAGGCTGCAGTGAGCTATGATCGTGCCACTGCACTCCAGCCTGGGCAACAGAGCAAGACTTTGTCTCTAAAAAAACTAAAAGATAATGTGTAAAGACACATTTAGTAGTGTGTTAACTATACAAAAAAGACACTGTATAGTTTAAAAACAAATCCTACACAGCCTTACATTTCCATTTTTTTCTTTTTCTTTCTTTTTTTTTTTTGAGATGAAGTCTCGCTCTGTCGCCTAGGCTGGAGTGCAATGGCGTGATCTCAGCTCACTGTAATCTCTGCCTCCCGGATTCAAGCGATTCTCATGACTCAGCCTCCTGAGTAGCTGGGATTGCAGGCACACACTACCATGCCCAGCTAATTTTTGTATTTTTGTAAAGATGGGGTTTCGCCATGTTGGCCAGGCTGGTCTTGAACTTCTGACCTCAGGTGATCTGCCCACTCTGGCCTCTCAAAGTGTTGGGATTACAGGCATGAGCCACCGCGCCCGACATCAATTTTTTCTTTAAAGGGAGTAATTTGTATACAGAAGGGTTAAATGCCTTTTTAGACAGAAAAAAAAAGTGATAGAACCAACTTATTAATCATCTTCATCTTCCTCTTCCTCATCTTCCTCTCTTTCTCCCCTTCCTTCTTTCTCTTTCGTTTTTTCAGCCTTGACAACTCCCTTTTTTGCTATATCAGGCTTTCCTTTAGCTCGATATGCAACAATTTCCATTTCATATTTTTCCTTTAGCTTCTCAGCCTTCTTTTCATAAGGCTACTTGCCATCTGCAGCAGTGTTTTTTTTGTCATTGTTTTTTGAGACAGAGTCTCACTCTATTGCCCAGGCTGGAGTGTAATGGTGCGATCTCCGCTCAGTGCAAACTCCGCCTCCCAGGTTCAAGCAATTCTCCTGCCTCAGCCTCCCGAGTAGTTGGGATTACAGGCGTGCACCACCACGCGTGGCCAATTTTTGTATTTTTAGTAGAGACGGGGTTTCACTATGTTGGCCAGGATGGTCTCGAACTCCTGACCTCGTGATCTGCCCGCCTCGGCCTCCCAAAGTGCTGGCATTACAGGCGTGAGCCACTGTGCCCAACTGCAGCAGTGTTATTCCACATCTCTCCCAATTTCTTTGCAACATCACCAATGAATAGGCCTGGGTGTTCTCCCTTGATTTTTGGGCAATACTCAGAACAGAAAGACAAAAAGGCTATAGGAGGCCTTTTGGATGCACTGGGATCTTTGAACTTCTTTTTGTCTCCCCTTTACGGGGGACATAGGTTTTCATTTCTTTTTTATAACAGGCCTTGTCCACCTTTGCCATGTCTTCAAATTTTCCTTTTTAGCAGATACAGTTTTCTACCTTTCTGAGCACTCTTAGAAAATGCTGGCTGGGCGTGGTGGCTCACGCCTGTAATCCTAGCACTTTGGGAGGCTGAGTAGGGTGGATCACCTAAGGTCAGGAGTTCGAGACCAGCCTGGCCAACATGGCAAAAACCCTGTCTCTACTAAAAATACAAAAATTAGCCAGGCGTGGTGGCGCACACCTGTAATCCCAGCTACTCAGGAGGCTGAGGCAGGAGAATCGCTTGAACCTGGGAGGCAGAGGTTGCAGTGAGCCGAGATCACGCCACTGCACTCCAGCCTGCGCGATGGGAGCAAGACTCCATCTCAAAAAAAAAAAAAAACTCTGAGAAGCTGACGGAAGCCTCTGGGTGCTTACGCTCTTCCCGACAAGTTTTGCACAAAGAATGCATATGATGACATTTTGCCTCTAGGTTTCTGAGGATCTCCTTTGCTCATGTCTAGTTATCTTTCGTCAGTGAGGCACAGAGTCACCCTGTGCCTGTCAGGCTCTCACTTGCCCTGGTGCTGTCTCTATGGAGCTTAACATACTGCAACAGCTGTCTACTTGCTTTTTTTTTTTTTTTTGAGACAGAGCCTTGCTCTGTAGCCCAGTCTGGAGTGCAGTGGCATGATCGCCTCTTGGGTTTAAGCGATTCTCCTGCCTCAGCCTCCAGAGTAGCTGGGATTACAGGCGTCCACCACCACGCCTGGCTCTTTTTTTTTTGTATTTTTAGTAGAGACGAAGTTTCACCATGTTGGCGACGCTGGTTTTGAACTCCTGACCTCAAGTAATCTGCCTGCCTCAGCGTCCCAAAGTGCTAGGATTATAGGCGTGAGCCACTGTGCCCTGCCTTACTTGCTTTTTATCATTTTGTTTTGCTTTTTTTTTTTGCTCTGTCGCTCAGGCTGGAGTGCAGTGGTGCATTCATGGCTCACTGTGGCCTAAATCCCCTGGATTCAATCAATCCTCTCACCTCAGCCTCCTGCGTAGCTGGGACTACAGGCATTCGTCATCATGTTTGGCTATTTTTTGTTTGTTTGTTTAATTTTTGTAGAGATGGGTACCCCTATGTCACCCAGGCTGGTCTCCAACTCCTGAGCTCAAATGATCCTCTCATCTTGGCCTCCCAAAATGCTGGGATTACAATCATGAGCCACTCCACCTGGCCCTGTCTACTTTTTTTTGTTTGTTTGTTTGTTTGGAGACGGAGCTCGTCTTGTTGCTCAGGCTGGAATGCAAATGGTGTGATCTTGGCTCACTGCAACCTCTGCCTCCCGGGTTCAAGCGATTCTCCTGCCTCAGCCTCCTGAGTAGTTGAGATTACAGGCATGTGCCACCACATCCGGCTAATTTTGTATTTTTCGTAGACATGGGGTTCTCCATGTTGGTCAGCCTGGTCTTGAACTCCCGACCTCAAGTGATCCACCCGCCTCAACCTCCGAAAGTGCTGGGATTACAGGCGTGAGCCACTGTGCCCGGCCCTGTCTCCTTGTTAAATGGGAAAAATTAATCCCCTATTTGGTTAATCTTGTTATTTGCAGTTAATCTGTTACTTTCAGTTGTATTCAATTTTAACAAATAGATATCCTTGATAACAGTGTTTCTGAAATTGGTATTTGTAGGCCTCTGTACATTCAAATATAATTTAAAAAATTGAATCCTTGTAAATTGAAGAATTCAACTGTTTTATTTTAGTGATAATCTAAAAAAATTTAACATAAACATATTCTAAATCATCTGTATGAAAAATAAGCCTGGAAGCAGTGACTCAGCCTGTAATCCAAGCACTTTGGGAGGCTGAGGTGGGTGAATCCCTTGAGACCAAGAGTTCGAAACTAGGCTGGACAACATGGCGTAACCCTGTCTCTATTAAAAATACAAAAATCAGCCAGGCATGGTGGCACATACCTGTAATTCCAGCTACTTGGGAGGCTGAGGCACAAGAATCGCTTGAACCCAGGAGGTGGAGGTTGCAGTGAGCCAAAACCATGCTGCTGCACTCCAGCCTGGGCAGCAGAGCAAGACTCTGTCTCAAAAAAAATAAAAAATAAAAAAATAAATAGAGAAAAAAAAAAGAAAAAGAAAAATGAGTGCTGTCTTGTGATTTGGGTTCCCATTATTTTATTTTATTATTTTTTGAGACAGGGTCTCACTCTGCTCACTCTTTCACCCAGGCTGGAGTGCAGTGGTGCCATCTTGGCTCACTGCAGCCTCGAGCTCTGGGACTCAGCGATCCTCCCACCTCAGCCTCTGGACTAGTTAGGACCACAGGCGCACACCACCACACTGGGCTAATTTTTTATTTTTTGTGGAGATGGAGTTTCACCATGTTGTCTAGGTTGATCTCAAATTCCTGGGCTCAAGTAATTTGCCCACCTCAGTCTCCCAAAGTGCTGGCTTTACAGGCATGCACCACCATGCCTGGCGTCCATTATTTTATTTTGCATTTGTTGTTACAATTATCTGAGAGCATTTAGTTTCATGGTTTATAGGTTTAATTTTAATGGTTTATAAGTTTATAGCAGGCTGCTATTAGGTTAGCAAGTCCTACTGTTAAAATGATTGCTGTCCTGGGACATGGGCTTTATACTTATATTGAATTGCCTTACCTTTTACATTTAGTTGGCTGTGAAGAAGAGACAATGGCTGTTGATGAGTCAGGTAACTGTCTCCCACAGCAAATTAGTGCAGCGATGTAACTACTGCATTTTTTTTTTTTTTTTTTTGAGACGGAGTCTTCTTCTGTTGTCCAGGCTGGAGTATAGTGGTGCGATCTTGGCTCACTGCAACCTCTGCCTCCTGGGTTCAAGCAATTCTCCTGCCTCAGCCTCCCAAGTAGCTGGGATTACAGGGGCACACTGCCACACCCAGTTAATTTTTTTTTTTTTTTTTTTGGTATTTTAGCAGAGACGGGGTTTCACTGTGTTGCCCAGGCTGGTCTTGAACTCCTGAGCTCAGACAATCCACCTGCCTTGGCCTCCCAAAGTGCTGGGATTACAGGCATGAGCCGCCACACCCGGCATTTTTTTTTTTTTTTTTTTTTTTTGAGATGGAGTCTCGCTCTTGTCATCCAGGCTGGAGTGCAGTGATGCGATCTTGGCTCACTGCAACATCCGCCTCCCGGGTTCAAGCACTTCTCCTGCCTCAGCCTCCCGAGTAGCTGGGACTACAGGTGCCCGCCACCATGCCCAGCTGATTTTTGTGTTTTTAGTGGAGATGGGGTTTCACCATGTTGGCCAGGCTGATATTGAACTCCTGACCTCAGATGATCCTCCTGCCTTGGCCTCCCAAAATGTTGGGATTACAGGCGTGAGCCACCGCTCCCGGCCCGTTTAACATTATTTTAAACGTCAAACCTGCTTTTCTTCCAGTGTTTCCTATGTCACAGGTTAATGACATCACTCATGTCACCAAGAAACTGGATTTAATTTACTCTTTCCTTTCATCCTAAATCCAATTAATCCTAAAGCCTGAAGAAATATACCTTGTATTTCCGTTTTTCTACCCTGCTGCTAATGTCATATTACAGTTCTGAGACGTCTCTTGTCTGGACCATTGCCGTGGCCTCCCAATTGCTCTCTTTGCCTAATCTCCTAGTCACTAAATTCATTCATCACACAGCTTCCAGAGTCAACTTCCTAAAACGTAGTTCAAATAATTTAATTCTACATCTCAAAAGTCTTCAACACATTGTAACATTTATTAAGTACTTCTATGACAGTTACTGTGCTAGACTTGTTACTACAAATATAAATAAAACAAGGGGAATAATTCCCATACTAATGGTGAGCAAATGAAGAGAACACAATGGAATATATCTAAAAATAGAACTAGAGGTATACACCAGACCCTGCAAGAAAGCCTCCTCCCCATGGTTCTGAAATCTTTACTGTCCTTTGGAGAGACTCTACAAATCACTTAGACTTGTTCAACAGATTTCTTCTTTTTTCAGTACTCTGTCCAGTTATTTCACTTTTATGTTCTTAAGGGGATAGATTGTTAACATTTCTCTAGGCTAGGATAACTCTTTTTTTTTTTTCTTTTTTTTTGTTTGTTTGTTTAGAGACTGGTTCTTGCAGCACTGCCTAGGCTGGGCTCAAACTCCAGGGCTCAAGTGATCCTCTCACCTCAGCCTACCAAGTAGCTGGGACTACAGGCACATGCCAAATGTGCTCCACTCTCTTTTAGTTCTTTTTTCTTTTTTCTTTTTTTTTTTTTGAGACAGAGTCTTGCTCTGTCACCCAGGTTGCAGTGCAGTGGCGGGATCTCAGCTCGCTGCAACCTCTGCCTCCCGGATTCAAGTGATTCTCCTGCCGCAGCCTCCTGAGTAGCTGGGATTGCAAGTGCCTGCCACCATGCCCAGCTAATTTTTGTATTTTTAGTAGAAACCAGTTTTCACCATGTTGGTCAGGCTGGTCTCGAACTACTGACTTCGTGATCTGCCCACCTTGGCCTCCCAAAGTGCTGGGATTACAGGCTTGAGCCACCATGCCCGGCTTTTGTTCTTAAATTAGAAAAATAAACTCAAGTGCCCAGCCCAGTGCCTGGCATATGGTGAATACAATAGGTGGCAATTTTCTTTGGGCTGAAGTATGACTGTATGTACTGTGTATTGGTTTAGCCTGCCTATAGCCAATAACCATCGATTATTAAGCTCTGAACTTTCATGCTGCCCTTGCTCCTGCAAGAAAGAAAGGGGAGTCTCTCTGAGCCTACACTGGCTCGGGTGGCTGCCTGATAAAAAAGAATAAAAGTTACATAAAAATTAAAAAAAGGAATAATGCCAAATAACTATTCAGCCTCAGGCAAAGAAGGAAAAAGCAAATAAATCACGTCCATGCAAAGTAGTATGATAAATAACAAAAATTGAGATGCTCAGTGAGCATGACACAGCACTTCTTCATTCATTATCCTACTATAAGAGCCAAGGGAGTTAGTGAGGCAGCTGGGGACAGAGACAGAAACATGATACTATTGATTGAATGCTCACTGACTGAGCTCCTATTTTACATCAGATGCTTTGTTGTGACTTTGGGGACACAGAGACAGATGTCACCCACATCCTGCTCTCCAGAAAGTCACTCTAGCAGGCAGAAGAAGAAATGTAAAACTAAAATTGCTTAAAAGATTTTTTGGCTATACAAGCTATTGTTTGGACACAAAGGAGGGGAATTGTAAATCCTGGGAATGAGTAAATGTAAGAAACAGCTGGAGAGGAAGTAATGCTTCAGCTGACTCTTGAAAGACATGTTTTCTCTAGGGAAAGAGTTTTCCAGGTTCGAACAAAAGTCTGAAGGCGGCCGGGCGCAGTGGCTCACTCCTGTAATCCCAGCACTTTCGGAGGCTGAGGCAGGTAGATCAACTGAGGTCAGGAGTTTGAGACCAGCCTGGCTGACATAGTGAAACCCCGTCTCTACTAAAAATACAAAAAATTAGCCAGGCGTGGTGGTGGGTGCCTGTAATCCCAGCTACTTGGGAGGCTGAGGCAGGAGAATTGCTTGAACGCTGGAGGTGGAGGTTGCAGTGAGCGGAAGTCGTGCCATTGCACTCCTGCCTGGGCAAGAAAAGCGAAACTCCATCTTAAAAAAAAAAGTCTGAAGGCTTGAAACAGCTACACTGTGTTCTGGGTGTTATAAGTGTGAAGGCTGGAAGAGTTATACTAATAGCAGCTAACATTTCTAATTTATAATAAGAACTAAGTACTGTACTGAACTACATAATCACAATAAAGTATTAATAGTATTCCCATTTTACAGTTGAGAAAAGTAAGGTTTAATGGGTTCAAGACTTGCCCAAGTTCACACCTAAAATTACAGCGAGGAGTTTTTCTGTTTGTGTGTTTTCTTTTTTTTGAGACGGAGTTTCGCTCTTGTTGCCCAGGCTGGAGTGCAATGGCGCTGTGTCAGCTCACTGCAACCTCTGCCTCCCCAGTTCAAGCGATTCACCTGCCTCAGCCTCCAGAGTAGCTGGGATTACAGGCATGCGCCACCACACGTGGCTAATTTTGTATTTTTAGTAGAGATGGAGTTTCTCCACGTTAGGCTGGTCTCGAACTCCTGACCTCAGGTGATCTGCCCGCCTCAGCCTCCCAAAGTGCTGGGATTATAGGCATTAACCACTGCACCTGGCCCTGACAGTGAGGAGTTTTAACTCAGTAAATTGACTACAGAGCCTCAGCTTTTATTTTATTTTTTTATTTTTCTTTTCTTTTTAAATTTTACTTTATTTCTTTCTTTAGCCCCAGCTTTTAAACCACGAATAAGAGTGACATGATCAGACTTCAGAAAGATTTCCTTCAGCTGCAGTGGAGGGATGGCTAAGAGAGTGTTAATTGAAATGAGTAACTAAACTGACTAAACCATGTCACAGACACTTTTGTGGCTGTTTCTTCCCAAGAGGTTCTCAGGAGGTTTTTAGTATTTATACATTTTCCTTGAAAAGTGGGGGTGGGAAAGATTGAGGCAAAGACTTTAGCTAATGCTCAGTAAATCTACGTTTCGTTTTTTGAGACGGAGTCTTGCTCTGTTGCCAGGCTGGAGTGCAGTGGTGCTCTCGGCTCACTGCAACCTCTGCCTCCGGGTTCAAGCGATTCCCCTGCCTCAGCCTCCCGAGTAGCTAGGACTACAGGCGCGCCACCACGCTCGGCTAAGTTTTTGTATTTTAGCAGAGACAGGGTTTCACCATGTTGGCCAGGATGGTCTCGATCTCCTGACCTTATGATCCGCCCTCCTAGGTGGCCTACATCTACATTTTTACATAAGGTGAATGTTTGAGGAAAAAGGGAATGGAGGAAAAAAAAGATTATGTGGTTGACTCAGGGTAATCTAGTGGTAAGGTACTACTAGAAAGGTAGAAAGTAGTCTAGCAGAAAGGTAATCTAGTAGTGAACATTTATGGAATTTGTGGAATAGAGGCCAGGTGCAGTGGCTCGCGCTTATATTCCTAGCACTTTGGGAGGCCAAGGCGGGCGGATCACCTGAGGTCAGGCGTTGGAGACCAGCCTAGCCAATATGATGAAACCCCGTCTCTACTAAAAATACAAAAAATTAGCTGGGCGTGGTGGTGCGTGCCTGTAGTCCCAGATACTCCGGAGGTGAGGCGGGAGAATCGCTTGAGCCCGGGAGGTGGAGGTTGCAGTAAGCCAACACCGTGCCACTGCACTACAGCCTGGGCGACAGGGTGAGTGAGACTCCGTCTCAAAAAAAAATGTGGAATAGAACAAACTTTAGTTTTAGGAACTAGACTTTATATTGTAGATCTAGTTGCACTTGACACGTCCTTGTTTTATGGGAGGCTACATACTTTAAAGGTTTCCAGGGGAGCAAATAATTAATTATGATTTTGTGTATGTGTGTTTGTGGGGGGTAGTCATCAGGAAATGTCTGAGGCCTTTTGCCTTACCGTATGGGTCTGGCTAATGTGTAATGTTTTGACTCAAGATTGTAAAGTCAAATTATTCATCCGGGGAGAGGATGGTCGTGTAGCTGAGTCAGCCTCCCAAGCTGAACTTTCCCTTTGGCGTAAGTTTAGGAGTCCTGATATTTTATTTTCCTTTACAACAGAAAGCAGCAACCCTGTAATTAAAGAGAACAATGAAAGAAGCTATCTAAGCCATGAGGGTTACTGAGGATCTGCGCTGGGGTTAAGGCTGAGAACTTAAGAAATATTTGGATAGACAGTTCTCATGGCTTGGTGTGGTTAGACGTGCTCCTCCATGGGCAGCAGCTAAGACGCTTACTCTAGTTTGGGCATTGAGGTCATAGTGCGTAGTGGTCCTGGAAGTAAAGAGAATCCTGGTTTTCCGCAGAGATCTAGGATTCACCTAAGCGTTTGGGTTCGGGAGCGGCCACAAGGGCGCCTCACTCCAACCTCAGCCATCCACAACAGGGTGGGGTATTAGTATTTTTCCGCGCCCGCCCCAACGAGGGAAAGCGCCGAGTCATTCCGGCTGGGCGCGCCGGGCGGGGCTCGGGCCACATCCCCCTCCTCTCTCTCCTCCTCCGGCACTCCAGTCCGTTCTGACTCTCGCGAGAGCCGTACTGGCTATAAAGGCAGCACCCCGGGGAGCTTTTGCGCGCCCTGTTCTTGCCTGGCGTTGGTGGTTTGTTTCTGCGACTTGCGTCGGGACTGGTGAGTGTGGGCAGTGCGGCCCCTGCGGAGTGAGGCGCGGCGCGCCCTTCTTGCCTGTTGCCTCTTCCTCCTCCTGTCCGGGGCCCGCCCGCGCTTGGGTGGGGGTGCTGTGATGCGTGAGGCAGCCGGGGGAGGCCCAGAGTCCGAGACTGCTTGAGCGCTGCGCACACCCTTCTCGTGGGCCCCCCACGTAGGTGCGGGGACCTGGTTGAACCCCAAGGCTAGCGTGGACTCGAGTCGAGTCTTCCCCCGGCAACTCGAGCACGTGGCGCGGCGTCTGGGCGGGCTGGTGGTGGGGTCTCCAAGACTAGCCTCCTGCCGGACGGGGTGGGTTCGGGAAGCTTCTGGAATGGACCCGTATCCGGACTCGTGGCTGTAGAAGACAGCCTGTATGTATTTGGCTGTTCCGGGTCCTGAGCCTTGACTAGTTGCGGAGCTTCGGGTACCCTTTCCCCGTCTTTATTTTCCTGTGCGTGGAATGGAGTTAGCTATGAGCCCAAATGTCCCCGCTGAAGCACTCTCTCCGCTGGTGCTTTCTCCAGTGCTGGGGAGGGACAGGGGGTACCTGAAGTGGAGTTTAGGGATGTGGCCCTCTACGCTGGGCAGATCCCCTGAAGGGGCCCGGCGCCGGCCTGAATCCCAGCAGCCTTTACCCCGAATTGGTTGGGTTTTGTACTTGGGGGCCACCTGGGAAAGTAGGATTGGACGAGAAGGCCATTTGGGGGCACCAAGTTGCAGCATGCCTTAGTTTTTGGTTTTTGTTTTTTGTCGTTAAAGGTGTTAAGGACTTTTTGAAAAACAGTTAAAAGTTTGCTAAGATCCATGCTTACAAAATTTCTTTTGGTTGTGGTATTGTGAACTAAGAACTTTGGGACTTGAAAGAGCTTTCAGACCGCGGCTTAGTGGGTTAAATCTCTGTTTTTTGAGCTAGAGTCTCGCTCTGTCGGCCAGGCTGGAGTGCAGTGGCGCGGTCTCGGCTTACTGCAACCTCTGTCTCCCGAACTCAAGCAATTCTCCTGCCTCAGCCTCCCGAGTAGCTGGCATTACAGGCTTGTGCCACCAAGCACCGGCTAATTTTTGTATTTTTTTTTTTTTTTTTTTGAGACGGAGTCTCGCTCTGTTGCCCAGGCTGGAGTGCAGTGGCTCGATCTCGGCTCACTGCAGCCTCCGCCTCCCGGGTTCACGCCATTCTCCTACCTCAGCCTCCCGAGTAGCTGGGACTACAGGCACGTGCCACCACGCCCGGCTAATTTTTTGTATTTTTGTTAGAGACGGGGTTTCACTATGATGGCCAGGCTGGTCTTGAACTTCTGACCTCAGGTGATCTGCCTGCCTCGGCCTCCCAAAGTGCTGGGATTACAGGCTTGAGCCACAGCGCTTGGCCAAGATCTCAATACTAATCTTGGTGTTGATCTGGGTGAATCCAGCGCAACCTTCCTTTTCAGCAGTAAATTGATTCTTCTACTTATTTTCGCCCTGGGATATTAGCCCCAAAGTCAGGAACCCGTTTGTGAAGGGAATTCTAGGGCTTACACAATACCTAAAGATTTGAAGTTAAGCAGATGCCAATATCTTGGTCTTGCCTCCTTTTTTTTTTTTTTTTTTTTTTTTTGAGACAGAGTCTCACTCTGTTGCCCAGGCTGGAGTGCAGTGGCGCAATCTCGGCTTACTGCAACCTCTGCCTCCCGGGTTCAAGCGATTCTCCTGCTTCAGCCTCCTGAGTAGTTGTGATTACAGGCATGCACCACCACGCCCGACTAATTTTTGTGTTTTTAGTAGAGAGGGGTTTCACCATGTTGACCAGACTGGTCTCGAACTCCTGACCTGGTGATCTGCCCGCCTGGGCCTCTCAAACTGCTGGGATTACAGGTGTGAGACACTGCGCCCAGTGGTCTTGCCTCTTAAAAGTTGGACTGGCTGGAAGGGCGCGGTGGCTCACGCCTGTAATCCCAGCATTTTGGGAGGCTGTGTTGGGCGATCATCTGAGGTGAGGAGTTTAAGACCAGCCTGACCAACATGGAGAAACCCCGTCTCTAATAGAAATACAAAAAAATTAGCTGGGTGTGGTGGCCTGCGCCTGTAATCCCAGCTACTACGGAGGCTGAGGCAGGAGAATCGCTTGAACCCGAGAGGCGGAGGTTGCAGTGAGCTGAGATAACGCCATTGCATTCCAGCCTGGGCCCCAAGAGTGAAACTCCGTCAAAAACAAAAACAAAAACAAATAAAACAAGTTGAATTAGTTATAGGGTTATAGGTTGTGTGCTGTCTTGGACAAAGCTACCTGGAGAAAAGTCAAATATGCTTCTGATGTTACGAAGGCAGGTGGAGGCACAGTGATGGGAAAGGTCAACGTGACTTTTGGGGAGCCAAACAAGTGTTTGAGGCATTGTGCATTTGGATTCTGGTTTGAGAGTCTTCACCTGCCTCTCTCTCTGCTTCTGTATAATGAATAAGATGCCACTGCACTAATGGTTCAGAAAGAATGAGAGGTTATCTCAGTATATAAAGAAATTGCCTTGCTGTTTTTAAATGAAAACAAAGGCTGAGATTCAGAGACTTGTTTCGTTCCAAAAGTTGGAAAGCTCAGATTGTGACCCTTGACTGCTGGCCGGAGCTTCTTACTAAAACAACATTTAATGTATTCAGGGACACTGGACAATGCCTTGATTGTTTACAGCTAAGTCTCTTTAAGTAGGTGAAGGCTGCTGGTTATGTAGAAAATTAAGGCTTGTTTCTAATTCATTTCTGTTATTTCTAGCTGATAGGAAGATGTCTTCAGGAAATGCTAAAATTGGGCACCCTGCCCCCAACTTCAAAGCCACAGCCGTTATGCCAGATGGTCAGTTTAAAGATATCAGCCTGTCTGACTACAAAGGTGAGAAAATTTACACTGGGCTCATTGAGATGGAGTTATTTTATATTCTAGGGATGGCTTGTTAGATTTGTGTCAATGTTATGTTTGACTGTAAAATGTTTTGTCTCCTAGGAAGAAGTATTTAGGTTGTTACCTTCATGTTGAAGTGGTGATTATCTAGTGATTACAGGGTGTATATCCTAGGACCAAATCACTTCTGGAGAAACCACATGCTTCATTATGTCTAGACATACTAGCTTAATTATCTTTTCAGTATTCCTCCTCTATTTTCTTTCTTTATTTTTATTTTTGAGACAGGGTCTCATTCTGTCACCCAGGCTGGAGTGCAGTGGCGCAGTCATGGCTCACTGCAGCCTCTACCTCTCTGGGCTCAGATGATCCTCCCACCTCAGCCTCCTGAGTAGCTGGGACTGTAGGGGCATGCTGCCATGTCCGGCTAATTTTTGTATTTTTTTTTTTTTTTTTTTTTTTTTGAGACGGAGTTTTGCTCTTGTTGCCCAGGCGGGAATGCAATGGCGTGATCTCGGCTCACCACAACCTCCACTGCCCAGGTTCAAGCAATTCTCCCGCCTCAGCCTCCCGAGTAGCTGGAATAACAGGCATGCGCCATCATGCCTGGCTAATTTTTTTTTGTATTTTTAGTAGAGACGGGGTTTCTCCATGGTGGTCAGGCTGGTCTCGAACTCCTGACCTCAGGTGATCCACCCACCTCGGCCTCCCAAAGTGCTGGGATTACAGGCATGAGCCACCACGCCCGGCCTAATTTTTGTACTTTTTGTAGAGATGGGCGCCATGTTGCCCAGGCTGGTCTGCAACTCCTGGGCTCAAGCCCTCTGCCTGCCCCAGCCTTTCAAAGTGCTGGGATAACAGGTGTGAGCCACTGCATCTGGCCCTCCTCTATTTTATTATTGGAGAAATACTCATTATCGCTTGTTATAAGAGACATTCTACATTTAAAGTCTCAGAGCTCACTCAAACCTTTGGAGCTGTGACACTGCTCGTTCAGTTTGTTTGGGTCACGTATATATCACAGCTGTTAATATTAGGCTGAGGGCTAGGCACTTTCCCTTGCCTGTTTTGACCCCAGAGGAGAGTTGATGTTACAGATGGAACAACTCTCCTTTCTGTTGTCATAGTTGTTTTTTTTTTTGTTTTTTGAGAGTCTCGCTCTGTCGCCCAGGCTAGAGTGCAGTGGTGCGATCTAAGCTCACTGCAAGCTCCGCCTTCTGGGTTCATGCCATTCTCAGGCCTCAGCCTCCTGAATAGCTGGGACTACAGGTGCCCGCAACGACGGTCGGCTAATTTTTTTGTATTTTTAGTAGAGACGGCGTTTCACCATGTTTGCCAGGATGGTCTCGATCTCCTGACCTTGTGATCCACCCGCCTCGGCCTCCCAAAGTTCTGGGATTACAGGCGTGAGCCACCGCGCCCGGCCTCTGTTGTCATAGTTTCATGCAGACACTTGGCAAGTTCTGTTGAGCCTCCTCCTTTCTTTACCTTGTAGTGCCAGAGCAGCTGGATCTCCTGGGACAGTTGAGGATATAGATTCCTTAGAATGCTAACCTGAGACTCAGGTGTCAAGTGTCCTTTTCTCAGTGGTGTAGTATTAGTTCCTGGAGTTAGTTTTTGGTAGAACATTTGACTAGGTTTCCTGATATAATCACACTTTGTTGTTGGGGCTTCTCCCAGCAAACAAGTTAAGTTGCACCATAGGGAGGTGACCTTGGCCCAGGTGTATAAGCAGGAGCTAGGAGGAGCTGCTTTCTGCCCTCCAGAGCTTGACTTGCTGAGGCCCCAAAGTGCTTGTTAGGCAAAGCCCTGGAGGGGTTTTTCAGATGAGTTAATTTCCAGTGATACTGCAAAGTGGTAAATGTCAAAGAGGGCTGCTTGTTTGGCTTTTTTTTTCTGAGATGGAATTTTGCTCTTGTTGCACAGGCTGTAGTGCAGTGAGTGGCATGATCTCAGGTCACTGTGACCTCCGTCTCCCTGGTTCAAGTGATTCTCCTGGTTCAGCCTCCCCAGTAGCTGAGATTTCAGGCTCCCGCTATCACGCCCAGCTAATTTTTGTATTTTTAGTAGAGACACGTTTCACCATGTTGGTCAGCCTGGTCTTGAACTCCTGACCTCAGGTCATCCACCCGCCTTGGCCTCCCAAACTGCTGGGATTACACACGTCAGCCACCATGCCACCACACCCAGCCTGTTTGACTTTTCAAACATTGCTGCTACCTGGAAATGAGTGAATATTTGGAATTGTTCTAGTATTTAAGCCTGGTGGGTGTGGCGAGAAGGCTGCCTGGCCAGTTTGAAGATCTGTTATTTCAGTGGTTAATCCCAGTGACTTCATTAAAATTGCAGCTAGAAGTTCTGTTACTCATTAGTACTTTTGTCTTTTCTGTCTCTCTCTCTCTCTCTGTGTGTATATGTATATATGTATTTTTGTTGTTTTGAGACAGTCTTGCTCTATTGCCCAGGCTGGCCTCAAACTCCTGGGGTCAAGGGATCCTCCCACCTCAGCCTCCCAAGTAGCTGGGACTACAGGCACACACCACTGTGCCTGGCTTAAAATTTTTCCTGTCCTGTCAGGCACGTTAGGAACACATGTGATCACTTAAACCATGCTTGTTCCATTACTATGGTTCATCACGGGAGAAGTGCAAAGGCTCTGACTTCTTATTGGTGTCTTATCTCTACAGCAGAAGAGTACTGCAATTCAGCTTTCTCTGGGCACTGTTAAGCATTGGCATTAAGCCATGCTTGTAAGTGCATCCTTGCTTTTGCTGTCTTTGGAGAACTTGGTGTTTATGTTAATTTTAGCCACTCAGAAAAGATCAAAATTAGACTGAACAGTGTTTATTCTGTAGTTGGTAGCTAAGAACATGGAGGCAGGAGAATAAAGTATGGGATTGGAAGTTTTTTTCATTCAGGTCTTCCTAATGCACCAGGTTCTAAAAGTAGCTTCTAGGAGACATCTATATTGAGCATCTTGGCAGTTAGTGGTTATTGTGTCAGCCATGAACTTGCTTCTTTTTGTATAGGAAAATATAAAGCAAAGAAGTCTGTGTCGAATGCTAAGCATGACTCCGATTTTTCCCCCAGGAAAATATGTTGTGTTCTTCTTTTACCCTCTTGACTTCACCTTTGTGTGCCCCACGGAGATCATTGCTTTCAGTGATAGGGCAGAAGAATTTAAGAAACTCAACTGCCAAGTGATTGGTGCTTCTGTGGATTCTCACTTCTGTCATCTAGCATGGTAAATCTCTTGGTCTATTTGGCATGTGAACTTTTTTTTTTTTTTTTTTTTGAGATGGAATCTCGCTTTGTTGCCCAGGCTGGAGTGCAGTGGTGTGATCTCCGCTCACTGCAAGCTCCGCCTCCCAGGTTCACGCCATTCTCCTGCCTCAGCCTCCCGAGTAGCTGGGACTACAGACTCCTGCCACCATGCCCGGCTAATTTTTTGTATTTAATTTAGTAGAGACGGTGTTTCACCGTGTTAGCCAGGATGGTCTCGATCCCCTGACCTCGTGATCTGCCCGCCTCGGCCTCCCAAAGTGCTGAGATTACAGGTGTGAGCCACTGCACCCAGCTGGCATGTGAACTTTTAAAACAGCAACTGGGAAGCTTTGGCAATAGACTTTCAAGTATTGGCATCTCATGGAAGGGAGTGCAAAGTCTGACTTTCTCTTATTGCTCTCATGACCTGGCAGCAGAGAAGCAGCAGCTTCAGTTGCAGTTGAGTGTACCCTAGTGACCTACCTTAACTGTTCTCAGCATTCACTTTATTGCTGGAAAAGGAAAAAAAACAGTTTTTTTTGGAAAGTTAGATTAGGAATATGGGAAAGGGGAAAGAGGAATGGGTACAGTTAAGTCAAGAGTTTGAATGTAACTGTATGTTTGCCTTTTGCCATAGGATCAACACACCTAAGAAACAAGGAGGACTGGGACCCATGAACATTCCTTTGGTATCAGACCCAAAGCGCACCATTGCTCAGGATTATGGGGTCTTAAAGGCTGATGAAGGCATCTCGTTCAGGTGTGTCATCAGGACAAGTATCCAGTTGGCTGAAAGCCTTTTATTTGGAGAGATCTAGAGCCCTGATCTGTAGAGACTCCTTCGTCATTTCATTCCTTTATGCCGGGGCCTCCTCACTAAGGCCAGGCCAGTACGAATGTGGAGACCAGTCCATTTCCTTAAGGCTTCAAGCTTCTGTATTCTAACAAAGCACATCTCTAAACCTGTATTGCTTTTCCTTTCATCTCTTTTCCCAGGGGCCTTTTTATCATTGATGATAAGGGTATTCTTCGGCAGATCACTGTAAATGACCTCCCTGTTGGCCGCTCTGTGGATGAGACTTTGAGACTAGTTCAGGCCTTCCAGTTCACTGACAAACATGGGGAAGGTAAGCCATCTGTCTGATAACAGGACAACAGAGTGGTGGTATGAAGGGGTGGGTTGCCCCTCCACACCTGTGGGTGTTTCTTGTTAGGTGGAATGAGAGACTTGGAAAAGAAAGAGACACGGAGACAAAGTATAGAGAAAGAAATAAGGGGGCTCAGGGGACCAGCGTACAGCATACAGAGGATCCCGCTGGCCTCTGAGTTCCATTAGTATTTACTGATCATTCTTGGGTGTTTCTCAGAGAGGGGGATGTGGCAGGGTTATAGGATAATAGTGGAGAGAAGGTCAGCAGATAAACACGTGAACAAAGGCCTCTGCATCATGAACAAGGTAAAGAATTAAGTGCTGTGCTTTAGATATGCATACATATAAACATCTCAATGCCTTAAAGAGCAGTATTGCTGCCCGCATGTCCCACCTCCAGCGCTAAGGCGGTTTTCCCCTATCTATTGTATGTAGATGGAATATACAATTGGGTTTTATACTGAGACAGTCCATTGCTCAGGGACCGGCAGGAGACAGATGCCTTCCTCTTGTCTCAACTGCAAAGAGGCATTCCTTCCTCTTATACTAATCCTCCTCAGCACAGACCCTTTACGGGTGTCGGGCTGGGGGACGGTCAGGTCTTTCCCTTCCCACGAGGCCATACTTCAGACTATCACATGGGGAGAAACCTTGTACAATACCTGGCTTTCCTAGGCAGAGGTCCCTGCGGCCTTCCGCGTGTTTGTGTCCCTGGGTACTTGAGATTAGGGAGTGGTGGTGATGCTCTTAACGAGCATGCTGCCTTCAAGCATTTGTTTAACAAAGCACATCTTGCACAGCCCTTAATCCATTTAACCCTGAGTTGACACAGCACGTGTTTCAGGGAGCACAGGGTTGGGGGTAAGGTTACAGATTAACAGCATCTCAAGGCAGAAGAATTTCTCTTAGTACAGAACAAAATGGAGTCTATGTCTACTTCTTTCTACACAGACACAGTAACAATCTGATCTCTTTCTTTTCCCCACAGTGGTAGAATGGGAAAGATAGTAGGAACAGAAGCTACCAAATAAGAAAACGGGTATTTCTCTTCATAAATTGAAGCCCCTGGATTACAGTGTGTTGTGAGGGTGAGGGTAATGGAAAAGCTTGGGAAGGAGAATATAAAGGCTTTTTTATTCAAAGTATACATACTCCTCTCTTCTCTCCTGCTCATTTAGAATCAGTCACTCCCAAAGGTCTAACTTACTGAATGTAGGATGATCTCACAGATGTATTAGGGCAAAACAAAATGGTTGGGAATCACATCTAGAGATAAAGCATGCCATTTTAAAAATAACTTTATTGAGAGAAGAGGTTAATCCATATAGTTCATATTTTTATTTATTTATTTATTTATTTTTTGCGAGATGGAGTCTTGCTCTGTTGCCCAGGCTGGAGTGCAGTGGCGCAGTCTTGGCTTACTGTAACCTCCGCCTCCCGTGAGCCATTGCGCCCAGCCCAGACTAGCTTTCTAAGGCCTATTTTAGCTCTGATCTTGTGATTTAAAGAAAATGAAGTTATTAGAGTCTGGATTAGTGGTGTATGTTTGGGAAGACCCAAAGGTGCTAGCTTGGCTAGCACCAAGTAATCTTTTTACAGGGATTAGAGTCTGATTATATAGGGATCAGTGAGCACTGATAACCAGGAGGTACCTTTTGCAGAAGGATGTGTGGGCAGTTAGCCTAGACAGATGACACATGGCTCAGCTGCCATCTGCTGAGACTGCCCCCTTGTGGGAGATGAGGTTCAGCATTAAGAAGGAGGCGGCAGTGGGAAAGTAGGCCCTTTAACTGGACTTTCCTAGGAACCTACATATAGGTTAGTCTCCCGAACCCAGGCTTTCATAACTCAGAAGCTTGCTTCTTCAGACTCTGTTGGTCTCTGTTGCTTCCCATCCCACTGGAACATGTACAGCCTCTAAGGCACCATTTAAGAGCCAATGAATGCCAAACACTTTTTTTTTTTTTTTGAGACAGCATCTTGTTTTGTCGCCCAGACTGGAGTGCAGTGGTGTGATCTCAGCTCACTGCAGCCTCCACCTCCTGGGTTCAAGCGATTCTCTTGCCTCAGCCTTCTGAGTAGCTAGGACTACAGGGGTCCACCACCACGCCCCACTATTTTTGTATGTTTTGTAGAGATGGTATTTTGCCATGTTGGCCAGGCTGGTCTTAAACTCCTGAACTCAAGCAATCCTCCCACTTTGGCCTCCCAAAGTGCTGGGATTATAGGCATGAACCACTGTGCCCAGCTGCCACACTTATTTATTTATTTTTTTTTGAAATGGAGTCTCGCACTGTCGTCTGGGCTACAGTGCGGTGGTGCAATCTCAACTCACTACAACCTCCGCCTCCCGAGTTCAAGCAATTCTGCCTCCGCCTCCCTAGTAGTTGGGATTACAGGCGCCCACCACCATGCCCAGCTAATTTTTTGTATTTTTAGTAGAGACGGGGTTTCATTATGTTGGCCAAGCTGGTCTTGATCTCCTGACCTCAGGTGATCCACCCGCTTCTGCTTCCCATACCCAACAGTGTTGGATATGAGTGAAACATTTAACTGGGGATCTGTCACTAATACAAGTATAATTGTAAGAGCCATGAGGCCTTAGTGTCAGTAAACTGAGTTGGCAAGGTCCTTTTGGGTTCATTATTCCTCTTATTTAGCTGTGAGGCCCAGTTCTTTGTTTCATCCTGGACAAAGGAATCTTTTTTGGTCGCCTTGTAGTACCTATTGGCAAACCTCTATCTGGCTGTGGCCTAGTCTTTGCTTTTATGCTGTTCTTTGCAACTTGTTTATCTTTAGGACCTGTATTGTATCCCTTTGATATCACTAAAGCCAATAACTAAATCAGATGGAGATTTTAGAAAAATAATGGCAGCTAGTCCTTCTATTTAGCTTTAACTCTTGTTCCATCTATACCTTGTGCCTAGAGTCTTGACATCTGAGGTTATGATATCCTTGGACCAAAGAGGGGCCTCTATGTCTCACTCGAGCAGTTGAGACTCTTGCTGCTCTTTGATGACTACATGTCTCGTAGAATATGACAGCACATGGCAGTGGAAAAATCAAGCCGGGTGCGGTGGCTCATGCCTGTAATCCTAGAACTTTGGGAGGCCAAGGTGGGTGGATCACCTGAGGTCAGGAGTTCGAGACCAGCCTGGCCAACATGGTGAAACCCCATCTCTACTAAAACTATAAAAATTAGCTGGGTGATGCTGGGCGCAGTGGCTCACGCCTGTAATCCCAGCACTTTGGGAGGCCGAGGTGGGCGGATCACGAGATCAGGAGATCGAGACCATCCTGGCTAACATGGTGAAACCCTGTCTCTACTAAAAATACAAAAAATTAGCCGCGCGTGGTGGCAGGTGCCTGTAGTCCCAGCTACAGGAGGCTGAAGCAGGAGAATGGCATGAACCCAGGAGGCGGAGCTTGCAGTGAGCTGAGATCGCGCCACTGCACTCCAGCCTGGGCGAAGAAATGAGACTGTCTCAAAAAAAAAAAAAAAAAAAAAAATTTAGCTGGGTGTGGTGGCGGGCGCCTGTAATCCTAGCTATTGGGGAGGCTGATGCAAGAGAATTGCTTGAATCCAGGAGACCGAGGTTGCAGTGAGATGGAGGTGGAGATTGCGCCACTGTACTCCAGCCTGCGCAACAGAGGGAGACTCCATCTCAAAAAAAAAAAAAAAAAAAGAAAAGAAAAATTAGAGATAGTCCCCTTGCCTCATTTTCTTCAGGCTAGCCTGAGGCACATTCTTAGGCATTGTCAGGAAAAGGTTGAAGGCTGTGCTTTCTGTATAAATCTATGAAAAATTTCAAACTCTGCCTTTTGCGTACCAAGGGGTAGATGGCAGTTACTTAATGAAACAAGCAGGGGCTTAAGTTCTTGATCCTTTATAAGGTTCAGGCTATCCAGTTTGGTAGAGTTAGAAGAATGCTGAGAAGGCAGACTGAGTTTGCTGTCTTCAGAGCTCTGAAGGGCTGTCAGAAGGAAACAGTTTAGTGTTAAGGGTTTACGCAGTCCTATGTGTGTCATTTATTTAGCTTTTTTTTCCCCCTTAAGGATTGGAGAGTGTTGGCAAATCATTTAAACTTTGCTTTTTTTGTGGAAAATTTAAATTTCAAGTGCTACATGAATAAATTAGGCATGATAGTATCTTAAGGCTGTGGTGATGATTATATAATGTTTGTAAAATGGTTAGCTTATACTAAAAGGGTGAATGATCTTAGACTGATTGCAGGGGTAGGTTTCCTGGTATCTGAGTGTTCAGGTGCAGAACTGGTTTTGTCCATAGGAGAATGGTGGTGCATACCATTGAGAAGGTTATTAATTAGTGGTACCTTTCTCTTGCAGTGTGCCCAGCTGGCTGGAAACCTGGCAGTGATACCATCAAGCCTGATGTCCAAAAGAGCAAAGAATATTTCTCCAAGCAGAAGTGAGCGCTGGGCTGTTTTAGTGCCAGGCTGCGGTGGGCAGCCATGAGAACAAAACCTCTTCTGTATTTTTTTTTTTTCCATTAGTAAAACACAAGACTTCAGATTCAGCCGAATTGTGGTGTGTTACAAGGCAGGCCTTTCCTACAGGGGGTAGAGAGACCAGCCTTTCTTCCTTTGGTAGGAATGGCCTGAGTTGGCGTTGTGGGCAGGCCACTGGTTTGTATGATGTATCAGTAGAGCAACCCATTAATCTTTTGTAGTTTGTATTAAACTTGAACTGAGATCTTGATGAGTCTTTATTTTAGGAAGCATATTATTAGCTTTTGATTTTAAGAGGAATTTACTCCTTGCTTTCCCTGTTTTGGGGAAAATGAAGAGAGCTGCCTCCAAATCAGGGATTTATATTGACACAGGTAGACGCAGGGAATGGAACTGAATGAACCCAAGGTGTTACATTTTGTTTCATTACACATGAGGGAGAAAAATAAGCCCTGCTTTAGTGTTGGCCAGAGCACTGCGACTTACACCACAGGCTGGCTTACCAGTTAAAGTCTCAGTGTGACTACTTGGACGTGTATTTTTGCTTGGACACACTATTCAAAGCGCTGCATGGGAAGCAGAAGCTTGGCCTCTTCTGATAAATGCCTGGTACCTGCTATGTAAAAGAGTTGGAGGTTTCTGTTCCTTTTGAACTGACAGAGGAAAGAGGAAGACAAGGCTGGTGGCCTTGGGTAGGGCTTTCAGTAGCACAGTACTGGGCAATTCTTAGCCTTCCCTTGGTTCTAGCCTTGATTAGAGATAGTCTTTTTTAGTGTCATTATGTTGCCCAGAGTGGTTCTGAATTCCTTGCCTCAGGTGGTCCTCCGCCTCAGCCTCCCAAAATGGGATTACAGGTGAGAGCCACAGTGCCTGGTCAAAGGTCTGTGATCCTCATTCGTATGTCATTGTCCTCAGAGAGGCTGTCAGCTGGGAAAAGTTATTCTCCTGGGCCTTTGAGGCCAAGGTAGATTCAGAACTGAGGATACTTCTGTGTATCATGTGATGCCATTCCAGCCACTTGTCTTCCTCAGCTACTCCAACCTGCCCACCCCTCTAGAACCCAGACTATACCCACGAGCAGCAGTACAGAATTCCCAGGGCCTTTGGTAACGGCCAACATACTGCTTACTATATGCCAGGTACTTTTCCAAAGTGCCTTACACGTGTTTATTCAGTCCCTACCTGAGGTACGTACTTTTTTTTTTTTTTGAGACAGAGTCACACTGTCGCCCAGGCTAGAGTGCAGCCACACAATCTTGGCTCACTGCAACCTCCGCCTCCCTGGTTCAAATGATTCTACTGCCTCAGCCTCCCGAGTAGCTGGGACTACAGGCCTGTGCTACCATGCCTGGCTAACTTTGTATTTTTAGTAGAGACGGGGTTTCACCATATTGGCCAGGCTGGTCTCAAACTCGACCTCATGATCCATCTGCCTCGGCCTCCCAGAGTGCTGGGATTACAGGCGGGAGCCACCACGCCCTGCTGGTAGGTACTCTGTAGAGGATATTTGACCCTTAGGCCCTGTGACAACATCTTGGGGCACTGTTTAGAAATGGGAACAGATAAAAGAGTCTTGGCTGGGCGCGGTGGCTCACGCCTGTAATCCCAGGACTTTGGGAGGCCAAGATGGGTGGATCACGGGGTCAGGAGTTAAAGACCAGCCTGGCCAAGATGATGGAACCCCATCTCTGCTAAAAATACAAAAAATTAGTCAGGTGTGGTGGCAGGCACCTGTCATCCCAGCTACTCAGGAGGCTGAGGCAGATAATTGCTTGAACCCAGGAGGCAGAGGTTGCAGTAAGTAGAGATTGTGCCACTGCACTCCAGCCTAGGTGACAGAGTGAGACTCTGTCTAAAAAAAAAAAAAAATCTCAGTTGAAGGCAGATGGGAATTCTGGTTCCCTGGCCTTTATCTTGGCCAAACCTAACTTCCTTGAGCCTTGTTATCTTCATGGAAGATCTCTACTGTATTATCAAAAATAGTAATCTTGTACTCAAAACCTTTTGCTTTGCCAAAGCCAATTAAGTCCTAGCAAGTACCACCATAAATCAGGGTCTACGTGGGAGAAAGGTATCAAGGGCCAGGGGATGCAGGTGGTGAGACCCTGGGGCTGAGCCAGCTCCGGGCTCTGCTGGGATTCCCAGGCTTCCTGGGGCCGGGGGTGGTAAAGGGAAGGTCCAGGGAGGGAGAACTAGGCTTCTCTGAGGGCTCAGCCAAGCCCAATAGGGCCAATCGTTGGGCAGGCGGAGTGGAGAAGTAGGCCTTCTGCTCTTCTGAGTAGCGCTCCTGGGGTGTCACAGCATCCCGGTAAGTCCAGTCACGCCAGTGGAAATTGAAGCCTTCGAGTAGGGCGATACGGTCAGCTCTTGTAGGTACACAGTCATGAGGTTTTCTGGGTGGCAGATCTGGCACCTCTATCCCTGGCAGCAGCACTACCCCTCGGATGGCAAACCAGCCCCCAAATCGGGGGTGTATGCATACACCTGATATGCGCTGGGGAGAGTGAAGAAAAGCAAGGTCACAGAGGTCCCCTTGGCACCAAGTCCAACTGCCATCATTGCAAGCTAGGCCTGTTCACTTAACTTCCCACTCAGTGTACACTGACTCTACATAAACCTCTGTCCTTTTCTTGGCAAACCCTTTCATAAACTATTCTGAGCACAAGGAATGGCTAGGCTTCCTAGTCTCACCACTAGTCTTTAACACTGCTGTGCCCCCTGTATCCTAAGACAGTTCTGCAGACTAAGTTTTCGGATCTCACGAGTCCCCAGTTAGACAACCGCATGTGACAGGACTGCCCCCCATCCAGAACAAAGCTAATTTGTTCTGGGTTGTGTCACATCCATCCAGGGAAGGCTGAGGAATGTGGGACCTGGTAGGGAGAGGCCTTTACCAGTCTGTCTCAGCCTCTATTTACATTTTCCCTCTCACCTGGTTCCCCCATGGGTCAGCCTCCACATCTTGTCGTTGGTAGTAGTAAGCAGCCCCTGCCACATGGGCTGCTGTCTGGGCCAGGATCTTGGGGCGTCGGTTGGGGTGCACCTCATAGTCAGCAATGATTTCTATCTGCAGCTCTGGGAGGCTCTGAAACAGCGGACAAAATAGAGGGTACTGTCAGCATGAGGGGAGTTATGACCTTGTCCTAGGGAGCCCTAGTTTGTTGTGTGTATGTGAACATGGTCCTGTCCTCAGAAGGGAAAACATGACCTTAACTTGGGAGGCTCCAGTGTGGACATAGTTATAGTTATTTCCAGAAGGGCCCATGTTTGAAGGGAAATACACAAGTCCTCATATGAAGGAAGGCATGGTCAGTTTTGGGGAGATCCAGTAGGTATGTACATAGTTATGTGTATATGTGAGTGTGTGTTGGGAGAATATTGTTCTGTCCTCAAAAGGACAGCATAAAGCTTGCAGGTCTAGGACAAAGCAATGCCTGGGGAATGTTGGACTCATTCCTATTCCACTTGGAGGCCAAGGAAAACCTGGTCTGAGGTTCATATAGTTGCCCATCAGTGTAGGGTGAGTGAGACTGATTTCACACTGGGGGACTGCTAGAGGAGGGTGGTGGAACCTGGGTGTGTGAGAAGGCAGAATGAGGAAAGATCACAGAACGTCAAGCCTGGCTTTAGGGTATCATTTCACCTTTGAAGTGGCTCCTAGCCCTAGGTCTAGATCCTGCATTGAGCGTGGAGAAACTGGAGGCAGCTGTAGGTTTGGGAGCTGGGGGAAAACTGAGCCTTCCTCACCTCTCTAACACGGCCCAGATGGTAGGCCACACACTGGTCCACTGGGTCAGTCAGCATTTGGAGGTGGCAGCTCTGCAAGAAGGGCTTGAGGGCCCGGTCAAACATGGCAGGCGTGCTGAGTACCAGGAAGGCCAGGGTAGGTCCTGGCAGCAGTAGGTGGAAGGCTGGAGGCAAGAGTTCATTGTACCATGCCACCTGAAACAGAAAGTTCAGGCCAGGCTGGAGAGGGCCAGTCTAGGCTGTAGCCTGGCCCATACCTTAACCTTCAGGCCTCACACTTTTGCCCTAGCCTCCATCTCACTCATTCAGTGAATTTTCACTGATGCTATGTGATTTATTTCTATGAACAACTCAACTGAATTTGACAGGGAATTCATTATTTTTTGAGACAGAGTCTTGCTGTCACCCAGGCTGGAGTGTAGTGGCATGATCTTGGCCCACTGCAACTTTGGCCTCCCAGATTCAAGTGATTCTCGTGCCTCAGCCTCCCGAGCAGCTGGGATTATGATGTGCACCACCACGCCTGGCTAGTTTTTGTATTTTTAGTAGAGACAGGGTTTTGCCATGTTGGCCTGGCTGGTCTCTGAACTCCTGGCCTCAGCTAGGACCCACCTGCCTCGGCCTTCCAAAGTGCTGCGATTATATAGGCGTGAGCCACCGAGCCTGGCCCAGGGAATTATTTTATTTATTGAAGGACTGACTGACAACAAATAATTTCAGGCCTCATCCAACTACAAATGAACCAATGAAAATGAAAAACCCTGCAGGGCGTGGTGGCTCACAGCTGTAATCCCAGCACTTTGGGAGGCCGAGGCAGGTGGATCACCTAAGGTCTGGAGTTTGAGACCAGCCTGGCCAACATGGTGAAACCCTGCCTGTACTAGAAATACAAAAATTAGACAACCATGGTGGCACTCACCTGTAATCGCAGCTACTCAGGAGGCTGAGGCAGGAGAATCACTTGAACCCGGTAGGCAGAGGTTGCAGTGAGACAAGATTGTGCCACTACACTCCAGCCTGGGTGACAGAGTGAGACCCCCCCTCAAAAAATAATAATAATGAAAGAAAATGAAAAACCCAGGAACGAGGACCCACAGAGCAGAGTTCCTAAATCCACAACTGACTGAGGTGCATGAGGGCATAGGAACAGTCGAAGTGGCTGTCAACGCACTTGCCCTCCAAGTCCAACACCTTGAAGGCATTCTAAGACAAAAGCAAGATCGGAGATTTCTCAAAGCAGAATCAACATATGATGCCATGACAGTTGTTCAGAAAAATATTGTTAATCTGGAGAAGCATGTTGCTGCAGCCAAGCCTGAGACAGAGAAAGCCACCTGAACCCTCAATGCCGTTCATGCCACAGTCCAACTCATCCTCAAATGACACAAAACGATGTGGTTCCACCAGTCTCTTCCCAACCAGCACTTCTTTACCCTTTTGATATGTCGTCAGGGGAAACTATCAGCGGCAGCAAGCTATGTCTTCATTGAAGATCAAGGGGTTATAATAGATTAAAATTCTACTATATCCAGAGCATCTCCATACAGACAGATCAAAAGACGAGATCATAGTTCCAGGCTATATAACCCTAACTCTAGAGATGAATTTGGAGAGAACAGGCAGTTGTTTTTTTTTTTTTTTTTTTGAGACGGAGTCTCACTCTGTTGCCTAGGCTGGAGTGCAGTGGCGTGATCTAGGCTCACTGCAACCTCCGCCTCCCGGGTTCAAGTGATTCCCCTGCCTCAGCCTCCTGAGTAGCTGGGACTACAGGCATGTGCCACCACGCCCGGCTAATTTTTGTATTTTTAGTAGAGATGTGGTTTCACCATGTTGGCCAGGGTGGTCTCGATCTCCTGACCTCATGATCCACCTGCCTTGGCCTCCCAAAGTGTTGGGATTACAGGTGTGAGCCACCACGCCCAGCCCAGGCAGTTTCTTAAAATACTGTTTTTAGGCTGGGCATGGTGGCTCATGCCTGCAATCCCAGCACTTTGGGAGGCTGAGGTAGGAGGATTACTTGGGGCCAAGAGTTTGAGACCAGCCTGGGTAACAGAGTGAGAACCTGTCTTTATTTTTTTATTTTATTTTATGTTTTGAGACGGAGTCTCACTCTGTCACCAGGCTGGAGTGCAATGGCGCAGCCTCGGCTCATTGCAATCTCCACCTCCCAGGTTCAAGTGATTTTCCTGTCTCAGCCTCCCGCGTTGCTGGGACTACAGGCATGCGTCACTACGCCCAGCTAATTTTTGTATTTTTTAGTAGAGACGGAGTTTCACCATGTTGGCCAGGATGGTCTTGATCTCTTGACCTCATGATCCACCTGCATCAGCCTCCCAAAGTGCTGGGATTACAGGCGTGAGTCACCGCGCCAGGCGAGAACCTGTCTTTAAAAACAAAATGGCCCTTTTTTTTTTTTTTTTTTTAAATGTATACAGTCTCACTGTCGCCCAGGGGCTAGGGTGCAGTGGCATGATGTTGGCTCACTGCAACCTGTGCCTCCTGGGTTCAAGCGATTCTTGTGCCTCAGCCTCCCAAGTAGCAGGGATTACGGGTGTGTGCTACCAGGCCTAGCTAATTTTTTGTATTTTTAGTAGAGATGGGGTTTTGCCATGTTGGCCAGGCTGGTCTTGAACTCCTGGCCTCAACTGATCTGCCCACCTTGGCCTCCCAAAGTGCTAGGATTACAGGCGTGAGCTTCCGTGCCAGGCCAAAAAAACCATTTTTATCAGTTAATGATGAACTGATGCTACCAAAGAGGCTAGAAACGTACTTAACCTCTGACTTGAGCCCATCAGGGGTTTTCCTGCTTTTTTTTTTTGAGACAGTCTTGCTCTGTCACCTAGGCTAGAGTGCAGTGAGGTAATCACAGCTCACTGCATCTTCAACCTCCCTCCCTCAAGCAATCATCCCTCCTCAGCTTCCCGAGTGGCTGGGACCACAGGTGTGAGCCACCACACCTGGCTGGCTAATTAAAACAAAAAAATAATTTGTTGTAGAGACAGGGTCTCCCTATGTTGCCCAGGATGGGATTTTCCTGCTTTTGACAGACTTTCTTGTTACCACGGTCAACACCATATTAGTCTACAAAACCCCAAACAGGAATCTTGTGTTTGGTTTCTTTTTTTTGAGATGGAATTTTGCTCTTGTTCCCCAGGCTGGAGTTCGTGGCCTGATCTTGGCTCACTGCAACCTCCGCCTCCTGGGTTCAAGTGATTCTCCTGCCTCAGCCTCCCGAGGAGCTGGGATTACAGTTGCCTGCCAGCACGCCTGGCTCATTTTCTGCATTTTTAGTTGAGACGGGGTTTCATCATGTTGGCGAGGCTGGTCTTAAACTCCTGACCTCATGATCCACCCGCCTCCGCCTCCCTAAAGTGCTGGGATTACAGGCGTGAGCCTCCGTGCCCGGCCAGCAAGCTTGTGTTTTTGAGGTTGACCAATCAGCAAAGCAAATATGTGATTAATGCAAACTTTATTTTCAGTTTTAGGACACACAATATTTGCTTTTGTCCACTTGGCCTGGACATCCAAGAAATTGGATTCACCTGTAACACTGTCTACACCCACATTCACGCACTGAACATGGAGAAGAGATGTCACAAGAAGCCTGAACCAAAGACCCATAACATAACCTGCAATGAACTTGCTAAATCACATAGTTGTGGAGGTTGCTGCTGTTCACACAAAGTGCTATGGATATACCTACATCACTTACTGGGGATTTCTGACTCATAGTGCAGAACACTTGACACAGGTCTACACAGGCTACCTGGGGTTGTGCATTAATGGGACAGAGTGGGATGACCATTACTTGTTTGATTGTAGCTGGTTTTACTGCTGTAACAGATAAGTGAAGTCTGTGTCAGTGCTCAACTAATAATGTGGCTGTTGTGGTTAGGTCTGTTCCCCCTCATGTCTATTATAGGTTCATGTATTGTATGGCAGGGAACTTAGAATAGAGAGGCAGAAATCTCAGCTACTCAGGAGGCTGAGGCAGGAGAATCGCTTGAACCTGGGAGGCAGAGGTTGCAGTGAGCCAAGATGGCGCCATTGCACTCCAGCCAGGGCAACAGAGTGAGACTCCATCTCAAAAAAAAAAAAAAAAAAAGGCAGAGAGTTATTATTATTATTATTTTTGAGATGGAGTTTCACTCTTCTTCTTGCCCAGGCTAGAGTGCAATGGCGCAATCTCGACTCACCACAACCTCCACCTCCTGGGCTCAAGCGATTCTCCTGCTTCAGCCTCTCGAGTAGCCAGGATTACAGGTGCACACCACCACGCCCAGCTAATTTGTATTTTTAGTAGAGACGGGATTTCACCATGTTGGCTAGGCTGGTCTTGAACTCCTGACCTCCAGTAATTTACCCACCTTGGCCTCCCAAAGTGCTGGGATTATAGGTGAGAGCCACCACGCCCGGCTGCAGAAAGTTCTAATAGGCAGAACCACTAAGAACAATAGAAATGACTGTACTATAGCTAGTGCAATGACAGGGTCAGATGAGGGTCCTCTGAAATTAGAAAAGGCTTCCTTGTGGCCGGGCGTGGTGGCTCATGCCTGTAACTCCAGCACTTTGGGAGGCCAACACAGGCAGATCACCTGAGGTCAGGAGTTCAAGACCAGCCTGACCAACATGGAGAAACTCTGTCTCTACTAAAAAAAATACAAAATTAGCTGGGTATGTTGGCACATGCCTGTAATCCTACCTACTCTGGAGGCTGAGGCAGGAAAATCACTTGAACCCGGGAGGCAGAGGGCAGAGGTTGTGGTGAGCTGAGATCGCACCATTGCACTCCAGCCTGGGCAACAAGAGCGAAACTCCATCTCAAAAAAAAAAAAAAAAAAAAAAAGAAAAGAAAAGGCTTTCTTGGATGCTAAGTCTTGAAGGCTAGAAAGTCAACTGGTCAACTGTCAGGTTGATGTAGGAAGGAGAATCTGGTGTGCATTTATTTATTATTTATATTTCACCAAAAAAGACATAAACTCACTGGTGTGTATTTTAAAAAGAGGTCACAGACTGAGTGCGGTGACTCATGCCTGTAATCCCAGTGCTTTGGGTGGCTGGCCAAAGCAGGAGGATCACTTGAGGCCAGGAGTTCAAGACCAGCCAGGGCAACAAAGTGAGACCCTGAGTGTTGGTGCATGCCTGGAGTCAGCTACTTGGGAGACTAAAGTGGGAGGATCACTTGAGCCCAGGAGTTTGAGGCTGCAGTGAGCTACGATTGCACCACTGCACTCCAGCCGGGAGGACAGAGTGAGACTTTGTCTCTAAATAAATAAAGAATAAAATAAACAAGTCACAGCATAAGCAAACACACTGGCAGAAAATTCCTGGGTATATTTGAGAATTGTCTAGTTTGGTGGAAGTGAAGGGTCTGTAGAGAGAATCAGAGGGAGAGAAGGCTGGAGAGATCAATAGGAGTGAGATTTTGATTGGCTTTGAATACCAATTTAAGGAATATGGATTTAATTTGGTGACAGTGAAGAGCCACTGAAGATTTAAGGAGTAAACTAGCATGATCATTTTTAGATCAAACTGGCTGCAGTGTGGAGGATGGACTGGAGGTAAAATGACAGCAAGGAGGTTATTACAGTAATCCAAGTGAGAAATGGTGGCCTGCACCACAGCATAGATGGGTGGAATACAAGGGAATGGATTTGGGAGATTCAGTAGACAGTCTTATAGGTCTTGGTGGTTGATTGGATGTGGGGGTAGGGAGGTGAGAGGTAGGAGCCTAGGGTGACTGGCAGGGCTGCAGTTAGCTTTGTTCAGTACAAAAGCTCCTAATACCCAGGTCTACTCAACTTGCCAGATAGGCATTCTCACTCTCCCACACACCTGCCATCCACTGAAACGGTGTCTCAAAGAGTTAAAGGTCGATCTGCAACAAATAGCTTTTGTTTTCTCAAAAACCCAGTGTCATAATATTAGCTTCTAACACATCAGGCATCAAGCCCTTTTACTTGGTAACACCACACCACTATCTCCACACCTTTACTCAAGCTTTTTCTGATACTTGGGATGTACATAACCCTCCTTCCTTCCAATCTATCTTTTCATATATAGCTCAATTCCATTTTTTCTGGCAAGACCAATCTCAAGCTAGACCCAACCTACTTCTCCCTCTATATCCTCTCCCAGGACTGCTGTGAGCCACTCAGCAGAAGGAATGGGAAGTGGGTAGTCTCTTAAGCATCAGGCAGAGGGCTCAAGCTGAGCTGATTTAGCTTTGTAACTTAACTGCTCAGTGCACAGGGCACTGATGTGGGGAAATGTAACTGTGTAAATGGGGGTAGGGGTGCGGTGCTGAGACTGCTGTGCCAGGCGAGTGTACAAAGTTTCATTGCCCAGCCCAGCAATGATGACTGGAAATATCATGAATTATCCTTCTGTTGGTAGAGGGAACAAACCAGCCAATTGTTTGCCTGTTCATCACCAGGAATGCCCTTCCCTCCTCAACTGACCTAAATGATAGCTATGCAAACCTAGGCTTTGCCCTCTCCTAAATCCTTTAGGAAGTTCCAAGGTGACTTTGCCTCACAGGTCCCTTTCTTCTTGTAAATTATATCGGTGACAATCTGAGCCACACACGTTACAGGTCATATGGTGTCTCCCGTTAACCAATCCGGCATTATAGCATTATATAGAGGTAAAAGGACAAACATGCGACAACTTTTTTTTTTTTTTTTTTTTTTTTTTTTGACACGGAGTTTCGCTCTTCGTTGCTCAGCCTGGACTGCAATGGCGCAATCTCGGCTCACTGCAACCTCCGTCTCATGGGTTCAAGCGATTCTCCTGCCTCAGCCTTCCGAGTAGCTGGGATTACAGGCATGCACCACCACGCCCGGCTAATTTTATATTTTTAGTAGAGATGGGGTTTCACCATGTTGGCCAGGCTGGTCTCGAACTCCTCACCTCAGGTGATCCGCCCGCTTCGGCCTCCCAAAGTTCTGGGATTGCAGGCGTGAGCCACCATGCCCGGCCTCGACCACTACCTTTTTAACCCAAGCCCCCACTGAAACGCTGTCCCTGTTGTCACATGGACACTGGGCTACAGGAACCCAGGAGGATCAGAGGCTCCCGAGGCCTCACGCCAGTTGCAACGAAGCCAATCATATATCTCACCCTAGAACAGCAGGAGGGATAAACTAACCTGGAAGGGGTAAACCTCGAAGCCAAAAGGACATAGCGTGTCCTCGATCTTCTGCTTCAGCTCTGCGACTTTCGGCTCCATAGCGCACGTTACACGCTGAGCTTGCTGGGGAATGAAGTCTCAAGGACAATTGGGCCGTTAAGTTTTGAGTCAGCTTCGACTCCATTTCCCAGGTAGGAAATGGGTCCAGTAGCAGGACCGTATTGCCTATGCGCGATGCATCTTGGGATGCGTAGTTCGTTTCCTCCTTGGAGACAGCCACACGGAATCAGGAAGACTCAGTTTCCCGGCAAGCTACACGGTGGGGGTGTGCATGTACGTGTCTCTTCCAGAGAAAGGTAGTTCCACCTCCTCCATCGCCGGTTGTGTTCGCAAGAGGCGAACTCAGTTTCCCAGGTGGCGCTGCGGCAGCCAGTCCAAAGTCGGACTTTCAAAACCAACCCGAAGTTTTGAACCCGGCGGCGGCAGTTGTCACTGGCACAGGTTTGGCGTGGTGGCGCCAGTGTACTACTTCTGGGGAGGTCTCGACCAGGTTCGACAGCTTCGATCCCCACCTGATATCTGCGTATCATCTCGGTGTCCCGCTTTTCCCCCAGTTCCCCAAGAGCGTCCTTCCTTTCCCTAGTCACAGGATCGCAGTTTTGGTCTGATAGCGCATCCCCCTACCCCAGTGTTGCATCCCCACTTCCCTCTTTCCATCGAACGTGGTGGCCTTTCCTGGGGATACCTTGGGTATCCTCCCCTGGGAGAGCAAGCACAAGACACCAGGGAGCCAGACCCCTGCCGCTCCCCTGCCACAGGATATGTATAGGAGCCTCAGCTGGTTTGAGCAGCTGGATGTGCTTCTCAACGCTACTAATGGAAATGTGGTCCGGATTAAGGTGAGGGGTTGGTGGAGGTCCCCAGTTTGCGTGGGGAGGCTAAGGGACATTCAGAGCTCATTGGCCTGTGCAACTGTTTCTTTTGTAGCAGTGGCTGTATCCTCTTGGGGTCTCCACCGCAGGTAAGTAATGTCTCTATTTCCAAGCCCTTTCTCTTTCTGTGCCTTCCTCAGTGCCTGTATCATCCATTACTCCTTCCAAATTCCAACTCTGTCCTTTTCTGAACTCTGTTTCCCCACACAGACCCTGCACTTAACCCTTCTTTATTCCCTCAGCCAGGGACCTGGCTGGGACCTGGATTTCCTCTCATCACTTGCCTCTGCAGTCAGGAGTCCAAGCTCAACAGCCTTGGGCTTTAGAGACTCCCACAGTTCCACAAAGGCTGAGCTGCCCTGAGTCCTAGAGCCCATCCTCTCTCTGGGATGAGGTTACTATTCTCTGATCCCAATTTCAATCTCAGGCTCAGGTGAGGCTTGGAATCCTTGGTGTGTATATGTGATGTTTGTGTGAGATGAGGATACTAGGGGTTGGGAAAAGCTGTTATACAGTAGTTCATATGTTTTTTTCTGCCTGGGTAGGTGACTGAGGCACTAAGGCAGGCAGTGCAGGGCCTGCTAGAAGAGCGAGAGCAGCAGAAGTACCAGATCAGTGTCCTGGAAGGTATCTGGCCAGTTATTTTCTTCATATACACAGCTTCACATGTATGCACACAATTTTGCCACACACCTGTTGTGTGTGCACATGTGTCTTGTTTTGCAAGTAGAGTATCTAGGATCTTGTGAAACTCTTAGAGAGGATGATCCCCAACTTGTCCCACTACAGCATCACTAAGGTTGCTGCAGGGGGCCCCAAAGGGGAGTGCTCTTCTCCTGGAGCAACGCCTGGAGGAGCTGAGAAGGGAACTGCAGGGCCTTCGGAGCCAGGTGTGGGAGCAAGCCCAAGCCCAAGCCCAGATGCAAACAGGACAAGGAGAATGCAGTACTACCAATGGCCTTCCTCAGGAGCTGCAGACTGAGTAAGGGATAGGCAAGACCTTGCCTTCTTGAGGCCTTTGAACTTTTGGCATTTGTAGTGGGACAAGTTGGGGATCATCCTAAGAGTTTCACAAGACCCTAGATACTCTACTTGCCTTCTTACTCTGGATTTGTTGATTGACTCTAGAATAGCACTGCTGTCACTCCTACAGTGCTGGGGAGCAAAGTTCAGCTATCCTAGATTTGACTTGGGCTTATGGGGGCAGTATGAGTATCTGGGTTGTATCCCATAAAGGCATTCTTTACCTGATACAGAGTCAGTGAGGTACCTTTATATGTTTGGATGTTAAAGAGGGAGGAGAGATCGGCAGGGTGCGGTGGCTCACGCCTATAATCCCAGCACTTTGGGAGGCCGAGGTGGGTGGATCACCTGAGGTCAGGAGTTCAAGACCAGCCTGGCTAACATGGTGAAACCCCATCTCTACAAAAATTAGCCGGGCATGATGGCGGACGCCTGTAATCCCAGCTACTCGGGAGGCTGAGGTGGGAGAATCGCTTGAACCCAGGAGGTGGAGGTTGCAGTAAACTGAGATCATACCATTGCACTCCAGCTTGGGTGACAGAGTAAGACTCCATCTCAAAAAAAAAAAAAAAAAAAAAAAGAGGGAGGAGACCAGAGTCCTAGCCTCAGGAAGGAAGACAGTTCAGTGTTGGAAGGGCCCCCTTGATACATCATTATCTTCTCTGTTTCTGGTTCTGTTCCCCTTTCCAGGATCTCCATTCATGTTGTCCAATTAAGCTGCCTCTAGCCACTACCTTCACCATGTCTGTTTCTTCATCCAGCTCTTAACTCAGTCTTCTGGACAGTAACAGTAGCTGGGATCTTTTATGGAAGCCAGGTGAGGATAAGGACAAGGATTCCTGTTTTTGGGGAGGCTAAGTCTGAATGGTGCCTGAATGCCAGCTGCCTAATTATTTAACACTAGGTAGAATGGAGTCTCTGCCTTTCTGTGAATTCACTGACCTCTGTTGCTGTTTATTCTGTCAGTCCTGTATGTCCCTCTCTATTAGAAAGGCCTAGGGCCTAGTTCTGTGCATATCACAATGCTTGCTGATGACTTGTTTTCTCTTCCCTTTTCTTTCCTCTTAGATCCCCAGAGGAGCACCCTTTCTAACCTGGAGCCCAGCATCTTTCAGCTCCATGCCCAGAGTCTTAAGCAAGAGGACCTATTCCTTTGGAGCCCCAAAATGCTCCTGAATGACCTGTAAGGACTCGTTAAGAATAGTAGGATGAAGGCTTCTTTGCCCACCCTCCCCTCCAAGGCCCTGTTTCTGGGCTGCCCGCCCCTACTTTCTTGAAGTAGCTATTATCTGTCTTCTCTACTGAGGCTTTTCACTGCCTGCCCATCCTTGCCTCCCAACTGCAATAAAATGGTTTAACCCTCCCTGATGTGTTTTCTGTGAGTCAGCACCCACATGGGATAGAATCAGCTGTACCTGTTCATCTTCCTGTTACTTGGAGTGCTTTCTGTGACGTCTACCCCTGAAATCCAAGTTCATAGACATTTATAGCTGTATCTTTTTTTTTTTTTTTTTTGAGACAGAGTCTTGTTCTGTCACCCAAGCTGGAGTGCAGTGGTGCCATCTCAGCTCACTGCAAACTCCGCCTCCCAGGTTCAAGCGATTCTCCTGCCTCAGCCTCCCAAGTAGCTGGGATTACAGGTGTGCGCTAATTTTTGTATTTTTAGTAGAGACGGGGTTTCACCATGTTGGCCAGTCTGGTCTTGAACTTCTGACCTCAAGTGATCTGCCCGCCTCGACCTCCCAAGTGCTGGGATTACAGTTGTGAGCCACCGTGCCCAGCCTGTAGCTGTACCTTCTGAGTGCAAGCTCAGTTGAACTTGGAAAGTAATGGGAGCTCCCATTCTGGTGAGTAGAATGAGGTAGGACACTGCTCTGGGGCAGTAGTGCTGGGGGATGCAAAGGAGGATGAGATATTCTAGTGGGACTTGGATCTGGACTGTAGGAGGCTACCTTTCCTCATCTCCAGCTTCTGCCTTTTTTTTTTTTTTTTTTTTTTTTTTTGAGACAAGGTCTTACTCTGTTGCCCAGGCTGGAGTGCAGTGGCATGATCTTGGCTCACTGCAGCCTCTGCTTCCTGGACTAAAGCAATCCTCCCACCTTAGCCTCCCAAGTAATAATATATGGGACTACAGGCACACGCTATCATGCCTGGCTAATTTTTAAATATTTTTTGTAGAGACAGGTTTTCACCATGTTGCCCAGGCTGGTCTTGAACTCCTGGGCTCAACTGATCCACCAACTTTGGCCTCCCAAAGTGTTCAGATTACAGGTGTGAGCTGCTACCATGCCTAGCCCCAGATTCTGCTGCTTGAGGCTCTCTTTGGCATCTCCACACATCATCCTTAGCAGCCCAGACTGCATTTCTGTAGCAGCCTCTTCCCTGGTCTCTTCTTTTAGTCTGTCTGCCTCTAATCCAGTGGCTTTAATAATTTTTTGGCTGTGACTTCCAGTAAGAAATACAATTTACATTGTGACCTAGTAAATATGTGTGTAGATTTATTAACCGAAATAAAAATATGATGATTTAATTTTTATCCTTAGTGGGAGTGATACACTGATATTTTCTATTATATTTCATTAAAAAATGCCTTGTGACTAATGATCCTGATCATTTTCACTACTTGGACAACATGGAACATGAACTGCATGGGTCCCCCCCCTTTTTTTTTTTTGAGATGGAGTTTTACTTTGTTACCCAGGCCAGAGTGCAGTGGCGAGATCACTGCTCACTGCAGCCTCAACTTCCTGGGCTCTAGCGATCTCTCACCTCAGTCTCCCATGTAGCTGGGACTACAGGCATGCGCCACCACACCCAGCTAATTTTTTGTACTTTGTAAAGACAGGGTTTTGCCATCTTGCCTAGGCTGGTCTCGATCTCCTGGGCTCGAGTGATCCTCCTGCCTCAGCTTCCCTAGTAGCTAGTACTACAGGCATGTGATGCCACACCCAGCTAATTAAAAAAGGATTTTTGTTTGTAGAGACGTGTCTCACTATGTTGCCCAGGCTGGTCTCAAACCCTTGGGCTCAAGAGATCTTCCTACCTCAGTCTCCCAAAGCCCTTGGGATTACAGGTCTGAGCCCACACACCCAACCTCAACAGAAATATTAAATAGCAATGTGGAAAATTGTTATTTGAGCTGTCACCAGGTGGCAGCACATGATTTGTTGCCAGAAGAATGGTACCAAAAAGCCTTTGGTCAGGGGGACTGGGCTGGGGTGATCTCTCTTCTCCCTTCAGAGATTCTGTGAGCTACCAATTAATCTTCCTAAAACACTGCCCTGTTTAGTTTATGGTCCTGCTCAAGAATAGCTCTCACAGCATAAAAAACAAAAGACAAATTTGAATATTGGCATTTAAGCCCAACCCACATGCAGCCTCTTCTCTCTCCAATATCTCCTACCACACTTCTTTCTTTCTTTTTATATTTTTTTGGGACAGGGTCCTGCTCTGTTGTCCCGGCTGGAGTGCAGTGGCACCATTCACAGCTCACTGTAGCCTTGACCTCTGGGCTCAGGTGAGCTTCTGGCCTTAGCCTTCCAACTAGCTAGGACCACAGGTACATGCCACCATTTTGGGCTCATTTTTTTTTTTCTGTACAGACAGGTTCTCGCTGTGTTGCCCAGGCTGGTCTCGAACTCTTGGCTTCAAGTGATCCACCTTGGCCTCCCAAATTGCTGGGATTACAGAAGTGAATCACTGTGTCTGGTCATATTTCATTTTTTTGTTTTGAGACGGAGACTTGCTCTGTCGCCCAGGCTGGAGTGCAGTGGTGCGATCTTGGCTCACTGCAACTTCTGTTTCCCGGGCTCAAGCGATTCTCTTGCCTCAGCCTCCTGAGTAGCTGGGACTACAGGTACGCGCCAATACACCCAGCTAATTTTTGTATTTTTAGTAGAGACGAGGTTTCACCATGTTTGCCAGGATGGTCTCGATCTTCTGACTTCGTGATCCCCCTGCCTCGGCCTCCCAAAGTGGTGGAATTACAGGCGTGAGCCACTGCTCCCGGCCCTGGCCATATGTCTTAAACTTTGTGGCCACCAGGAATGCATACCACCTATACTCTTCCAGGAGGATGAAAGTCTTAAGATGTCTGAAAAGGGGTCTCTAACCCCTGGGAGTGCTAATACAGTAAGGCCCATACTGCTTGCTCTTGCCCTCCTCCTGTTCTAGTCTCTTCATTCATGAGTTTATGAGCTCCTGATGTCCAGGCACATGCAAAGAGTGAAGAAATATGTGCCTTGAACAGCTGGGCAGAATTCTTAGTTGGGAGCGGTGGCTCACGCCTGTAATCCCGGCACTTTGGGAGGACGACGTGGGCCGATCACTTGAGTCCAGGAGTTACAGACCAGCCTGGGCAACATGGTAAACCCCGTCTCTACAAAATATACAAAAAATTAGTCAGGCATGCTGGCGTGCGCCTGTAGTCCCAGCTATCCGGGGAGGCTGAGTTGGGAGGATCATCTTAGTCCAGGAGTTTGAGGCTGCAAGTGAGCCATGATCGCGCCACTGCACTTCATCATCCTGGGCGACAGAGTGAGACCCGTCTAAAAAAAAAAAAAAAAAAACCAACAAAACCAACAAAAAATCCCAACTTATTCCCCACCAGCTTTCTTTCAAAATCTGTTTTCAAGCTAGCTGAAGTGTTACCTCCTCTAAGCTTTCACTTAACCGAATCTCATAGTCGTGATTAATTGCTTCCCTAGCATTTTGTTTAGCTCTACTGATTGCTCTTACTATTTCAAGTCGGTATTATTGATATATTTTTTCCTCCTCACTATACTGAAACCCTGCAGGACGCAGCATTCTTACCGCTTTTCCTTACTCAGCTGTACCTTGACCAACCCGAAAGCCGCGCCAGTCTAGTCCATTTTCAATTGGCTTTATCAATTACCAATTATTTCTGTGTTTAACATTTTTATTGGTCCATCTTGTGTTTACTGCCCCGCCCTCTAAGAGGCTCCTGGACTTGGGTTTCCCCCAGGTGTATTCCCTCTTCCTCGGTTCCGCCTTTCCCACACACTACTTCTTCTGTTTTTACCTCGACTTCCTTCCTATTGGTTCCCTTCGTCCTCCGGAGTTGGCGCCTACGGCTGTTGATTGGCTTTTCTGGACGCCCATTGTGCCCATCCTCATACCACGTGGCATTCCTAGCGCTAATTGGGCAATTTCACTAGCTCGTTTATCAGGAGTTGACGGTTGATTGGCTACTCTGAGGGAGGGCTTGAGGGAGGGGCGTGGCCAGTCGAGACCCCGCCCCCCAGCCCCCTTGCTGGGCCGGGTAGGCGTTTCGGTCTCTCGCGGCCCGGGAGCTCAGCAGAGCTACCAGCTCCCCTGTTGGTTTCGCTGGTCGGATTGTCCTCCTGGCCCCGCCAAACAGGCGGGGGGAGCGGCCCCGACTGTGGGGCCATGGCAGTAGTCTCCTCGTTCTCCGCCGCCGCTAGCCTAGCTGAGTCGCCGGCTTCTGAGCTAGGGGCTCCCACCGCCTCCGCAGGCTAAGGAGCCGCTGCCACCAACGAGCTGTGAGGGTTACTATGCTCCGTCTTTGCCGCCGTCTCCTCCTCTTGCCCGCGCAGGCACCCCTCTGGCTGCTCAGTCCTGCCTCAGGTAACGTGAAAAGAGGACGGGGGACACAAACCCGGGCATCCTGCCCAGCTCGCGCGCGCTGCCGCTCCACCTCCTCTGCCCCGGAGCAGAGGCGCCTGCGTCCCTCCGCACCCGACGGGACCCCTCGGCTTCCCAGAGGTCCCCCCCTCTCAGCGGCGGCGGACGCTCCCTTCCTGGCCGCTTTCCCCTTTCCTTCTCACTTCCCTCAGGCTCCCCGCCACGTCTGCTCCCCCTTAGAACCTGGGAACCCATTAGAAGTTACCTCGCTCGCATTAGGGATCTTTCGTTTTCTCGGAAAACTCTTGTTTCAGAGACTTCCAGCTCCCCACTGAGCGCCTCCCTGCTCGCATACCCGCTTCTGCCTCAGAGATCTGGGTTCCTTCACTTGACTTCCCTCCGATACACTTCCCTCGAAAACATTCACCTCTACCCAGGAAAACAATTCCCTCCCCTCAGACCCTACTGCCTTCCCCCTCTTCTTTCCTCGCTTGTCATCATCTCCCTTCCTTTCCCCTCTCTGCTTTTTACTCTTCGCTATGAAGACTGGACTAAGCCAGTGTTCAGATTTCGCTATAACTGAAACCCAGGTTTGTGTAATTTAAAAATCTTTAAATTGTATACCTCTGAGAAAAACTTGCTGAGGAATTTGGACTTTATGCTGCATGCATAGGGAGCCGTTGAAGGTTTTGTAAGCAGGAGCTTGGTATGATTGCATTATCTCTGGTGAAAATATAGAGGAAGGACTGAAAGTGAAGACCGTGGAGGCGGAAAGGGCAGGTAGGCAGAAAACGAGTGTGCTCATCCAGGCGGGAGGGAATGGCCCGAAATTCCAAGAGGTTTCAAAATAAAGTTCAGAGGAATAGTAGAAAGTTTCTGACTTGGCTGATGGTGTGAATCGGTAGTGTTAATTGAAATAGGGAACATAGTCTCCGGTTATACCACCCTCAACGCTCCTGATCTCATCTGAAATAGGGAGCATAAAAAAGCAATTTTGAGAGAAGGTAATAAATTTGGTTTTGAACAAGTTAAGTTTCAGGGTTTTTTTGTTTGTTCGTTTTTGTTTTTTTTTTTTTTGACGGAGTCTCATTCTGTCACCCAGGCTGGAGTGCAGTGGCACGATCTCAGCTCACTGCCACCTCCTCCTCCCAGGTTCAAGCGATTCTCCTGCCTCAGACTACCGAGTAGCTGGGATTACAGGCATGCACCACCACACCCGGCTAATTTTTGTATTTTTAGTAGAGACGGGGTTTCCCTATGTTGGCCAGGCTGGTCTCGAACGTCTAACCTCAGGCAATCCGCCCACCTCGGCCTCCCACAGTGCTGGGATTACAGGCGTGAGCCACTGCTCCCAGCCGAGTTTGAGGTGTTTTGAAATATCACTGTGAGTAGCTGGAAATTTGGGTCTGAAAATTGGGAGAAAGCTTGGACCTGGATACATAAATTTGGAGGGTCAAGAGAATATATGGGGGATATTTGTATGCCTTAGTATGGAATGGTAATACTGAAAGATGAGAAGGGCTGTGGACCAGAAGGAGCATCATTGTTTGAAAGGTAATAGACACTGAAAAAGAGAGATTAAAGGAACGGGACAAGAGCTAGAACATAACAGCATTACAATAGGAGCCAAAGAAAGGATTTCAAGAAGGCGGAGGGGGGGGAGGGGGGTGACTATCAATTTCACGTGCTCCCGAGGTCCGGCTGAATGAGAATTAAGAAGCTTTTTTTTTTTTTTCTTTGGTGTCAGGGTCTCACTCTGTCGCCCAGGCTGGAGTGCAGTGGTGCAGTCTCGGATCCTCCCACCTCAGCCTTCTGAGTAGCTGGGATCACAGGCAGGAGCCACCACACCCAGATTATTTTTTGTATTTTTTGTAGAGACGGGGTTTCTCTGTGTTGCCCAGGCTGGTCTTGAACTCCTGAGCTCAAAGCTATCTGCCTTCCCCAGCCTCCCAAAGAGCTGGGGTTACAGGGGTGAGCCATCATGCCCGGCCTGCCCCGTATTTAGCAATCAGGAGGTCACTTGTTTCCTCTGAAATGCAGTTTTGGTAGGGTGGGGATGGCAATGAAGGTAATAGTGAGATCATGATGGATTGAGGAATAAATGAGAAGAAATGAGTAAAATTATTCTCCAGAGTTTGGTTGTGAAGGAGAGCTGGTTCTAGTGAAACTCATCTTTATTGAGAATATATTATATGCCACATACATAAAGATGCTTTATAGATCACAACAGCCTTGTGGTTAACATGTCAGTATCCCTCTTTTACAGTTGAGAGTACTGTGGACAAGGATTTGAGCAGGTATGTCTAGTTCTGAAACCTGTGTTCTTTCCATTATGGCACATGTGTGTTTTTCTTTTCAGTACAGGTGAAGCAGTTCTGTAAGTGAGGGGAAAGTTCATCTAGGAAATATGTCAGTCAGGCATTTTGCCCTTTGACACCAAAAGGATAGTAGTGAAAATGGATAATGATGTGGTAGAAGGGAAGGAAAGTGAGGGAGTTTGACAGATGGCCTTATTGATGTGATTACTTATCTGTGGAGAAGTCAGTTTAGAGGCTGAAGACACTATGGTGAGTTTCTGACTTGAGTATTATGGCCATGGGACTCTTAAATGGAAAATGAAAGAGAATAAAGATTTAACAAAAAAAAATTGTTGGCCAGGTGTGGTGGCTCACTTTGGATTTTTTAATCCCAGCACTTTGGGAGGCTGAAGTGGGAGGATCGCTTGAGTCCAGGAGTTTGCGACCAGCATGGGCAACATCGTGAGACCTCGTCTCTACAGAAAATCAAAAAATTAGCTGGGTGTGGTGGTGCATGCCTGTTGTCCCAGCTACTGGAGAGGCTAAGGTGGGAGGATTGCTTGAACCAGGAGGCTGAGGTTGCAGGGAGTCAAGATTGTGCCACTGCACTCCAGCCTGGGGGAAAGAAAAAAAAAAGAAGCAAAAGAAACTCAGGAGCTAAAAGATTGTTGACCACATTGAGGGGCCTACTAGTTAGAAATAATATATTTGTAATGGGGCCCAGTAGCATGGATTTTACACTTTATTCAACAGCCTAAGAATAGTAGGACAAAAAAGATGGTTGGATTGATTCAAAATTGAAACTTGCAGGACAGAAAGATAAAATGGGAAGCAACTTTACACTGCTATTGATAGTGTAGGAGATATGTTTTATTCCAAGGGACCAAGCTGGGAGTTATAAGAAGCAAAATCTAGAGGGAGGCTGGTGTACTTAGAGAATAAAAAGACAATCAGAAATGTGGTTGAAGACCAGATTTTGTAAGAAATATATAATTGGACAGCTCAGAGTTCATTATTTCAAGGTAAAGACAAAAACTGGCTTAACTGTCTCAATGCTGTTGGAGGGGAATGGAGGTGTAGGTTATTGAAGTATGGGAGATTAAGGGGCTGTGTTGAATATGTCATCAATATGAATGTCACAGTTGTCCAGCATGATAGCAGGAGATTGAGCAGAGGAGATAGTAAGTCCTATAGGTGGGCCTGCTCACCAAGGAGGGACCCAGAGTTGGATTGGTGGTTCCTTGGCACTTGTTGAAAAGTAGTACCAAATGGTACAGATGTTTGTATATGAATTAATGGTGATATCCTCAGATACTTGATGCCCTGGATGTATGATGTGTTATTCTCTCTTACAGATATATGTTTGGGATAGACCCTCAAACACAAAAAATCCTTTGTAAGCTTGACATATGATAGGCTTTGATTCTGTTTAAAATATATGTGCTGGCTGGGTGTGGTGGCTCACACCTGTAATCCCAGCACTTTGGGAGGCCAAGGTGGGTGGATCACCTGAGGTCAGGAGTTCGAGACCAGCCTGACCAACATGGAGAAACCCCGTCTCCACTAAAAAAAGAAAAATACAAAAATTAGCCGGGTGTGGTGGTGCATGCATGTAATCCCAGCTACTTGGGAGGCTGAGGCAGGAGAATCGCTTGAACCCAGGTGGTGGAGGTTGCAGTTAGCCGAGATCAGGCCACTGCACTCCAGCCTGGGCAACAAGAGTGAAACTCTGTCTCAAAAAAAAAAAAAAAATGTATATTATATATATATGTGTGCTGGGAGGTTAGGGACTCTCCACCTCAGGATCCTCAGTAACATTTTTTTTATGGTTTTAGTTAATTGTGTGTGTGTGCGGTTTTTTTTTAATTAATTTTTTTTTTATGGAGTCTTGCTCTGTCGCCCAGGCTGTAGTGCAGTGGCAAGATCTCGGCTGACTGCAAGCTCCGCTTCCCAGGTTCGCACGATTCTCCTGCCCCTCAGCCTCCTGAGTAGCTGGGATTACAGGTGAGGGCCACCATGCAGGGCTAATTTTTGTATTTTTGGTAGAGATGGGGTTTCACCATGTTGGCCAGGCTGGTCTCAAAAGGTTTTAGTTAATTGTAAAAAGAAAATTACACATTTAAATATGCTCATCCCGGACTTATTTTGAGGAGAAAACTGACTTGCTTTTATGCTTTCTTCCCTGTATGAAAGTATTTATAGATATATTCTTAGTGTCACACATTTCATTTTGTTTTGCAAAAAGAATGTAGTGTTGGAATTTGAAACCTATGATAAGGGCATTTATGGGAATTTCATCTCCTTCTGGTAGATGAAGCCCAATTATTACATTGTATTGTGTGGGTGATGGTGAATGTTTTGACCCAACAATGGCTATTATACTATTTACAAAGTCATCATATGGAGATGACTTCAGTGTAGTCTCACTAGTGTTATTTTCCCTGAACAATCAGAGGCAGTGGCTGTTTCAGAGAAAAGCCTGGTTGTAATGAGTTTTATGTCTTCCATTCCTGAAAATTTCCAAAAGGCAGTGTAATGAAAGGAAAAGAACATTAGGAAAATCTTAGTCGTATTCAACTCTGTTGTTATTAACTATATGATGGTTAATACAAAGGCAAATTACTTATCTTTTGTGAGCTTTAGTTTTTTTTTTTTGAGACATTTAATCTTTGAATAGATAATACATTCAACTGGTTATTAAATGTAAACATTTTTTAATATATAAATTTAGGGCTGGGTGCGGTGGCTCACGCCTATAGTCCGAGCACTTTGGGAGGCTGAGGCAGGTGGATCACTTGAGGTCAGGAGTTCGAGACCAGCCTGGCGAAGATGGTGAAACCCCCTCTCTACTAAAAATATGAAACATTAGCTGAGTGAGGTGGCCTGCGCCTGCTATCTCAGCTACTTGGGAGGCTGAGGCAGGAGAATCGCTTGTACCCAGGAAGTGGAGGTTGCAGTGAGCCGAAATCATGCCACTGTACTGCAATCTAGGCGACAGAGTGAGACTCCGTCTCAAAAAAATAATAATAAAAATAAAAAATAAATTTATATAACAGTGAAAAGTGGGCCGGGCGCGGTGGCTCACGCCTGTAACCCCAGCACTTTGGGAGGCCGAGGCGGGGGATCACGAGGTCCAGAGATCTAGACCATCCTGACTAACACGGTGAAACCCCGACTCTACTAAAAATACAAAAAATTAGCAGAGTGTGGTGGCGCATGCGTGTAGTCCCAGCTACTCAGGAGGCTGAGGCAGGAGAATGGTGTGAACCCGGGAGGCGGAGGTTGCAGTGAGCCGAGATCGCACCACTGCACTCCAGCCTGGGCGACAGAGCGAGACTCCGTCTCAAAAAAAAAAAAAAAAAAAATTGAAAAATCTTACTCCCATCTCTGTTCCTTATTAACCTGGTTCCATGCCCTCTCCCAAACATTTTGAACAGTCTCTTTATATTCTTTTAGACTTTCTTTTTTATTTTTCATTTTTGAGACGGAGTCTCACTCTGTCGCCCAGGCTGGTGTGCAGTGGCGCAATCTCGGCTTTCTGCATCTTCCGCCTCCCGCGTTCAAGCGATTCTCCAGCCTCAGCCTCCTGAGTAGCTGGGATTACAGGTGTGCACCACCACGCCCGGCTAATTTTTTAATTTTTAGTAGACACGTGGTTTCACCATGTTGGCCAGGCTAGACTTGAACTCCTGACCTCAAGTGATCTGCCCACCTCAGCCTCCCAAAGTGCTGGGATTACAGGCATGAGCCACCGCGCCCGGCCTCTTTTAGACTTTCTTTAGGCAAATGCTTACAAATAAGAATATACGGCTGGGCATGGTGGCTCATGCCTGTAACTCCAGCACTTTGGGCGGCGGAGGCCAGTGGATCACCTGAGGTCAAAAGTTTGAGACCAGCCTGGCCAACACAGTGAAACCCCGTCTCTACTAAAAATACAAAAATTAGACAGGCGTGGTGGCAGGTGCCTGTAATCTCAGTTACTCGGGAGGCCGAGGTAGGAGAATAACTTGAACCTGGGAGGCGGAGGTTGCAGTGAGCTGAGATCGCGCCACTGTACTCCAGCTTAGGTGACAAGAGGGAGACTCCATCTCAAAAAGAAAAAAAAAAAAAAGTAGAATTAAAAAAAATGATACACTTGGCCCTTGAACAAAACAGGGGTTGGGAAGCCAACCCCTGTGCGGTAGAAAATCCAAGTATAATTTTTTTTTTTTTTTTTTTTTTTTAAGAAAGAATCTCTTGCTGTTGCACAGGTTGGAGTGCAGTGGCAGGATCATGGCTTGCTGCAGACTCAACTTTGTAGACTCAAGTGATCCTCCCCTTTTAGCTTCCTGAATGAGTAGCTGGGACCACAGGTGCATGCCACCATGCCTGGCTAATTTTTTTTTTTTTGTAGAGACAGGGCCTCCCTGTGTTGCCTAGGCTAGTCTCAAACTCCTGGGCATCAACACTTCTCCCATTTCAGCCTCCCAAAGTTCTGGAATTACTGGCATGAGCCACTGTGCCTTGGCCCCAGGTATAATTTTTGACCCCCCTCCGCCGCCCCCTCGCGGCAAAACTTACCTACTGCTGTTGTTGGTGGTGTTGCATAGCCTGGCTTCATTAATTTCCTTTTTTTTTTTTTTTTCTTTTTTCTGAGATGGAGTTTCGTTCTGGTTGTCCAGGCAGTAGTGCAATGGCACAGTCCCAGCTCACTGCAACCTCTGCCTCCCAGGTTCAAGCAGTTCTCCTTCTTCAGCCTCCCGAGTAGCTGGGTTTACAGGTGTGCGCCACCATGCCCAACTAATTTTTTTGTATTTTTAGTAGAGACACGGTTTCACCATGTTGGCCAGGCTGGTCTTGAACTCTTGACCTCAGGCCATCCGCCCGCCTCGGCCTCCCAAAGTGCTGGGATTACAGGTGTGAGCCACCACGCCCGGCTCCTCTTTTTTGCTGTTGTTTTTTTTTTCCGAGATGGAGTCTCGCTCTATTGTCCAGGCTGGAGTGCAGTGGTGTGATCTTGGCTCACTGCAAGCTCCACCTCCTGGGTTCACGCCATTCTCCTGTCTCAGCCTCCTGAGTAGCTGGGATTACAGGCACCCGCTACCATGTCTGGCTAATTTTTTTTTTTGTATTTTTAGTAGAGATGGGGTTTCCCCGTGTTAGCCAGGATGGTCTTGATCTCCTGACCTTGTGATCTGCCCGCCTCAGCCTCCCAAAGTGCTGGGATTACAGGCGTCAGCTACTGCACCTGGCCATTTTTTTTTTTTTTTTTTTTGAATTGGAGTTTTGTTCTTGTCGCCCCGACTGGAGTGCAATGGTGCCATCTCAGCTCACTGCAACCTCCACCTCCTGGGTTCAAGCAATTCTCCTGCTCAGCCTCCCGAGTAGCTGGGATTACAGGGGCCCGCCACCATGCCCAGCTAATTTTTGTATATTTAGTAGAGACAGGGTTTCACCATCTTACCCAGGCTGATTTCAAATTCCTGACCTCAGGTGATCCACCCCCCTTGGCCTCCCAGAGTGCCTGGATTACAGGTGTGAGCAACCACGCCTGGCCCCAGGTATAAATTTTGACCTCCCCCAAAACTTAACTGCTGTTGCTGTTGGCATTGAATAGCCTGGCTTCATGAATTTACTTTTTTTTTTTTTTTTAAATGGCTGACCACTACTGCTGCAGATCTCAATCTGTGGTACATATCAAGCAATTCAAATTTTTATTTATTTATTTTTTTGAGACAGGGGCCGTTGCCTAGGCTGGAGTGCAGTGGTCTGATCATAGCTCACTATGGCCTCGACCTCCCAGGCTCAAGCCATCCTCCCATCTCAGCCTCCCGAGTAGCTGGGACTACAGGTGTGTGCGACCACTCCAGGATAAGTTTTTATTTTTTTGTAGAGGCATGGTCTCACTATGTTACTATGGCTGATCTCAAACTCCTGGGCTCAAGCGATCCTCCTGCCTCAGTCTCCCAAAGTGCTGAGATCACAAGTGTGAGCCACCATGCCTGGCCAACTTTTTCGTATAATGTCGTGACTTTTCTGTTTCTTGAGAGCACTTCCAGCATTAGCGGCATTTGGTATGGATCTCATGGTGTTATTCACGGTTTACAGTATTGCACTAAACATGATGAAAAATATGCACGAACCTTGAGAGATCACTTTTTACTGTGACACTTTTTACTGGAGGAAGGAACTGCTCATGTGGAGATGATTAGCATCACACAGCATTTTAGGGGCTACTCACAACACTTGCTCACTGAAACAGCAACAGGAGGTGGCTCCAGAATTATTACACAAGTACAGTATGTACTATAGTCAATTTTATGCAGTTGTGATTTAATACTGCACCTTTCCATTTGTTTACTGTTGACTATGAATGGCATCATGTATGGTTTGTGTTTGTGTGCATAAGTTTTTATACATTTTAACTTTTTATAATAGATTTGTGTATATCTTATAGTAAATAATAAAAGACTAGTATCTACATATATTTTCTGCATTCATGGCATACCTGACTTTTTCTTAATTTTTTTGATATTTCTAGGCTAGGTGTTTTGTTTCTGAGTTTTTTTCAAGGTGTTACACATCTCCAAAAATTTAAAAAATATATTTGTTGAAAAAAATCTGTATGTAATACAGATTTGCCTGTAGTTTCAGCTACTCCAGAGGCTGATGTGGTAGGATTACTCGAGGCCCAGAGTTTGAGGCCATAGTGTGCTCTGATCACACTTGTGAATAACTACAGCACATGAGTGGACCTGTACAGTTCAAACCCGTGTTGTTCAAGGGTCAGTTGTATAATCCTGTTTTTCCCACTTTTCATGTACAGTTGCCCATGGTTCCCCACTATTCTGCACTTCCCACCCCCAATCTTGCTTATTTTTTTTTTTGAGGTGGAGTGTTGCTCTGTTGCCCAGGCTGGAGTTCAGTGGCGCAATCTCGGCTCACTGCAAGCTCTGCCTCCTGGGTTCATGCCATTCTCCTGCCTCAGCCTCCCGAGTAGCTGGGACTACAGGCGCCCGCCACCACACCCGGCTAATTTTTTGTATTTTTAGTGGAGACGGGGTTTCACCATATTAGCCAGGATGGTCTCGATCTCCTGACCTTGTGATCCGCCCGCCTCGGCCTCCCAAAGTGCTGGGATTGCAGGCGTGAGCCACCGGGCCCAGCCGCTTATTTACTTTATATATCTTAGAGACCTTTCCAGATCAGTACATAGAGAGCTTCCTCATTCTTTTTTTTTTTGGTTGTATATATTATTACTTTTTTGAGACAGAATCTCACTTCATCACCCAGGCTGGAGTGCAGTGGTGCAATCTCAGCTCACTGCAACCTCCATCTCCCGGGTTCAAGTGATTCTCCTGCCTCAGCCTCCTGAGTAGCTGGGATTACAGGTGTGCACCACCACACCTGGCTAATTTTTGTATTTTTAGTAAAGACGGGGTTTGACCATGTTGGCCAGGCTAGTCTCGAACTCCTGACCTCGGGTGATCCACCCACCTTGGCCTCCCAAAGTGCTGGGATTACAGGCGTGAGCCACTGTGGCCTATATATATATTATTTATTTATTAATTTATTATTATTGTTATTCTCTTTTTAATCACCTGCATAGTATTCCATTGAATGGATGTATCATAATTTATTTAACTAATTCCTTATAATGGACATTTATGTTTCCAGTGTTTTGTTATTATAAACAATGCTGTAAAAAGGGCCTTTGAACGTGTCCTTTTATATGTGTGCAAGGGATATTTGTGGGATAAATTCACAGAAGTGAGATTTCTTTTTTTTTTTTTTTTTTGGAGACAGAGTTTTGCTCTGTCGACCACGCTGGAGTGCAGTGGCACAATCTTGGCTCACTGCAACCTCCACCTCCTAGGTTCAAGCAGTTCTTCTGCCTCAGCCTCCTGAGTAGCTGGGACTACAGGTGCGTGCCACCACGCCCAGCTAATTTTTGTATTTTTAGTAGAAATGGGGTTTCACCCTATTGGCCAGGCCGATCTCTAATTCCTGACCTTGTGATCCGCCCACCTCGGCCTCCCAAAGTGCTGGGATTACAGGCATGAGCCACCATGCCCGGCCCTCAGTCTTTTCTTTTATAGCTTTTGGATATTGAGTAAAAAAGATAGAAGAGCCTGGCTGGGCGTGGTGGCTCACGCCTATAATCCCAGCACTTTGGGAGGCCGAGGCGGGTGGATCACCTGAGGTCAGGAGTTCGAGACTAGCTGACCAACATGGCGAAATCACGTCTCTACTAAAAATACAAAAATTAGCCGGGCGTGGTGGCATGCGCCTGTAGTTCCAGCTACTCGGGAGGCTGAGACAGGAGAATTGCTTGAACCTGGGAGGCGGAGGTTGCAGTTAGCCGAGATCTTGCCACTGTGCTCTGGCCTGGGCAACAGAGTGAGACTCCATCTGAAAAAAAAAGAAGGGCCTTCTGCATTTCAGTCCTTTATTTTTTAATCTATCCAATGGGAACAAGAAAACAATTATTGTGAAGATCAAAGTGCTCTGTGAACTGTAAACTGTAAATCATTATACAGATTAAATATGGTGTTATTTATTAATTTATCTTTGGAACAAGTATGGAGGCTATTCTGTCTTCCTCTGAATTAAATAAAATAGAAAAATATATTTTTTTGAGGGGGCTGGGCGTGGTGGTGCATACCTGTAATCCCAGCTGCTTCGGAGGGTAAAGCAGGAGAATTGCTTGAACCCAGGAGGCGGAGGTTGCAATGAGTCGAGATTGAGCCATTGCACTCCAACCTGGGCAACAAGAGCAAAAACTCCGTCTCCAAAAAAAAAAAAAATTTTTTTTTCTTCCTGCAGTATGGAAAACTAGGGTGGTATTGATCGTGTGGTCAGTGTTTCCTTGGACAATTTCACGGAATCTTCTTCACAATGACTTCCACAATGATTTCACTGTGGAAATCATAAAGTATTTTTTATACTTTAGTCCCGTTATTCTTTGTATTAGGTGTAACTAGAATCTGACTAAAAATTCTCAACATTTGTTTCACTTTCACATTGCATAGTATTTACTTTGGGTTTTGTATTGCTACTGTTTGGTAGGAATTTGTATTTTGGAAGGATGTTAAAAATTTTTTTGGTGATTATAAAAGTAATGCATATTCATTAAGGAAGAATTGGAAAATAGAGAAGATTTTAAAGGAAAAGATACACATTATTCATAATTTGCCCATGATTCAAAAAGTTAAAAACAGGCTGGGTATGGTTGCTCACCCCTGTAATCCCAGCACTTTGGGAGGCTGAGACAGGCAGATTATGTGAGGTCAGGAGTTTGAGACCAGCCTAGCCAACATGGTGAAACCCCGTCTCTACTAAAAATACAAAAATTAGCTTGGCATGGTGGTGTGCATCTGTAATCCTAGCTACTCAGGAGGCTGAGGCAGGAGAATTGCTTGAACCCAGGAGGCAGAGGTTGCAGTGAGCCGAGATCGTGTCACTGCTGTCCAGCCTGAGCAGGCCATACAGTGAGACTCTGTCTCAAAAAAAAAAAAAAAAAAAAAGTTAAAAATCATTGTTAACATTTTGGACTGTGTCCTCTCAGAATTATTTGTCTGTGTATGTCTGTGTTGTCATCACCATCTCTCCAGGATTTGGCATAGTGCCTGGCCCGTAAGAGGTGCTAAATAAATATATGTTGGCTGAGTGAATGAAAGAATGAGTATGTTTTTTACATTGAAAATGTGGAATCTTGATGTCCTATTTATTTTACTTTTTCTCCACTGTACATTTTGACTCAATATTATAGTATTACACTTTGTATTGCCGTAGTTTGAAGGTAAGTTTGAGTCCAAGCCCTTAGCGTGGACTAAAAGAGCTCATAGTCTGGAAGCTCATAGTCCAGTGAAAGAGATGATAAGCAACAATTAAAATACTATATGATGACTATAATAACTAAGACTTGTGCAGGGTGATATCAAAGCACAGAAAATGAGATTGAGGGGTCAGAGAACACTTCCCACATGAGATGATTACTGAGAGAGTCATGTGGAAGAATCTGGGAAGAACACACCAGGGAGAAAGAATATTATATGCATAGATATTGAAGTGTGAGCAGGGCTCTACAAATATAGCAGTTCTCTATGTTTGGAGTAGATTGTGACTGCAGATAGAGGAATGGACATAGATGAGGCTGGAGATGTGGGTAGGGGTCAAATGAGGCAGAACTTTTGTATGACACATGAATGATTCTCAGAAGTTTACTTAGCCTGGTGAAACAGATTGGAAAAGGTGTGAGAGTGGAGCTAGGAAGACCAAAAAGACATTAATTGAGTGCCAAGTAAGTAGTATAGTCAGATTACTACAAGAGCTAGAATGACATGAACATCATATAAGCTGAGGCAGAAAGTCAACACTACATCAGAAGGGTGCGTTAAGTGTGGGGAATAATGATTAGGCTAATTATAGTGGAGCAGAGTCTTCGAATGCCAGGCTAAAGAATTTTATAAGCAACAGATATCATTGAAGATTTTTAACTGTCACCTGTATTGTCTGAACAGTTACAGGTTGCAGTTTGCTTCCTTCTGGCTAGTCTGAAATTCGGTTAAAATCTTTCTTTTTTTTTTTTGAGATGGAGTCTCGCTCAGCTGCCCAGGCTGGAGTGCAGTGGTGTGATCTCAGCTCACTGCAACCACCGTCTCCCGGGTTCAAGCAATTCTCCTGTCTCAGCCTCCCGAGTAGCTGGAATTACAGGCACCCGCCATCATGCCCGGCTAATTTTTGTATTTTAGTAGAGATGGTGTTTCACCATGTTGGCCAGGCTGGTCTTGAATTCCTGACCTCAGGTGATCCACCTGCCTGAAATTTACTTTCCTGAACTTTTATCAGGAAAAAATATTAAAGGAAGCAAACCTCTCTCAGAAAGTTAAAGAAATTCCATCTATTATATATCAGTTAGTATGAATTCAGTTTAATGACTATATCTTTTGTATTTGTTTTTTTAATTTTTTTTTTTCTTTTTTGAGACAGAGTCTCACTGTCGCCCAGGCTGGAGTGCAGTGGTGCGATCTCAGCTCACCGCAACCTCTGCCTCTTGGGTTCAAGCAATTCTCCTGCCTCACTTAGGCTCCTCAGTAGCCGGAATTACAGGCATGTGCCACCGCGCCTGGCTAATTTTTGTGTTTTTTTTTTGGTAGAGACGTGGTTTCACCACGTTGGCCAGGAGTTCAAGACCAATCTAGTCAACATAGTAAGACCCCACCTCTTCAAAAAATTAAAAAATTGGCCAGGTGCGGTGGCTCCTGTCTGTAATCCTGGGCTGAAGGGATCCTCCCCTTGGCCTCTCAAAGTGGTAGGATTACAGGCATAAACGACTGTGCCTGGCTACCTCATTCTTTTTTTTGAGATGGAGTTTCACTCTGTCTCCCAGGCTGGAGTGCAGTGGTGCGGTCTCGGCTCACTGCAACCTCCACCTCCCATGTTCAAGCAATTGTCCTGCCTCAGCCTCCCAAGTAGCTGGGACTACAGGCGTGTGCCACCATGCCTGGCTAATTTTTTGTGTTTTTAGTAGAGATGGGGTTTCACTGTGTTAGCCAGGATGGCCTTGATCTCCTGACCTTGTGATTCTCCCGCCTTAGCCTCCCAAAGTCCTGGGATTACAGGTGTGAGCCACCATGCCTGGCCAGCTACCTCATTCTTTTAATGACTATATAATATTAAGTTGTATGGATACACATGGATTGATGGATTGGTCTTGCTCTAGTGCCCAGGCCGGAGTGCGGTGGTGTCATCTTGACTCATTGCAACCTCCGCTTCTGGGCTGAAGCGATCCTCCTGCCTCAGCCTCCCAAGTAGCTGGGACTACAGGCATGGGCCACCACGCTTGGCTAATTTTTGTATTTTTTGTAGAGACAAAGTCTCCTCATGTTGTTCAGGCGGGTCTCAAACTCCTGAGCTCAAATGATCCATCTGCCTTGGGCCTCCCAAAGTGCTGGGATTACAGGTGTGAGCCATTGTGCCTGGCCTGTACTGTAATTTATTTAATCTATCTCTATTTTTGGATATTTGGATTGTCTCCATTTTTCTCTGTTACTGTATTAGTCAGGGTTCTCTAGAGGGACAGAACTAATAGGATATATGTATATATGAAAGGGAGTTTATTAAGGAAGATTGGCTCACATGATCACAAGGTAAAGTCCCACGATAGGCCGTCTGCAAGTTGAGGAGCAAGGAAGCCAGTGACAAATCAGTCCAAGTTCTAAAACCTCAAAAGCAGGGAAGCTGACAGTGCAGCCTTCAGTCTGTGGCCAAAGGCCTGAGAGCCCCTGGCAAATCACTGGTGTAGGTCCAAGAGTCCAAAAGCTGAAGAAGTTGGAGTCTGATATTCTTGGGCAGGAAGCATCCAGCATGGGAGAAAGATGAAGGCTGGAAGACTCAGCAAGTCTGCTCTTCCATCTTCTTCTGCCTGGTTTATTCTAGCTACACTGGCAGCTGATTAGATGGTGCCCACCCAGATTGAGAGTGGGTCTGCCTCGTCCCCTCCACTGACTCAAATGTAAATCTCCCTTGGCAGCACCCTCACAGACTACACTAGGAACAATACTTTGCATCCTTCAGTCCAATCAAGTTGACACTCAATATTAACCATCACAGTTACCAACAATGTATACTTTAATGTTCTTGTACATGTATCTTTGTGTACTGATAGCAACTGTCATTTTTCATGGCTATAAAAATATTCTCTTGGCCGGGTGTGGTGGGGGCTCATGCCTGTAATCCCAGCACTTTCCGAGGCCAAGGCGGGTGGATTACCTGAGGTCAGGAGTTTGAGACCAGTCTGGCTAGCATGATGAAACCCCGTCTCCACTAAAAATACAAAAATTTGCCAGGCATGGTGGCGGGCGCCTGTAGTCCCAGCTACTTGGGAAGCTGAGGCAGGAGAATCGCTTGAACCCAGGAGGTGGAGGTTGTAGTGAGCCAAGATCGTGCCACTGCACTCCAGCCTGGGTGACAGAACAAGACTCAAAAAAAAAAAAAAAAAAAAGGCCAGGCTAACATGAGGAACCTAACTGCCTCTTACCTCTTTATTACTTTCTTTCCCACAGTCTCTGAAATAGCCCTCTTACATCAGAAGAAGAGGTGAGTTGCCTTTCTTTCTTTTTTTTTTTTTTTTTTGAGATGGAGTCTTGCTCTGTTGCCATGCTGTGCACTCGGCCCGTGAGTTGCCTTTCTGCCCCAAGTGGTCCTTTTCAGGCCTTCTCATATTTAACTAGGAAAATTGATCAAAGGAGATATTATCCTGGAAATTCATAAATTCACCTAGTGCTTTACCATCTCACATTATTTGCATCGGGTCCAATATTAGTTTTGTGTTATTTCATATTCCAGCATATAAAGTTATAGATACATTTAGTATACACAGAAGATCAGAAACTGCATTAAAAAAAAAAAAAAAAGAGATGGAGGCCAGGTGCGGTGGCTCACACCTGTAATCCTAGCACTTTGGGAGGCCAAGGCAGGTGGATCACAAGGTCAGGAGTTCGAGACCAGCCTGACCAACATGGTGAAACCCCGTTTCTACTAAAAATACAAAAATTAGCCAGGCGTGGTGGTATGCGCCTGTAATCCCAGCTACTCAGGAGACTGAGGCAGGAGAATCACTCGAACCCAGGAGGCAGAGATTGCACTGAGCTGAGATCATGCCACTGCACTTGAGCCTGCACAACGGAGAGAGATTCCGTCTCAAAAAATAAATAAATACAATAAAAAAAAAAAGAGATGGGGTCTTGCTATGTTGCCCAGGCTGGTCTCAAAGTCTTGGCCTCAAGCAGTCCTCTTGTCTTGGCCTCCCAAAGTGCTGGGATTACAGGAGTGAGCAACTGTGCATGGCCCAGAAAATTTTTTTTTGAGACTGAATCTCACTCCATCACCCAGGCTAGAGTGCAATCTTGGCTCACTGCAGGCTCTGCCTCCTGGGTTCAAGTGATTCTCATGCCTCAGCCTCCTGAGTAGCTGGGACTACAGGCATGCACTACCACACATGGCTAATTTTTTGTGTATTTTTGCTAGAGATAGGGTTTCATAATGTTGGCCAGGCTGGTCTTGAACTCCTGAGGTCAGGTGATCTGCTTGCCTCAGCCTCCCAAAGTGTTGGGATTCCAGGTGTGAGCCACTGTGCTTGGCCAAAAAATGTCATATATAATCTTAATATCATTATTATACTTAACTAAATTAACAGTAATTTTCTACTATTATCTAGTAGTAGTGCTTATTAAAACTTCCCCAGCTGGCCTGGGCATGGTGGCTCATGCCTGTAATCCTAGCACTTTGGGAGGCTGAGGCGGGACGATTGTTTGAGCCTAGGCGTTTGAGGCTGCAAGTGAGCTATGGTTCAGCCACTGCACTGCACCCTGGGTGACAGAGCAAGACCTTATCTAAAAAAAAAAAAAAAAAAAAATTCGTATTGTCTTTTATAGCTAGTTTGTTCAAATCAGGATCTAGCCAAGTATCATCACTGCATTTGGTTGTTTTAACTGTTAATTCTTCAGAGTCAGAATTTGAACATAGTAGTGTGTACTCCAACGCCTTTGCTTTTTGTTGTGTCGTTGGAAAGAAGAAAAGCTTTTTAACAACCAGAACTTTGCAATAATAGAACAGACTACTATAGTGAGCACTTTGTTACTGGTGGTGTTTTAGTAGGCCAGGCTGACTCTGCCTTCTGTAGTGTCCAATCCAGTGGACACTTTTCTTCCTACCATATACTACTTTGTGGTATTTGATACGTGTGCTGTTTCCACTTTTGGTTTCTGTGACATATTAGGTTGGTGCAAAAGTAATTGTGGTTTTTATCATTACTATCAATGGTAATATACTTTCTTCTGGCTTTATTCTTGCTTTTTTCCTTTTTAGTCTCATTTGTGTACTCTTCCTTTTTTTGTCCTGTATATATTGATGTTCCCTTGACCACTTACCTGCTTTCACCTAAGCACAAAAAGAAGGTGCCTGGGCTTTGGTGCATGGTAGGAACTTGGTATTACCTAGAGTCATATTCTCTACTTTGGGAAATTCTTTAGTAAGTGCTAGTGACTTTTTTTTTTTTTTTGAGACAGAGTCTTACTCTCTTGCCAGGGAGTGCAGTGGCGTGATCTCGGCTCACTGCAAGCTGTGTCCTGGGTTCACGCCATTCTCCTGCCTCAGTCTCCCGAGTAGCTGGGACTACAGGCACCCGCCACCACGCCCGGCTAATTTTTTTTTTTTTTTTTTTTAGTAGAGACAGGGTTTCACCATGTTACCCAGGATGGTCTCGATATCCTGACCTCGTGATCCGCCCGCCCCAGCCTCCCAAAGTGCTGGGATTACTGGCGTGAGCCACTGCGCCCGGCATGCTAGTGACTTTTAAGTGTACATCTTCAGTCTAGTCCTCTCTCCTAAGCTCCAGTGTGGTGTCTCCAATAGCCTCCTGGACATTGTTAACTGGGGTTCCTTCAGGCAACTTAAACTCAGTAAGATCTGAGAAGAATTCACATCTCCTTACACATCATATCCTTTAGGTGAATGGCTAGCCATTCTCCCAGTTACCCAAACCAGAACCATGGGAGGGATTCTAGTTAAACTTGGAGTTATCTGGGTACCTCTTGTACCTCATATATCCACTTGATCACCTTTTTTTTTTTTGAGATGGAGTTTTGCTCTTGTCCCCCAGGCTGGAGTACAATGGCGCAATCTTGGCTCACTGCAATTTCTGCCTCCTGGGTTCAAGCGATTCTCCTGCCTCAGCCCCCCGAGAAGCTGGGATCACAGGTGCCTGCCACCATGCCTGGCTAATTTTTGTATTTTTAGTAGAGATGGGGTTTCACCATGTTGGCCAGGCTGGTCTCGAACTCTTGACCTCAGGTGATCTGCCCACCTTGGCCTCCCAAAGTGCTGGGGTTACAGGTGTGAGCCACGGCGCCCGGACTTGAACACTTTTTTTTTTTTTTTTTTTTGAGATGGAGTCTTGCTCTGTCGCCCAGGCTGGAGTACAGTGGCACTATCTCGGCTCACTGCAAGCTCCGCCTCCCAGGTTCACGCCATTCTCCTGCCTCAGCCTCCCAAGTAGCTGGGACTACGGGTGCCGCCACCACGCCCGGCTAATTTTGTTGTATTTTTGGTAGAGACGGGGTTTCACCGTGTTAGCCAGGATGGCCTCGATCTCCTGACCTCATGATCCACCCGCCTCGGCCTCCCAAAGTGCTGGGATTACAGGCGTGACCCACTGTGCCTGACCGGAACACCTTTTTAAAAATGTCACTTATCTCTGCCCAGCATGGTAGTGCTGAGGAGGCTGAGGCAAAGGGGATCCCTTGAACTTAGGAGTTTGAGGCTGTAGTGTGCAGTGATCATGCCTATAAAGTCCAGCCTGGGCAACATAGTGAGACCTCCATCTCTAAAAAAATGGTCACTTATCTTCTCTCACTCCTTTTTCCTCACTGCCAGTACCTTAATTAAGCCTTCCCTCTTATCTGTCATTAACAATTATCTTGTTTGGGCGCAGTGGCTCATGCCTGTAATCTCAGCACTTTGGGAGGCTGAGTTTGGCAGATCACCAGGTCAAGAGATTGAGACCATCCTGGCCAACATAGTGAAACCCCGTCTCTACTAAAAATACAAAAAAATTATCTGGGCATGGTGGTGCGTGCCTGTAGTCCCAGCCACTTGGGAGGTGGAGGCAGGAGAATTGCTTGAACCCGGGAGGCGGAGGTTACAGTGAGCCGAGATCGCACCACTGTTCTCCAGCCTGGGCAACAGAGCAAGACTCTGTCTCAAAAAAAAAAAATTATCTTATTGTACTGTATTATATTCATTGATTTACATGTATCTTTTGGGAGACTGAGTTCTTGGAAAGGTGGAGTCATGTTTTATTCCATTTTGTACATCCTCCTACCAGAGAGGCAATAATTAACATAGCGATTAAGAGTACAGCCTCTGGGTTTGAATTCTGGCTCCTCCACTTCTTTTTTTTGAGATGGAATCTTGCTCTGTCGACCAGGCTGGAGTGCAGTGGTATGATCATAGCTCACTGCAACCTCCGCCTCCTGGGTTCAAGCGATTCTCCTGCCTCAGCCTCCTGAGTAGCTGGGACTATAGGTGCACGTCACCATGCCTGACTAATTTTTGTATTTTTAGTAGAGATGGGATTTCACCATGTTGGCCAGGATGGTCTCGATCTCCTGACCTCGTGATCTACCCGCCTTGGCTTCCCAAAGTGCTAGGATTACAGGTGTGAGCCTCTGTGCTCAGCCTTCTACCACTTCTTGGTTGTGAGATTGGGCAAGTTAATTCCTTAATGCCTTCGTTTACACATTTGTAAATTGGGGGTAATAATGGTATCTATTTTATAGGACTGTTATGGATATTAAATGTAAAGCACTTGGAAAAGCATCTGGAGTATAGTAAATGCTTAGTAAATACTATAGCACTGGTCCTAATGCCTTGCACCTAGTGGCTACCCAATTAACATTTGAGTCAGCTAATAGAGGGGATTCCTGAATTGGTCTAAAGATTAAACTAGTTCATCTCTAACTGCCTTTATAACTTTCACCCTAAGTTTCTGTTTTATGTCATGGCTTAGGGCCTGGTGGATTGAAGTTACACAGCAAATATGATGCTTATTTAGAAGAGCTAATACGCTTTTAAGAACTGGCTTTTGATCTGTCTGGTACTAATATATGCCATTGTGTATATTCGTGGTTAATTAGATAAGGGATGCCAGTTTTTATGCTAGATTGCCTTTGGTTTGAATGGAAACTGCAACTCGTTATTTCACAGCAGGATAGTAAGCTCAGCAGTATTGCCTTTATTTTTAATTAGACAGTCATCCTGAAACGTGTCTGTATTAGCTGTGTTGGTCCATAGAAAGGATAACAGTTGAGCAGACTTGTCATGTAGATTTGCCATGTGTTTGGTATTGATACCCAGCTAATGTACTTGTCAGTATTCCCATTCTAGAAAATAAGTGGCCAGTTTTCGGGGCTACATATTACTCATAATGAATCCTTAATTTATTTTGGATTAGGTGGGGACTGTTTTATGATTATAGAAAGAAAACAATGTGATGAGAATATTGGTATATTATGTTTGCAGTCTTTTTCTACTCTTTAGGGTGTAAAAGTCTACTGAATTCTCAAAAATCTTTTTTGATGACTTTGTGGGATAATATTACCAACTTTGTGCACACATGATTCCATATTTGGATGGACGTTGACAATTTTTGATTGCTGGCTGACACTTTGCCAAATCCAGCTACTTTTTGGTAGATAGCTTTCTAGTGCATTGCAGGATTAAATTTGTGTCTGGACTATTGTGAAGTTGTATCTACTTTGTTTTGCTGAAATGAAGGGGTGAGAAACAACAGATACTGTGCATTAGAATGGAAAATAGAGAATGATTGGGATTTGGCATATTTTCCCTGTCAGCATGGCATCCATTCTTTAGAAAGCCTGTTTAAATCAATACTGATTTTTCTGTCTGTAGAATGTGATTGAATGACTGAAGGAAGGCTTTTGCCTCAGAGACTGGTAGAGCCATCATTTGTACACTTTTTACTCTCCCTGTTGAGGGAAGTTGAGGAATAGTAGTAGCTTTCTACATAGCTAACCCACAAATCATTTTTCACAGAAATTTGACTGTATTTCTGAAGGAGACATATTATAATGGGAAGTGCTTAGGTTTGAAACTACTAGATTTGAATCCTGAGTCTCACTAGTTGTTTATATTTGGAGAAGTCATAATGTCTCAGGATTTTGATTTCTTTTTTTTAAAATTAGAGATGATAATACATGCTTTGCAGAGTTGTCACAAAGATTAGAGATAACATACAAGACCCTTGGTAGAATGCATGGTCTGTAGTAAATAGTGGCTGCAGTTATTATTTCCAGAAGCATATTTCAGACAGGAGTGTGGTCTGAGAGTCCTAAAAATTTCCTTGATATTTCTGAAAAATGATTTTTGGAATTCTTACTTTGGAAAGATTAAAAATATATAATATTGAAGATAGGCTATTTAGTTCACTAACTTTTTTTAATTGGTAGCTTTTCAAATTACTTTCCCCAATCAAAGCTTTTAATTGTATTTTCTTCGTGAAAAACAAATCAACTCCTATATAAATTAAATTGATATTTGAAAAAACAAACCTACCTATATAGAAAAGAAAAAGTTTTGAACTTCCAAGTTTATAATATTTAAGTTGAGAACATAGTTACTAAAAAATTACTTGTGTCCTTATAAGCCACATAATTTGGGCATTTTTGAAAGACTGCTAAATGCTATTTCCTAGTTTAAGAACAAAAATGATTAAGCTTTTCTAACACAGTGTTTCTCAACCAGGGCACTATTGGCATTTAGGGCAGGACAATTCTTTGTTTTGTGCATTGTAGGACATTTAGCTTCCCTAGCCCCTGCCCACTAAAATACCAGTAGTGCTCATCCCACACCCCCATCATTGTGACAATAATGCCTTATGTTTTTCTGGTAATGTGATGGTAACTGTAGTTATCTCTGTTCCAAAAAAAGTATATTAATACTTTGAGGGACACTATTAGTATCAATAGATAATAATAAATAAGACCAAGAGAGGTAATCCAGAGGCAGAAACCATCATAAAATGTCATATATTTGAAATAATGTATTTTCTTATTTTAAAAGTAATCCCACATTTTATAAAATTGGGCTTGGTTTTAGGGTTTGTACATGTATACCTTTGCTGCCTTTTATTAGTTATTAAAATTTGTCAGAATAAATTGACAGCCATTTATAGCTTGGTTGATTTCATTTAAAATATAGTCATTTAGTTTGCTCGCCAAGGGAGCAGAAGGCATGGTTTGGAAGTTTTCTTTTGCTCAGCACTTCTCTAAAATGGATTAATACAGTTCTTACTCCCATGGAGAGGACTCTACTTCTTACCACTCATCTCAGCTATCTAATCATTAATTAGTATTACTTTAGCATGTGATAGGGGCTCTACACTAAATATCAGTGTTTGTTATGAGCTCTCTAATTTTTTTTTTTTGAGACAGATGTTTGCTGTATTGCCCAGGCTGGAATGCAGTAGCCCAAACACAGCTCACTGCAGCCTTGACCTCCTGGGCTCAAGCAATCCTCCCACCTTGGCCTCCTGAGTAGCTAGGACTACAGGTGTGCACCACCATGCTGGGCTAATTTTTGTATTTTTTGTAGAGACGGGGATTTCACTATGTTGCCCAGGCTGATCTTGAACTCCTGGGCTCAAGCAGTCATCCTGCCTGAGCCTCTAAAAGTGCTGGGGGATTACAGACGTGAGCCAGTGATCCCACCCAATATTTTAAGTTTGTGGACTTAAATAAGTTAGGCCATCCAAAAATTCACCCATGATTTTGAAGTTTTAGCCTAAGATATATATTCCTAGGACCAAAAACTATGGTGGAAATTTAGCAGAATAAAAGTTTGAGAGTCTAGAGGCTTGGCTTGCACACTGGCATGCTGTTTATTTGCCAAATTGTTCTCAGTGTTTTGGCTTAAGCATGCTACATAGCTGTTGCATTAGCAATAGACTTAAAAAAAAAAAAAAAAAACTGTGAAGGCCGAGCACAGTGGCTCATGCCTGTAATCTCAGAACTTTGGGAGGCCGAGGTGGGCGGATCACGAGGTCAGGAGTTTGAGACCAGCCTGACCAACATGGTGAAACCCCGTTTCTACTAAAAACACAAAAATTAGTCGGGTGTGGTGGCGCGTGCCTCTAGGGAGGCTGAGGCAGGGGAATCCCTTGAACCTGGGAGGCGGAGGTTGTGGTGAGCCATGATCGCACCACTGTACTCCAGTCTGGGTGACAGAGCGAGACCACATCTTAAAAAAAAACCAAAAAAGCACCTGTTAAACTTTTTTGAAATTAAAAAAATTTAAATGCAGAAAAGAGTACAGTATAATAAATAACACCCAGAATTAACAAATATTAATTAATGAAAAATGATAAAATTAACAAATATATCATTTTGTGTTGTTTGCCATAGGTTTGTTTTTCAATAAAAGGAAACAAAAATATTATTGGCAGTCCATCACCTTGACCACTTGGCCACTTCATCACGTTAAGGAAACAAAATCTTATTGGTATAGTGGATGTCTGTTTTGTTTCCCTTTCTTGTCATTTCACTTTCTTTCCCCTGAGGCAAATACTATTATGAATTTAGTGTCTTCATTTTTAGTTCATGCTTTTAGATGTTCACTATAAATATGTAATATCTTTAATAATTATAACAAACAGGAGTTGAATGCTTATTGTTTATTAGGTACTATCCATTTAATCAATAACTTTGTGGTTATTGTAAGGATTAAATGAGTTAATAGATATAAAATAGAATGTAGGCACTGTTTTTATTTTCATTTTTCAGATAGGGAACTAGAGATGTAGAGAGGTTGAATAACATATCCAAGTTCATATAACTAGAAGTTATGGAGCAAGGATTTGAACCCAGATTGTTTGGCTGTAGATGTCATAGCATTCATGACTATGCTATTCTGCTTTTCTATAATATATATTATCATTATTATTATTTGAGATAGAGTCTTGCTCTGTTGCCCAGACTGGAGTGCAGTGGTGTGGTCATGGCTTACTGCAGCCTTGACCTCCTGGGACCCAACTAATCCTCCTGCCTCAGCCTCCTGAGTAGCTGGGACTACAGGTGCATGCCACCATGCCTGGGTAATTTTTGTTTTTGTTTTTGTTTTTTCTGAGACGGAGTCTTGCTCTGTTGCCCAGGCTGGAGTGCAGTGGCATGATCTCAGCTCACTGCAACCTCTGCCTCCTGGGTTCAAGCGATTCTCCTCCCTCAGCCTCCTGAGTAGCTGGGACTACAGGTGCACACCACCACGCCCAGCTAATTTTTGCATTTTTAGTAGATACAGGGTTTCACCATGTTGGCCAGGATGGTCTCGATCTCTTGACCTTGTGATCTGCCTGCCTTGGCTTCCCGAAGTGCTGGGATTACAGGTGTGAGCCACCGCGCCTGGTCAATTTTTGTATTTTTTGTAGAGATTAGGTTTAACCATGTTGCTTAGACTGGTCTCGAACTCCTGGGCTCAAGCTATCCACCACCTCGGCCTCTCAAAGTGTTGGGATTATAGACGTAAGGCACCACGCCCGATTAGTATATATTACTTTGTGTATTTTTAAAATACATTTTTATAAAAATGGTATACTATAGGGGTGGTTGTGCAATTTTTTTACAGTAACTTCTTTAAAAACCTTTTTTTGAATTAAATTTTAATAATATCGCTAACTACAACTTGCTTTTCCCCCCAACTCTACATTACTTTTTAAATACATTCACATTGCTACTTATAATTTGTTCATCTAAGTGCTGTATGTTTTATTGAGAAATATACCACAGTTTATTACCTATTACTCCTACAGATGAACTTTAGGTTGTTTCCTTTCTTTCCCCTGATTACACACAGTGGTAAAATGAAATGAATATCTTTATTCAGGCCTCTTGTGTTTATGTGCAAGAGTATCTCTAAGCATATAACATTTAAGAAATACATTTATCCCTCTTGAAAAGTGCTGTGAGCCAAGATACAAATACCAAAATTTAGTCTATTGTGCTATTGTAAAACTTCTAACAAGACTCCTACCAAAGCAGCTCAGTTGCAATTAGCATTCTCTTTTTTTCTTTCTTTCTTTTTCTTTCTTTCTTTCTTTCTTTCTTTCTTTCTTTCTTTCTTTCTTTCTTTCTTTCTTCCTTTCTCTTTCTTCCTTTCTTTCTTTTTTCTTTCTTTTTCTCTCTTTTTCTCTTTCTTTCTTTGTCTCTCTCTTTCTTCTTCCTTTCCTTTTTTCCTTCCTTCCTTCCTCCCTCCCTCCCTCCCTCCCTCCCTTCCTTCCTTCCTTCCTTCCGTCTCTTTTCTCTTTCTCTCTCTCTCTCTCTCTCTTTCTTTCTTTTTTGGAGTCTCACTCTGTCACCCAGGCTGGAGTGCAGTGGTGCCATCTCAGCTCACTTCAACCTCTGCCTCATGGGTTTAAGTGATTCTCTTGCCTTAGCCTCCTGAGTAGCTGGGACTACAGGTGCACACCACCATGCTTGGTTAATTTTTTTTTCTTTTTCTTTTTTTTTTTTGAGGTGGAGTCTTGCTCTATCTCCCAGGCTGGAGTGCAGTGGCGTGATCTTGGCTCACTGCAACCTTCACCTCCTGGGTTCAAGTGATTCTCATGCCTCAGCCTCCTGAGTAGCTGGGATTACAGATGCGCACCACCATGCTGGCTAAGTTTTGTATTTTTAGTAGAGACGGGGTTTCACCATGTTGGCCAGGCTGGTCTTGAACTCCCGACCTCAGGTGATCTACCTGCCTTGGCCTCCCAAAGTGCTGGGATTACAGGCGTGAGCCACCGTGTCTGGCCTAATTTTTGTATTTTTAGTAGAGACAAGGTTTTGCCATGTTGGCCAGACCAGTCTGGAACTCCTGACCTCAAGTGGTCCACCTGCCTTGGCCTCCCAAAGTGCTAGGATTACAGGAGTTAGCCACTGTGCCCTGCCACAGTTAGTAGTTTCTTACCTCTTCCTAGCTAGCTGAGAATGTAAAACCAGACCCATTGAGCTGCAATGAGCAATTCTGTCTTCTGTGCTGTAATATGGAAAACTAGGATTTGCCACTCTCAGGGAACCCTGAGGGCACTGAGGAGGTTAGTAAGGTATTTTGTTAGGAATGAAACATATCTTGATAAACAATTCAGTAAAGTTGTAAGATACAAAATCAGTTTACAAAAATCAGTAGCATTTCTATGTGCCAACAGCAAACAATCTGAAAAAGAAATCAGGAAGGTAATCCCATTTACAACAGCTTCAAATAAGATGAAATACCTAGGAACAATCTTAACCAAATAAGTGAAAGATCTTTACAATGAAAACTATAAGACTTTTTTTTTTTTTTTTTTTTTTTGATCCAGTGTCTTGCTCTGTCGCCAAGGCTGGAGTGCAGTCGTGTGATCTTGGCTCACTGCAACCTCTGCCTCCCAGCTTCAAGCAATGCTTGTGCCTCAGCCTCCTGAGTAGCTGGGACTACAGGTGTGCCACCATGCCTGGCTAATTTTTGTATTTTTAGTAGAGACGGGGTTTCACCATGTTGGCCAGGCTATAAACTATAAAATATTGATGAAAGAAATTGAAAAGGACACCAAAAAATGGAAAGATATTTAATGTTCATGAATTGAAAGAATCGATATTGTTAAAATGTCCATGCTACCTAAAACAATCTACAGATTCAGTGCAGTCCGCATCAAAATACCAGTGACACTCTTCACAGAAATAGAAAAAAAAATCCTCAAATTTTAGAACCACAAAAGACTAGAATAGCCAAAACCTCCTGAGCAAAAAGAACAAAACTGGAGGAATCACATTACTTGACTTCAAATTATACCACAGAGCTATTGTAACCAAAACAACATGAGAATACTGGCATAAAAACAGACACATAGGCTGGGCATGGTGGCTCATGCCTATAATCCCAGCACTTTAGGAGGCTGAAGAGGGTGGATCGCTTGAGCCTAGGAGTTTGAGACGAGCTTGGGCAACTTGGCGAAACCTTGTCTCTACAAAAAAAAAAGTACAAAAGTTAGCTGGGTGTGGTTGTATGCACCTGTAGTCCCAGCTACTTGAGAGGCTAAGTTGGGAGGATCACCTGAGCCCTAGGAGATCGAGGCTGCAGTGAGCTGTGATCATGCTGCTCCATTCCAGCCTGGGCAACAGAGTGAGACCCTGTCTCAAAACAAAACAAAAACAAAAAACCAGACACACAGACTGATGGAACAGAATAGAGAACCCAGAAATAAATCCATATACCTACAGTGAACTCATTTTCAACAAAGGTGCCAAGACCATACACTGGGGAAAGGACAATCTCTTCAAGGAATGGTGGTGGGAAAACAGGATATCCATATGCAGAAGAAAAATCTAATAAAAAATCTGATCAAAATGGATTAAAGACTTAAATCTAAGACCTCAAACTATGAAACTACTACAAGGAAACATTGGGAAAACTTTCCAGGACATTGGTTTGGGCAAAGATTTCTTGAGTAATATCCCCAAAGTACAGGTAACCAAAGCAAAAATGGACACATGTGATCACATGAAGTTAAAAAGCTTCTGCACAGGAAGTGAAGCAGTCAACAAAGTGAAGAGACAACTCACAGAATGGGAGAAAATATTTCAAACTACCCATCTGACAAAGAATTAATAACCAGAAAATATAAGGCGTTCGGACAACTCTATAGGAAAAAATCTAACAATCTGATTAAAAAATGGGCAAAAGATCTGAACAGACATTTCTCAAAAGGAGGCATACAAATGGCAAACAGATCTATGTAAAGTTGCTCAACATACTGATCATCAGAGAAATGCACATCAAAACTACAATGAGTTATCATCTCACCCTTAGAATGGCTTTTATTCAAAAGATGGGCAAATAATGCTAACCAAGATGTGGAGAAGAGGGAACCCTCGTTCACTATTGATAGAAATGTAAATTAGTACAGCCACTATGGAGAACACTATGGAGGTCCCTCAAAATAGTAAAAGTAGAGCTACAATGTGATATAGCAATCCCATTGCTGAATATATACCCAAAAGAAAGGATATCAGTATAGTAGCGAAGAGACGTTTGCACTCCCATGTTTATTACAGCACTGTTTACAATAGCCAAGATTTGGAAGCAACCTAAATGTTCAACAGACGAATGGATAAAGAAAATGTGGCACCTATACAAATGGATTATTCAGCCATAAAAAAATGAGATCCTCTGCCGGGCGCGGTGGCTCACGCCTGTAATCCCAGCACTTTGGGAGGCCGAGGCGGGCAGATCACAAGGTCAGGAGATCGAGACCATCCTGGCTAACACGGTGAAACCTCGTCTCTACTAAAAATACAAAAAATTTGCGGGGTGTGGTGTCAGGCGCCTGTAGTCCCAGCTACTCAGGAGGCTGAGGCAAGAGAATGGCATGAACCTGGGAGGTGGAGCTTGAAGTGAGCAGAGATCGCGCCACTGCACTCCAGCCTGGGCGACAGAGCGAGACTCCGTCTCAAAAAAAAAAAAGAGATCCCTTTTTTGCAGCAACGTGGATGGAACTTGAGGACATCATGTTAAGTGAAATAAGTCAGGCACAGAAAGACAAACTTTGCATGTTCTTACTCATTGCTAAAGCTAAATATTAAGACAATTGAACTCATGGAGATAGAGAATAGAATGATGGTTACCAGAGGGTGGGAAGGGTAGTCTGTTGGGGTTGTTGAGTGGGAAATGGGATGGTTAATAGGTACAATAATATAGTTAGATAGAATGAATAAGATTTAGTATTTGATAGCACAACAGAGTTACTACAGTCGGCAATAATTCATTGTATATTTTAGAATAACTGAGAGAGTACAATTGGAATGTTTGTAACACAAAGAAATGATGAATGCTTGAGGTGATGGATACCTCATTTACCCTGATGTGATTATTACACATTGTATGCTTGTATCAAAATATCTCATGTACCCTGTAAATATATATACCTACTATGTACACATAAAAATTAAAAAGAGTTTATATCTCAAAAATGAAAAGGTCAGTTGATGGCAAACATCAAATTGTTCAGTTTAGCAGACAACTATGTTTTATATAGTCAACGATGTTTTATGTACTTTACATATGTTTTGTATATTACTTTAATATCTTTTATTTTTCTAAAGTTTCTTTTTTCTTTTCTGTCTCTGTTCAAATTATAATCAGCCTAGCCTTCCTCTGCACTTAAGTCTCTGTTCTTTCTACAGCTCTCATAGTGGAAAAATACTGAGCTAAGTAATAATGAAATGGAAGAAGTTTGAGCTTTGGTGCTGGATAGAACTTGGTTCCAATTCTGGTTCTACTAGCTCTGTATCCTTAGGCAAGTTACTTCATCTTCTGAGCCTATATTTCTTTTTCTGTAAAATGGAGATCAGACCTACCTTGCTGTTTTGTTTTGTTTTGTTTTTTGAGACAGAGTCTTGCTCTGTCACCCAGGCTGGAGTGTAGTGGTGTGATCTGAGCTCACTGCAATCTCTGCCTCTCGGGTTCAAGGGATTCTCAAAGTGCTGGGATTACAGGTGTGAGCCACCATGCCTGGCCACGTTTTGAGATTAAATGAGGAAATGCTTTTAAAATTCCTGATGTTTAAAAAAAAAAAAACAATGGCCAGGTGCAGTTCACACCTGTAATGTTAGCACTTTGGGAGGTTAAGGTGGGAGGATCACTTGAGGCCAGGAGTTCAAGACCAGCCTGGGCAATATAGTGAAACCTTGTGTTTCAAAAAAAAAAAAAAAAAAGGTGTTATGACCCATGACTCTGGGTTTTAAACAAGCTCCTCAGGTAGTTTGAAGCACATTATCAACAGACATACTTTGAGAAATGCACTACCCTTGGCTTCTTGGTTTCAAGTCTAGCTTTGCTAGTAAATAGGTTAACTTTTAGCATTAACTTTTAGCATTTGCACTTTCTGGGCCTTATGTTTCTTCAAATATAAAATGAATGACTGAAGTTGATGTTTTCTACTGGCTCTAAAATTAAGAAAATTTGGTTTTTAAAATTATTATTATTTTTTTAGTGATGGGGGTCTTGCTGTGTTGCCCAGTCTGGTTTTGAACTGGCAGGCATGATGGCACATGCTTGTAGTCCCAGCTACACAGGTGGCTGAGGCAGGAAGATTGCCTGAGCCCAGGAGTTTGAGGCTGCAGTGAGCTGTGATAGCACCACTGCACTTCAGCCTGGGCTTGGATTACAGGAATGAGCCCCTGCACCCGACCCTATTTTATTTTATTTTTATTATTTAATTTATTTACTTTGAGACAGAATTTCGCTCTTGTTGCCCAGGCTGGAGTACAATGGCATGATCTCGGCTCACTGCAACCTCCGCCTCCCAGGTTCAAGCAATTCTCCTGCCTCAGCCTCCTTAGTAGCTGGGATTACAGGTGACCGCCACCACACCCCGCTAATTTTTTTGTATTTTTAGTAGAGAGAGGGTTTTGCCATGTTGGCCAAGCTGGTCTCGAACTCATGACCTCAGGTGATCTGCCTGCCTTGGCCTCCCAAAGTGCTGGGATTTTACAGGCGTGAGTCACCATGCCTAGCCTCTATTTTATTTTTAAAATTCCATTTATATTTTAGATTCAGGAGGTATGTGTGCAGGTTTGTTACAAGGGTATATTGTGTGGTGCTGAGGTTTGGGCTTCTATTGATCCCACCACCGAGATAGTGAACATAGTACCCAATAGGAAGTTTTTCAGCCCCTGCCTGTTTCTCTCATTTGGAGGCCTCCAGTGTCTGTTGTTCCCATCTTTATGTTTGTGTGAACTCAAGATTTAGCTCCTAGTTATAAGTGAGAACATGCGATATTTGGTTTTCTGTTTCTGCGTTAGTTCACTTAGAATAATGGCTTCCAGCTGCATCCATGTTGCTGCAAAGGACATGATTTCATTCTTTTTTGTGGCTGCAAGTTTTTTGTCTTATAACCCTAAATTTTTTTGAGACAAGGTCTTGCCCTGTTGCCCAGGCTGGAGTGTATTGGTGCTATCACAGCTCCCTGCAGCCTCAAACTCCTGGGCTCAGGCAATCCTCCTGCCTCAGCCACCTGTGTAGCTGGGACTACAGGCATGTACCATCATGCCTGGCTAATTTTTACATTTTTTCATACAGACGAGGTCTCACTATGTTGCCCTGACTGGTTTCAAACTCCTGAGCTCAAGTGATCCTCTTGCCTTGGCCTCCCAAAGTGTTAGGATTACAGGTATGAGCTACTGTGGCCAGCTAACCCTAAATTTTTGTTCCTGTGGATGTAAATATTTGGTCTGGTGGTGCTGATGCCACTTTTTGGCATAGGTTCAATAGAGGTACTTAAAATGTTTTGTTATTTGGGAACTCAGAGTATTCTTCCTTCTTTGAAGACTGTGGTAGCACTAGATTAACTAGATTCAGGGAGATCTCATGGAACCTCAGGATGCAGTTGGGCCTTAAGAATTGGGGATTAGAGCAGAATAGGGAATTCAAAAAGTTCCCTTCCTTTTTTTTTTCTTTGAAAATTGGCCTCAATCTCTTGACTTCTTCTGCCTTCCAGGCTGTATTATAGAAAATGCCCCTGGCCAGCAGCTCCTGAGTTTACATGGCTTCTATTTTAGAAAGCCACCATATTGAGACTGGACTATCTTAATTCCAATTGCACATTGCCAGGAAAGAAACTGTGGTTGTACACACATGGTACAGTGCTGACTTCCGGCAACGGGTAAGGAGGCAGACTCATGTTGCTAAGATGGCCCTGGGATTCCTGCCACTTTCCTTTGAGTTGCAGAGCTGGTTAGAGGTGGTGGTGATAAACTGAGTAGGTATCCACCTCCTTTATGAAACCATTTCACTAATTGAGGAGTCACAATGTTGTATTTTGCATAGAACCCTTACAACTGAGTCTCATGGAAAAAAGTAGAAAGAGGGAGAGACAGGCTAAAAGAAAAAGTAGGCTTGTGCTTTTATTCTTAGTTATGTACCAGATGGGATGGAGCCTTCTATAGTTACTTCTACTGGACTGTGCTTTTTCATCAACAGTGAATTTTTAGATTGCTTTTGGATATAGTTTTCTTTTTTAAAAATTATATAATATATAATTTTGAAGTCTCCTTGTAATGTTTGTTTTATATATTTGGAATTAATTTTTGAAATAAAGAAAATATTATATGAGGCTATAAAGGGTATTGGTAGAAAGAAGCACAGGCTTTTGAATCAGACAGGCTTTGCACTTTAATTTTTTTTTTTTTTTTTTTTTTGAGACAGTGTCTCACTCTGTTGCCCAGGCTGGAGTGCAGTGGCACGATCTCGGCTCACTGCAACCCCTGCCTCCTGGGTTCAAGTGATTCTCCTACTTCGGCCTCCTGAGTAGCTGAGATTACAGGTGCTTGCCACCACGCCTGGCTAATTTTTGTATTTTTAGTAGAGATGAGGTTTCACCATGTTGGCCAGGCTGGTCTCAATCTCCTGACCTCAAGTGATCCGCCTGCCTTGGCCTCCCAAAGTGCTTGGATTACAGGCGTGAGCCACTGCAACCAGCTTCCATTTTATCTCTGCCTTTTAGTGACTGATTTCTTGATCTCTCTGTGAAATGAACATAATTCTTATATCATGGATTATCTGAGAATCAAATGACATGACGTATGTCAAGCTCTTATACTATGTTTCCTAGAAGTAGGTGCTCAATGAATGATAGATATTATCATTGTTATTTTGTTACTTAGAATGTAATTGGTGATCTTCATGATATTCTACTCATGGTAAAGACTGACTATATCTTGGGCTTTAAATATATCAGTGTTATTTGAGGGTAAAGACATAAAGCATTTTTTAGATCTGAAAACCAGGAACTAGAATGTGAAAGGAAATCTTTTTGCATTGAGCATTTATTGCTTTGCATGTATTTATTCATTAAAGATTTCAGTGGAAATTTTTTTGATCTCTTTAGTGTCAAACCAGAAGAGAAGTAAAATTCAACAAAAATTTATGTGTGGAGTTCCTTCTTAAAAGAAGAAAAAAGTGATTATTTAGACTATGGATCGGAGCAAACGGAATTCAATTGCAGGATTTCCTCCACGTGTGGAGCGTCTTGAAGAGTTTGAAGGAGGTGGTGGAGGAGACGGAAATGTGAGCCAGGTGGGAAGAGTCTGGCCATCTTCGTATCGAGCCCTTATAAGTGCCTTTTCCAGACTGACGCGTTTGGATGATTTCACCTGTGAAAAAATAGGATCTGGCTTCTTTTCTGAAGTGTTCAAGGTGAGTGATTCTTCAGCTTTTCTCATATTGTCTTGCTGTGGTCACATTTACTGCAGGTTGATAGTTGTGTTTAATTAGGATGTAGGATTTGCCTAATAAAGGTGCTGTGGATCTTGAACACTGTTCTAAATTCTCCTTTCAAGCTATTTATTAACTTATATTAAGATATTTTGTTTGAATTCCAAAAATAATGTGCTGGTTAAAAATTCAAATAACATAGGAGTCTCTTCCACCTCACCTCTACCCACAGCCACACACATGTGTATGTATCCACACGTACATTCTCCAGTAATAACCACTATTAACAATTCGGTATGTATACTTCTGGACTCTTTCTGCGCATATACATATATTATGCACACACCTTATATACATATATTAAAATTATATATACAAACACCCACATATATAGTTTTTGTTTGCTTATCTTCAGTAAAATTGATAGCTGGGTACAATGGCATGCACCTGTAGCCCGAGCTACTCAGGAGGCTCGCTTGAGGCTGTGAGTTTGAGAGCAACCTGGGCAACATAGAAAGGCCCTGTCTCAAAAAATATGAGCCCATAATGCTCCTAAGCAATCATATTTCCCTGGTTCACTCACTCCCTCAAGAGAGTATTTTGTACCTTTTCTTCTCTCATCAAATCCCAGTATTTCCTCTCTAGTCCTCATTGTCAGTAATTAATGAATTGCTTCCCAATTCACTGAGAAAATTGAAGCAAGCAGAAGAGAACTTCTGCAGACTCCCATTACTACAAATAGCTATCAACACACATCTTTACCCAGTTACTTGGCCTTTATACCTTGTACTATGGATCAACTACCCATGCTCCTAAGTCCATTATTTCTGTTTATATTGTACATTCCATTTCCACTTGCCTACTAATAGGCATTGCCTAAGAAATTCTCCCCTCTCTTTTCTACGTTGTATTTTCACTACTAAGTATTACCAGTAACATGTTAAAAAAATTCTTTTAAGGAAAAAAAAACCCAAACATTTTGTCTCTGTTATTTCCCCTTTATTTTATTTTATTTTTATTTTTTTTGAGATGGAGTCTCACTCTGTTGCCCAGGCTGGGGTGCAGTGGCACAATCTTGGCTCACTGCAACCTCTGCTTCCCGGGTTCAAGCAATTCTCCTGCCTCAGCCTCCCTAGTAGCTGGGATTACAGGCGCCCGCCACCATGCCTGGCTAATTTTTATATTTTTAGTAGAGACAGAGTTTCACCATTTTGGCCAGGCTGGTCTTGAACTCCTGACCTCAAGTAATCTACCCACCTCAGCCTCCCAAAGTGCTGGGATTACAGGCGTGAGCCACTGCGCCCAACCTATTTTATTCTATTATTTTATTTTATTTTATTTTTTGAGACAGGGTTTCGCTCTGTCACCCAGGCTAAAGTGCAGTGTGGTGTGATCATGGCTTACTGCAGTCTTGACCTCCCTGGACTCAGAAGATTCCCCCACCTCAGCCTCCAGAGTAACTGGGACTACAGGTGCATGACACCATGCCCAGCTAATTTTTGTATTTTTTGGAGATTTGCGGTTTCACCTTGTTGCCCAGGCTGTTCTTGAACTCCTGTGCTCAAGTGATCAGCCTGCCTCGGCCTCCCAAAGTGCTGGGATTACAGGTAAGAGCCACCACACCCAGCCCCTATTGTTTCTTTTATTAATAGGTATACTTTCCCATGTCTTGTTTTTTTTGGACCAAAACAACTCCATAGAGTTGTCTCTATGTACCATTTCCAGCTTCTTTCTTTCTAGTGTGTCTTTCTCTAAAATACTTTTTATTGCAGTAAAATGTATATAACATAAATTTACCATCTTAGCCATTTTTTAAGTGTACAGTTCAGTGTCATTAATTACATTTACAGTGTTGTACAACCATCTCCATTATCTTTTTCCAGAACGTTCTCATCATCCTAAACAGAATCTCTGTACCCATGAAACATTAACTCACTAATTCTCCCTTTTGTAACTGTAAATAGGTTCATTGCCCAATGCACACAGCAAGTCAATAAGCTGAGACACCAGGTTGCAGCAGAGAAAGGTTTAATCATAGGGCCGCCGAATGAGGAGATGGAGGAAAACCTCAAATTCATCTCCCCTAGGAGATGGGGGCTAAGGTTTTTTAAGGGTTTTGAAGTGGGCCGAAGTGTGGCAATTGTTTATTTGTTAAAGAGTACAGGATGAAGTCACGGGACAGGGAGATGAAGAAGCTGTATTCTCTTGCAGATCCCGTTCCTCTGTGGGAGACTTCAAACTGGTTGCTGGAATTCAGGGGTCTGAAAAACGTATTAAGCAATCCTTAAACAAAAGCCTTATGATTATAATGTCAGAGATCCTGTTATAGGAAAGATGGGGATGGAAATAAAATCTTAAAGTTTTATGACCCTAATGTCAGAAATCCTATTCTGTAGGAATAATAGGGATGCAAATAGTCAGTATCTAGTGCTATATGACTTTTAGCAACCAGGAAGTGGGCCAAAGTGTGGTCTGATTAATGCTTAATTATAACTGTATTTCTGTCCAGAACCCTGGCATGCACTTCTTGTGAACCCTGTGGGGGCAGTTTCACTCCCACCCATTAATATCTTCTACTTGCTGTTTTTATGAATTTGCTTATTCTAGGTACCTTATATAAGTGGATTAATATAATATTTATCCATTTGTGTTAGAGTTAATTCACTTAGCATAATGTTTTCAGGGTTATTCATGTTGTAGCATATATTAGAATTTCGTTCCTTTTTATGGCTAATATTGCATTGTATGTATATGTCATATTTTATCTGTCGATGGTGGGGCTGTTTCTACCTTTTGGCTATTGTGACTAATGCTGCTATGAATATTGATATACAGGTATCTGTTTGGTTCTTTGCTTGCAATTCTTTTGGGTATTTAGCTGTAAATAGAATTGCTGAGTCATATGAGTAATTCTATGTTTAACTTTAAGAAAAGATTGTGGTAAAATACATACAAAATTTACCATTTTGGCTGGGCATTGTGGTTCACGCCTGTAATCCCAGCACTTTGAGAGGCCAAGACGGGAGAATTGCCTGAGCCCAGGAGTTTGAGACCAGCCTGGGCAACATGACGAAACTCTGTCTCTGGGGGAAAAAAAATAAAATAAAATAATAAAAAATAAATTTTTTTTCTTACTATCTTAACAGTATTTAATTATGTTAAGTACATACTTAACACAGCTGTTAAGTATGTACACATGGTTGTGCCTCCAAACTCCAGAACTTTTTCATTTTGCAAAACTGAAACTCTGTACCCATTAAACAACTCCCCATTTCTCCATTCCCCCCAACCCCTGGCAACCACTATCCTACTTTATTTCTAAGAGTTTGACTACCCTAGATATCTTATGTAAGTGAAAACATACAGTATTTGTCTTTTTTTGACTGCCTTATTTCACTTAGTCAATCTGTGTTTAACTTTTTGAGGACCCACCAGACTGTTTTCCGTAGTGGTTGTGCCATTTTACAGTTCTATCAGCAATACGTAAGGGTTCCAGTTTCTCCACATGCTCACTGGCACTTATTTTTCTTTTTCATGGTAATCATCCTATTTGGTGTGAAAAGTGGTATCTCATTGTGGTTTTGATTTGCATTTTTCTAAACGACTAGTGATATTGAGCATCTTTTCATGTGCTTATTGACCTTTTTTGTATATCTTCTTGGAGAAATGTGTATTTGAATCCTTTGCTCATTTTTGAATTGCATTGTATTTATATATTTTATATATAGGGAATATTTATCCCTTACCAGATATATGATTTGCAAATATTTTCTCACAATTTGTAGTTTGTCTTTTCACTCCCATGATGGTGTCCTTTTTTGCACAGAAATTTTAATTTCTGATTAAGTCAAATTAATTTTTTCTTTTGTTACCTTTTGCTTTCTGTGTCAATCCAAGGAATCATCACCAAATCTAATATCATGAAGATTTTCCACAATGTTTTCTTCTAAGAGTTTTATAGTTTTAGCTCTTACATTTAGGTTATTGATCATTTTAAGTTAATTTTTCAATATCGTATAAAGTAAGGGTCCAATTTCTTTCTTTTGCTTGAGGATACCAAGTTTTACAAGCACCATTTGTTGAAAAGACTGTCCTTTCCCCATTGAATGGTTTTGGCACCCTTCATGTCACAGTCAATTAACCATGTTAGCGAGGGTTGATCTCTCTCTCTCCTTTTTTTTTTTTTTTTTTTTTTTTGAGACAGGGTCTCATTCTGTTACCTAGGCTGGAGTACAGTGGTGCTATTTCACTGCAGCCTTGACCTCCGAGACTCAAGTGATCCTCCCACTTCAGCCTCCCGAGTAGCTGGGACTACAGACACACACCATCATACCTGGCTAATTTTTGTATTTTTTTTGTAGAGTTGTGGTTTCACCATGTTAAGGCTGGTCTTGAACTCCTGGGCTCAGTTGATCAGCCTGCCTCTGCCTCCCAAAGTGCTGGGATTACAGGTGTGCACCACCGTGTCCAGCCTCTTTTTTTTCTTTTCTTAGAGACAGGGTCTCACTTTGTCATCCAGGCTGCAGTGCAGTGGCATGATCATAGCTGACTGCATCCTCCTGGACTCAAGTGATTCTCCCATCCCAGCCTCCCAACTAGCTGGGATTACAGGCATGTTACTGTCACGTCAGCTAATTTTAAAGTGTTTTGTACAGATGGCGTCTTGCTCTGTTGCCCAGGCTGGTCTTGAATTTCTGGACTCAAATGATCCTCCTGCTTCAGTCTCTCAAAGTGCTGGCATTATAGGCATGAGCCACTGTACTCAGCTTTTTTTTTCTTCTTTTTTTGAGACAGGGTCTCGCTATGTTGCCCAGGCTTGTCTTGAACTCCTAGGCCTGGGCAGTCCTCTTGCCCCTGCCTCCCAAAGTCCAAAATGCTGGGTTATAGGCGTTAGCCACCATGCCCAGGCTTTTTCTTAAGATGGGGTCCCTCTCTGTGTTGCCTACGCTGATCAAACTCCTGGCCTCAAGCAATCTTCCTGCTTCAACTTCCTGAGTTGTTAATTCATTTTAATTTTTGTACTCTGATTGTTAGTGAAGTCCTTTTGTTTATTGGTCATTTATAAAACTTGTTCACTTATGTTCTTACCTGCCTTCTTCTGTTGTGTTGATTTTTTTTGTAGTTCTTTACATATCCTGATAGTAATTCTTTTTTGAAGTCATTATTATGTTAATTTGGCTTCTAGATACTTTCTTATTCAAGCCACCATTGCATTTCACAGTGAAAAACACAAAGCCTGTCCAATGTATTTGCATACATTTAATGCAGAATTTGATCCCAACACTGTAATCAATAAACATCTAGGAAAATGTGAATATTACTGATAAAGTAATGGGAAGTAACTGAAGAATTTTGTGCAGCCTGAGTTTTAACTAAGACTTAATTTTTAATTAAAAGCAAAACTTACATTTTCAAAAGAGTTTGCCCCTCCAAAAAAAACCAGATTAGATAGCTTCTAGACTATATTAAATTGTACCAAATAAATTTTTTTTTTTTTTTTTGAGACGGAGTCTTGGTCTGTCTCCCAGGCTGGAATGCAGTGGTGTGATCTTGGCTCACTACAACCTCTGCCACCCGGATTCAGGTGATTCTCCTGCTTCAGCCTCCTGAGTAGCTGGGATTACAGGCACCCGCCATCATGCCTGGCTAATTTTTAAATTTTTGTATAGACAGGGTTTCACCATGCTGGCCAGGCTGGTCTTGAACTCCTGACCTCAGGTGATCTGCCCGCCTCGGCCTCCCAAAGTGCTGAGATTACAGGTGTGAGCCACCACTCCCGGCCACCAAATAAAGATTTTAATTATTATAAAACAAAGGTTTGTGCTTCAAAGAAACACTACCTCCACAAATGTCGAGCCAGTTCAGGTGCTGCCAATAGAATCCTAAAGAGTGATGTCTCTGGTTCATGTGAACAATTTCCACAGTCCATGTGCTTCGAGGACAATTCAGGCTCTAAGGCAGACCATGCTCTACAGAGCTGCCCCTTCACCACCTCAGTTACCACCCTACCTTGTGCTGGGCAGGCAGCACGTGGCTAGGAATGCTGCCTCTCTCAGGCTTCCCAAATCAAATCAAGGGCACATATGGCTCAGCCACACTTTTGCACTCATATTTACTACATACTTCTGCTTAACTTTATCCCTGAAAAATCTTAGACGGTTTGCTGTCACACGTCTGCTGCCCCAGATGAGTTACATGGATGCAGCAATGGACACATCCTCAAACACAGCATGAAAAGGGCACAGGAAGACTCTGGTCCAGTCCACTCCCACTTCAAAATAATTTGGCCTTAGGTTCTTCCTCTAAAAACACAAGTAGATATAAACTCTAACCATAAAATCATGAATCTATGGAACTTTAGAATAATTAACAGCTCCCAACACTAAAGTCCAGCTGTAAGGCAGTGTTTGTCCATGCTGGTGAGGCACCATCAGCACCAAACCCCAGACTCCAGTGTGCTGGGGACATCTGACGCCTGCCTGATAGTAATTCTTTATTACGTATTTTCTCCCTGCCCATCTTTTATCATTTTCGTTTTTATGTAGTTAAACCTTGGCTTGGCAGTGGTGGCTTACATCTGTAACCCTAGCACTTTGGGAAGCGAAGACAGGAGGATTGCTTGAGTCCAAGAGTTCAAGACCAGCCTAGGCAACAGCACACCAACATGGCACACGTATACATATGTAACAAACCTGCACGTTGTGCACATGTACCCTAAAACTTAAAGTATAATAATAATAAAATTAAAAAAAAAGAATAAATAAATAAATACAAAGTAAACCTATCAGTCTTTTCATTTATAACTTGTGGATTTTGCATATAGCCTAAGAGGTTTTGAAAATACTGTTTTACTCATGCTTTTATGACAGATTTCATTGAATATAAGATGCCATTGATTATAAGATGTACTTCTTGCCAATTAAACTATGACAATTCCCATTACTTAGAAGTTTAAATTTTTATTTAAGAGGCCTTTATGGACTTGATGCAGCATAGTTGTGGGTTTTGTGAGTCTCATTTTGTTGCCCAGGGTAGAGTGCAGTGGCGTGATCTCAGCTCACTGCAGCCTCGACCTCCCGGGTTTAAGCAATTCTCCTGCCTCAGCCTCCCAAGTAGCTGGTATTTCAGGCTTATGCCACCACGCCCAGGTAATTTTTGTACTTTTAGTAGAGATGGGATTTCACCATATTGGTCAGGCTGGTCTCGAACTCCTGACCTCAGGTGATCCACCCACCTTGGCCTCCCAAAATGCTGGGATTACAGGCGTGAGCCACTGTGCCCAGCCTATTAATTTAAAAAAATTAATTCTTCCATATTCTGCTATAGAACTTTTATAATTTTAATTTTCATATTTAAATTTTTGATCCATTCGGAATTTATCCTAGTATAAGGTATAAAACATTGATCCAATTCTATTTGCTTTTCAGATGACTACCTAGTTATGTTAACATCTTTTGACTAGTTCATCTTTTCCTTACTCGTTTAAGAAAATATCTCTATCATACACTAAATTAGCATATATATTTGAGCCTACTTCTGGATTTTCTGTTTTATTCCATTGTTCCGTCTATTCAAATGTCAATCACACCAGAATTCAAGGATAAAAGTGAAATTTCAACCCACTGGGGGGAGAGTAGACTAATTAAAAAATTGTATTTAGACAATTAACTATCTGAAAAAAGATAAATGTTTATACCTAATTTCAAACACTGAAATAAACTCGAGATGAGTTAAGCATAAAAAACTGTCTACTACATTTCATCATTTCTAACCCTTTCACTATTTTGAAATTGAGATGTCTTAAAATTACTTCCAGGCACCTGTACATGTGCATCAAAACTTGTAAAATGGGTGTCAGTGGTTAAAGAAACACCTGGATATAATAATGTAGCAATCTCAAGAAATTATGCATCACCACACTCTTGATAGCATGAAATTAATTAATTAATTAATTAATCTATCCTCCATGCTTTTTCATGGCTTAATAGCTCATTCCTGTTTAGCAATGAATAATATCCCATTGTCTCAATCTACCACAGCTTATCTGCTCACCTATTGAAGAACATCTTGGTTGCTTCAATTAATTGACAATTATGAATAAAGCTGCTGTCAACACGCATGTGTGGGGTTTTTTTGTGGACATAAGTTTTCAGTTCATTTGGGTAAATATCACAGAGTGCAATTGGTGGATTGTATGGTAAAAATATGTTTAGTTTTATAAAAAACTGCCAAACTCTTCCAAAGTGGCAGTACCATTTTGCATTCCTTTTTTTTTTGAAACAGAGTCTCACTCTGTCACCCAGGCTGGGGTGCAGTGGTGTGATCTTGGCTCACTGCAACCTCTGCCTTCCGGGTTCAAGCAATTCCCTCCCTCAGCTTCCCGAGTAGCTGGGATTACAGATGTCCACCACCACGCCCAGCTAATTTTTGTGTTTTTAGTAGAGGTGGGGTTTCACCATCTTGGCCAGGCTGGTCTTGAACTCCTGACCTTGTGATCCACCTGCCTTAGCCTCCCACAGTGCTAGGATTGCAGGCGTGAGCCACCTCGCCCTGCCCCATTTTGCATTTCAACCAGGAATGAAGAAAGAGTTCCTGTTGGTCCATATCCTTGTCAGTATTTGATGTCAGTGTTTTGGATTTTGGCCATTCTAGGTGATATATAGTAGTATCTCATTGTTATTTTAATTTTCAAATATCTAATGGCATACGATATAGTTTGGATGTTTGTTCCCTCTAAATCTCATGTTGAAATGTGATTCCCAATGTTGAAGGTGGGGCCTAGTGGGAAGTGATTGGATCATGGAAGTAGATCCCTCATGAATGGTTTAGTACCATCCCGTCGGTGATAAGTGAGTTCTTGCTCAGTTTGTTCATGTGACATCTGGCTGTTTAAAAGAATCTGGGACCTCCCCCTCCTCTCTGTCTCTTGATCTCACTCTCCCCATGTGACATGCTGCCCCCACCCCGTCACCTTCCTCCGTGATTGTAAGCTTCCAGAGGCCCTCACCAGAAGTAGATGCTGGCACTGTGTTTCATATACAGCTTCTAGAACCGTGAGCCAATTAAACCTCTTTTCTTTTTAAGTTACTTAATCTCAGGTATTTCTTTGTAGCAGTGCAAGAATGGCCTAACACAACATATGATGTTGAATATTTTTTCAAATACTTACTTGCCATCTGTATATCTTATTTGGTGAGATATCTGTTCAATTTTTTAATCAGGTTGTTTTCTTTTTTTTTTTTTTGAGACAGGGTCTCACTCTGTCTCCCAGGCTGGAGTGCAGTGGTGTGGTCATGGCTCACAGAAGCCTTAAATTACCAATCTCAAGTGATCCTCCCACCTCAGCCTCCTGAGTAGCTGAGAGTACAAGTGTGCATTAGCATGCTTGGCTAATTTTTGTATTTTTTTGTAGACACAAGATCTCTACCGAAAACACACACACACACACACACACACACACACACACACACACACATTGAGTCTTCCTATCCGTGAATGTGAAATATCTCTCCATTTTATTTAGTTCTTCTTTGCTGTCTTTCATCAGAGTTCTGTGGTTTTTCTCATATAGATCCTGTATATACAGTCATAATGACATTTCAGACAATGATGGACTGCATACAAAATGGTGGTCCTATAAGGTTATAATAGAGATGGAAAATTCCTGTGGCCTAGTGACATTGTGTACCGGTTGTAACATCGTAGTGCAATGTATTACCCGTGATGGTGGTATTGCAGGTGCTAATAATCCTACCACAGTGCCAGTTGTATAAAATATAGCACATATAATTATGTACAGAACGTAATACTTGATAAAGATAATAATTGACTATGTTAATGGTTTATATATATACTACATTATACTTTTAATTGTTATTTTAGAGTGTACTCCTATTTATTTAAAAAAAAAAGTTAATTGCAAAACCGTCTCAGGCAGGCCCTTTAGGAGATATTCCAGAATAAGGCATTGTTATCATAGGATATGATAGCTCCATGTGTGTTATTGTCCCTGAAGACCGTCTGGTGAGACAAGATGTGGAGATGGGTGACAGTGATATTATGATCCTGACCCTCTGTAGGCCTAGGCTAATGTGTGTGTTTGTGTCTTAGTTTTTAACATAATGTTTAAAGAGTTAAAAAAAAAATTAATAGAAAAAACTTATAAAGAAAGAAAATATTTTTGTACAGCTTGGTACAATGTGTTTGTGTTTTAAGCCAAGTGTTACTGTGAAAGAAGCAATTATACTTTTAAATTTCATTTTGTGTTGTTTTTGAGATAGATGTCACTCAGTCACCTAGTCTGGAGTGCAGTGGCACTATCTTGGCTCACTGCAGCCTTGAACTCCTGGGCTCAGGAGATCTTCCTTCTTCAGCCTCCTGAGTATCTGGGACTACTGGCATACTGCCGTGCCTGGCTAATTTTTAAAATTATGTGTAGAGTTGAGGTCTCACTAAGTTGCCCAGGCTGGTCTCTAACTCCTGGGCTTACGTGATCCTCCTACCTTGGCTTCCCAAAGTACTGGGATTATAGGTGTGAACAACTGTACTTGGCTGAGGCCCCGTTTTAAAAAATCACACTTAACACAAATTTATGTTTTCTTTCGATGGATACCCCTTCTTTCTTTTTTAAACTAGCTGTTGTTTACTAATAAATGGAAAGCTTAAAAAATGGATTATGGAGGCAGGGGTATTTGGTTTTGCCCCTGTACCTGCCTTAGGGAAGTTTGACTTTGTATATTTGCCAAACCTGCTGATAGCTTTACCCTGGGCAGAACCTGACAGTCAAATAATTACTCTTTGATTGTACTGATTATCTACTGTTTGTATGCATTTTATAGTTCATTGTTTTCTAATTCTATCTTCGTTTACTTTCTTTTGCCTACTTTCTTGGGCCTATTTTTTTGTTCTTTCTGTAGGATCTGGAATGTTATTCTTATCTCAGTTTTTCCTAATATTTCATATTTTCTAATATATGCATTTAAGCTTTAATGTTTCCTCTTTTTTATTTTTATTTAAAATTTTTTTAGAGACAACAGGGTCTCTTTCTGTTGCCCAGGCTGGAGTGCAGTAGTACAATCATAGCTCCCTGGTGCTTCCAGCTCCTTGGCTCAAGGGATCCTCCTGCCTCAGCCTCCTGAGTAGCTAGGCCTACAGATGCGCAACAATATACCCAGCTAATTTTTTTGACTTTTTTGTAGAGATAGAGTCTCGCTATGTTGCCCATGCTGGTTCAAACTCCTGGCCTCAAGTGATCCGCCTACCTTGGATAGCTTGAGCTATCCTGGGCAAAATAGTGAAGAGACCCTGTCTAAAAAAAAAAAAAAAAAAAAAAAAAAAAAAAAGGAAGTTTTTTTTTTTTCTTCTATGCTTTGAAACAGCTTAAGTGGTATTAAAATGATTTATTTCTTAAATATTTGGTAGAATTCCACTGTGAAATTCTGTGCCAAGTACTTGGAAAACTTTTCCTATTCTTCTAGGATAATTGATCTACTTAAGTTTTTGTTTTTCCTGAGGCCAATTTTTGTAAATTATATTTTACTAGAAAATTAAAATTTCTTATAACTTTTCTAATATATTTGCAAAGGGCTGAGTAAGATTTGACATTTAAAATTTTTTTCGTTAAATCCTTTTCAGATTTGTTGCAACTCTTAGAGTGTAGATCATAAGTCCTGCTATTAATTGTGTTTACTGATACTTCTTCATGGTTTATTTATTTATTTCTTGGAGACAGGGTCTTGCTCTGTCACCTAGTTTGGAGTGTGGTGATGTGATTATGGCTCACTGTGGCCTTGACCTCCTGGGCTCAGGTGACCTTCCTGCCTCAGCCTCCCAAGTATCTGGGATCACAGGTATATGCTGCCATGCCCACTGATTTTTTTTTTTTTTTTTTGGTAGAGACAGGGTCTCATTATCTTGCCCAGGCCGGTCTTGAATTCCTGGCCTCAAGTGATCCTCCCACCTCAGCCTCCCAAAGTGTTGGGATTACAAGTGTGAGCCACTGCACCTGGTCTTGGCTTTTTGTTTCTACTTTGAGTTTTAATTTTTTATTGAAAGCCCATCTTCAAGGGTAGATGTTTTTGTAATTGTCCAACTGGTTCTTCTTACCCATTTCCCAGAAAAGCCAATAAACTGAGAACAGCAGGAGTTGCAGCAGAGAAATAATTTAATAATCACAGAGCAAGCCAAGCAATGAGAATGAGAGATATTTCTCAAGTCTATCTCCCCAAGAATTTAGAGGCTAGGGTTTTTCGAGGATAGTTTGGCAGGCAGGGGGCTAGGGATTGGGGAGTGCTGATTGGCTGGGTCAAGGATGAGATCATAGGCGGTTGAAACTGCCTTCTTGCACTGAATTAGTTACTAGGTGGTGGTGGTTGGGGGTGTCACAAGACAAGTCAAGCTGGTTTCTTGTTATAGGTTGCCAATCCAGGTGGTGCCATCTGATGCATCAGAATGCAAGGTCTAAAAAATACTCAAACACCAGTCTTAGGTTTTGCAATAGTGATGTTCTCTGTAGGAGCAATTGGGGAAGTTACAAATTTTGTGACCTCTGGCTACATGACCCCTGAACCATAATTCTAACTGTGTGGCCAGTCTGTTAGTTTTATAAAGGCAGTTTCATCCCCAAGCAAGCAGGGGATTAGTTTCCTGAAGGGACTGTTATCATCTTTGTTTTAAAGTTAAACCGTGAGCTAAATTCCTCCCATAGTTAGCTTGGCTTATGCCCGGATATGGGCAGGAACAGTTAGCTTATGTGGTTAGAAGCAAGATGGAGTCAGCGATGTTAGATTTCTCTTACTGTTACAATTTTGCAAAGGCGGTTTCATTTTCCCTGGGAGTTATTTTATTCTAGGTTGTGGATATGTTCTAATATGGTGAACTCACTTCTGCCTCTGCTGGGGTCAAATAGATTCTGGATGTGAACCTAAATCCTTTATTTTTATTTATTGGCTCAGTCTTTCTGTACAGTGTGTATGGTTCAAATTTGAATCCTAAACCTGAATCTTATAGTTGGCTGTTATTCCTCATTTGAGGCAATAGGGATAGCATTATCCCACTATGAATGCCTATTACAAAATAGAAGAAAGCTAGTTAAATGTATTTTGTGGTGTTTTAGAAAGTAATTGTTTAATTTTATGGTGAAAACATTATCAATGGGAAAGGGGGGAATAGGTCTGCTTATTTTTGGTTGCATATAGTATAGTCTGATACAGTATTTGGTAAACTACAGCCCTTGGACCAATGTTTTAGAAATAAAGTTTTATTGGAACACATCTGTACTCATTGAGTACTTTGTAACAGAGACCATATGGCCCTCAAAGCCTTTTTTTTTTTAATAGAGTCTCATTTTGTCACACAGGCTGGAGTGCAGTGGCATGATCATAACTCAGTGCAACTTTGAACTCCTGAGCTCAAGGGATCCTCCCATCTTAGCTTCACAAGTAGATAGGACTACAGGCATGTGCCACCACACCCAGCTAATTTTTAAATTTTTTTGTAGAGATAGTGTATCGCTATGTTGCCTAGGCTGGTGTCAAACTCCTGCCTCAAGCAATCCTCCCACCTTGGCCTCTCAAGGCATTGAGATTACGGGCATGAGCCACTGTACCTGGCCTTCAAAGCCTAAGATATTTACTGTTTTACCCTTTACAGAAAAAGTTGCCAACTCCAGCTCTAATAGCTGTAGTGCACAGGTAGGTGATGTTTAGTTTTATCTTTGATTACAAAGTACAGATGATTATCGAGCTTTAAAGGTCAGGTTAAATAAAAAGTATATCGGTGGTGATAAAAGGAAATATTTGACTTCTGGTGCAGGTAAGTTAAGGACTTTTAGTTGTCCTAGATAGCAAAATAAAGATTGGTTGATGGATTACTTTACAATTAGAGTGTGGATTTATGTAGTTTATTTGTATGCCCTTTTTTTTTTTTTTTTTTTAGATGGATCTCGCTCTGCCACCCAGGCTGGAGTACAGTGGCGTGATCTTAAATCACTGCAAACTCTGCCTTCCGGGTTCAAGTGATTATCCTGCTTCAGCCTCTCAAGTAGCTGGGACCACAGGCACGCACCACCATGTTCAGCTAATTTTTTTTTTTGTATTTTTTAGTAGAGACGGAGTTTTGCCATGTTGGCCAGGCTGGTCTCGAACTCTTGACCTCAAGTGATCCTCCCTCCTCGGCCTCCCAAAGTGTTGGGATTACAGGCATGAACCACCATGCCCGGCCAGTTTATTTGTCTTCCTTTAAAATAATTTAGTTTTGGAATTTGGGATCATCTGGTCATCCTTAAAAATAGACCTTAGTTGGCCGGGCACGGTGGCTCACGCCTGGTCTCAAGTGATCTCCCCACCTTGGCCACACAAAGTGCTGGGATTACAGAAAATCTCCTCTTTTAAGTGTGTTTAGCTTCTTAGAAATAATGAAAGTAGGTCGGATGTAGTGGCTCACTCCTGTAATCCCAGCACTTTGCCAAGACAGGCAGATCACCTGCTCTCAGGAGTTCAAGACCAGTCTGGCCAACATAGTGAAACCCCGTCATTACTAAAAATAGCCGGGTGTGATGGCGCGTGCCTATAGTCCCAGCTACTTGGGAGGCTGAGGCAGGAGAATTGCTTGAACCCAGGAGGTGGAGGTTGCAGTAAGCTGAGATCACGCCACTGCACTCCAGTCTGGGTGATAGAGACTGTCTCAAAAAAAAAAAAAAAAAAAAAAGAAAAAAGAAAATTGGAATGATTAGGATGTTAGTGAAATTTATTTAGGGAAGAACTGAAGTATGTGGAAGTGGAAGTGGCACATGTGTGTGCAGTTGTGAAAGTAAAAGCAAATGGCATAATTGTGCCAGCTTCTAACCTCTAGTAAGTGGAAAAGCTTTTCAGCTGCAGCGTAGCAGTGGCTGACAACCTGTTTAAAGTTTCAAATTAAGAGTGCTTCTGTTGAGGATGTCAGAAAGAAAAAAGAGTGGTTCTGTTGGGATACAGTAAAAGGCTCTTGCTTTCTTTTTATAATAGTCCTAGTTTTGTTTGGGAGTATAATTGGAAACTTCCTAGAAAGTCTCCTTCCTTGAAATCTTGTAAGAAAATGGTTGTTCTAGTCTCATGAGATAATTCAAGTACACGTCATTACCCATGATGTAAGTCTGTTGGTATGTATGTATTGTGAAAACTGTAAAACCTGGAATCCTATCCCACAGCAAAGTATCAATGTAAATTAAAAAAAAAAGCTTTAGTGAGAAATAATTCACATACCATAAAAGTCTTTCTTTAAAAATGAACAATTTTGGCCAGGCGAGGTGGCTCACACCTATAATCTGAGCACTTTGGGAGGCTAAGGCAGGCAGATCACCTGAGGTCAGGAGTTCGAGACTAGCCTGACCAACATGGAGAAACCTCGTCTCTACTAAAAATACAAAATTAGCCAGGCATGGTGGCGCATGCCTGTAATCCCAGCTACTCGGGAGGGTGGGGCAGGAGAATCATTTGAACCTGGGAGGCGGAGGTTGTGGTGAGCTGAGATAGCACCATTGCAATCCAGCCTGGGCAACAAGAGCAGAACTTCGTCTCAAAAACAAAACAAAAACAATTTTGCTGGGCACAGTGGCTTATGCCTGTAATCCCAGCACAGCACTTTGGGAGGCCAATGCAGGTGGATCACTTGAGGTCACGAGTTCGAGAGCAGTGTGGCCAACATGGTGTAACCCCGTCTCTACTAAAAATACAAAAATTAGCCGGGCGTGGTGGCACGTACCTGTAATCCCACTACTCGGAGGCTGAGGCAGGAGAATCACTTGAACCTGACAGGCAGAGGCTGCAATGAGCTGAGATCGCACCACTGTACTCTAGCCTGGGCAACAGAGTGAGACTCTGTCTCAAAAAAAAAAGAACAATTTTGTCTGGGTGCAGTGGTTATGCTTGTAATCTCAGCACGTTTGGAGGCTGAGGCAGAAGGATTGCTTGAGGCCAGGAGTTCAAGACCAGCCTAGGCAACATAGCAAGAGTCTGTCTCTATTAAAAAACAACAGGCTGGGCGCGATGGCTCATGCCTGTAATCTCAGCACACTGGGAGGTCGAGGCGGGTGGATCACCTGAGGTCAGGAGTTCGAGACCAGTCTGACCAACATGGCGAATGGCAAAACCCCATCTCTATTGAAAATACAAAATTAACTGGGCGTGGTGGTAGGCACCTGTAATCCCAGCTACTCAGGACGCTGAGGCAGGAGAATTGCTTGAACCCGGGAGGCAGAGGTTGCACTGAGCCAAGATCATGCCATTGCACTCCACCCTGGGTGATGGAGCGAGACTCTGTCTCAAAAAATAAACAAAAATACAAAACTACAACAACAAAGCAATATTACCACAAATGTAGTGATTTAAAAGAGCATATATTTATTATATCTGTTTCTGTAGTTTAAGAGACCCAGTCTGACTCAACTGGATTACTGGAATGCCTTCTTCAAGGTCTCTCAAAGCTATAGTGAAGGTGTCAGTTAGAGCTGCTCTCTTATGTGAAGTTCAGTTGGGGAAGGATCTGCTACTAACTTTGTGTGGTTGTTGGAAGCATTCAGTTCCTTGCAGGTTGCTGAACTGAGAGCCTCAAGTTCTTGCTGAAGGCTGCCTTCAGTTCCTTGCCATTATGGCCTTTTCTCTATGACAGTACACAATGTGGCTGCCTGATTCATTAAAGTCAGCAAACGAGAGTGTCAGGATCTCACTCTGTCGCCTGCAGTGGTACAATCTTGGCTAACTGCAGCCTCGACCACCTGGGCTCAAGTGATCCTCCCACCTCAGCCTCCCGAGTAGCTGGGAGGCACATACCACCACATACCACCACACCCAGCTAATTTTTGTATTTTTTGTAGAGATAGGGTTTCACCATGTTGCCCAGGTTGGTCTCAAACTCCTGAACTCAAGCAATCTGCATGCCTCAGCCTCCCATTACAGGCATGTAATGCACCTGGCCCTACAGTTGGGATTACAGGCATGAGCCACTGCACCTGGCCCTACAGTTAATTTTTAAATAAATGTTTTTGATTTAGGTTAAAGTCACCTTTGGCATTTTTCTTTTCTCTTTTTTTTTGAGACAGGATCTTGCTCTGTTACCCAGGCTGGAGTGCAGTGGTGTAATCACAACTCACTGTGGACTCAACCTCTGGGGCTCAAGCTATCCTCCCACCTCAGCCTCCCAGGTAGCTGGGACTACAGGCACATGCCATCACACTTGGCTAATTAAAAAAAAAAAAAATTTGGTAGGGACAGGGTCTCGCTATGTTGCCTAGGCTACCATATTGTGTTGGTTAGAAGGAAGTCACAGATTCTGCTTATTCTCAAGGGGAGGGGGACTACACAGCAGCATGAACACAAGGAAGTGGGATCATGAGAGCAACCTAGAGTCTGTCACCACACACACATTACAGTGGGAGTATAAAAAGGACATAATCTGAGGAGGGAGATGATCTTCCTGAGAAAGTAAAGTTTAAATCGCGAGACCTGAAGAGTACTTAGGAGTTAGCTAGATGACATCTCATTACAAAAGGAGTAGGTTGGAGATAAGCATTCTAGGCAGAAGGAACAGTATTCATAGGTTTAGATGAGTGAAGTCTGAGGTGCAACTGAGGATCTCTGAAAAAAGTCCAGAATGGCCAGAGCAGATGGTCAAGGAGAGATTGGTGATTGATGAAATGATGTGTAGAGGTAAGCAGAGGTTTATTGTTGAGGATCTCATCATTTATAGAGGTCTTCAGGGATAAAGATTTTGGAATTTTATCCTATAGGACTTGCTTTTAAGCAGGGCATAATGTGTTCTGATATGCTTTCTGAAAAGATTGGTCTGACTGCAAGACATCAAATGAATTGGAGAGGGTAAGAATAGATTCAGTTTGGCAGCATTCCAGTTGAAAGATGTGATGTGATTTGTATATCACAGGTGGAGTGGGGGGCTTGGCAGTGAGGACAGAAAAGAGTGAAATGATTTGAAATATTAAACATGTTTTATAATATATCTTTTTTTTTTTGGGATGGAGTCTCGCTCTGTCACCCAGGCTGGAGTGCAGTGATATGATCTCAGCTCACTGCATTCTCTGCCTCCTGGGTTCAAGCAATTCTCCTGCCTCAGCCTCCAGAGTAGCTGGGATTACAGGTACGCGTCATCACATCTGGCTAATTTTTGTATTTTTAGTAGAGACAGGGTTTCACCATGTTGGCCAGGCTGGTCTTGAACTCCTGACCTCAGGTGATCTACCCACCTCAGCCTCTCAAAGTGCTGGGATTACAGGCATAAGCCACCACGCCCGGCAAAGCACACTTGTAGTGTTACAGAGATCTAATGAATATATAGAGCACTTTGTACAATACCTAGTACATCAAGGAAATAGCAACTTCTATATATGTGTGTGTATATATATATATATACATATATGTGTTATATGTTTATTTATATGTTTATATATATGTTATATATATATATGTGTTATTATATCTGTTTCTGTAGTTTAAGAGTCCAAGTCTGACTCAACTGGATTACTGGATTGCCTTCTTCAAGGTCTCTCAAAGCTATAGTGAAGGTGTCAGTCAGAACTGCTCTCTTATGTGAAGTTCAGCTGGGGAAGGATCTGCTACTAACTTTATGTGGTTGTTGGAAGCATTCAGTTCCTTGCAGGTCGCTGAACTGAGGGCCTCAAGTTCTTGCTGAAGGCTGCCTTCAGTTCCTTGCCATTGTGGCATTTTCTCTATGACAGCACACAATGTGGCTGCCTGATTCATTAAAGTCAGCAAACGAGAGTGTCAGGATCTTACTCTGTCGCCTGCAGTGGTGCAAATATATGTGTGTGTATATATATATATATACACACACATATATGTTATATCTGTTTATATATATATGTGTTATTATATCTGTTTCTGTAGTTTAAGAGTCCAAGTCTGACTCAACTGGATTACTGGATTGCCTTCTTCAAGGTCTCTCAAAGCTATAGTGAAGGTGTCAGTCAGAGCTGCTCTCTTATGTGAAGCTCAGCTGGGGAAGGATCTGCTACTAACTTTATGTGGTTGTTGGAAGCATTCAGTTCCTTGCAGGTCGCTGAACTGAAGGCCTCAAGTTCTTGCTGAAGGCTGCATTCAGTTCCTTGCCATTGTGGCATTTTCTCTATGACAGCACACAATGTGGCTGCCTGATTAATTAAAGTCAGCAAACGAGAGTGTCAGGATCTCACTCTGTCGCCTGCAGTGGTGCAAATATATGTATATATATATACACACACACACACATATATATATATATATATAATATATATATTTTTTTTGAGACCGAATCTTGCTCTGTCACCCAGGCTGGAGTACAGTAGTGCGATCTTGGCTCACTGCAGCCTCTGCCTCCCCAGTTTAAGTGATTCTCCTGCCTCAGCCTCCTGGGTAGCTGGGAATACAAGCACTCACCACCATGCCCAGCTAATTTTTTAATATTTTTAGTAGAGGTGGGGTTTTGCCATGTTGGCCAGGCTGGTCTTGAACTCCTGGCCTCAAGTGATCCACCTGCCCTGACCTCCCAAAGTGCTGGGATTACAGGCATAAGCCACCGCGCCCAGCCCCTGGCCCCACTATTTTTTAGGTGTGATTTTATTTTTGATGATTATATAAAATGAGATGCCTTGTTTTCTTACCATTATCATATTTTTCATAGCATGATTGATCATTCCCTCCTTTGTCCCTTCTGTATGTTTTATACAGTCTTTTATTGGAGCAATGATACCTTTTTTGGGGGGGGCCTTGGCAAAGTGTGGTGGCTCACACCTTAATCCCACCACTTTGGGAGGCAGAGGCGGGCAGATCACATGAGGCCAAGAGTCTGAGATCAGCCTGGTCAACATGGTGAATCCCTGTCTCTACAAAAAGTACAAAAGTTAGCCAGGTGTACTGGTGCATGTCTGTAGTTCCAGCTACTCTGGAGGCTGAGGAATGGGAATCGCTTGAGGGAGGCAGAGATTGCAGTGAGCCAAGATCATGCCACTGCACTCCAGCCCAGGTGACCTAGCGATACTCTGTCTCAAAAAAAAAAAAAAAAGAAAAGTGACGGTTGAGGGGCGCTTGCTTTGTTGCCCAGGCTGGAGTGCAGTGGCACAACTTTAGCTCACTGTAACCTGGAACTCCTGGGCTCAAGTGATCCTCCTGCTTCAGCCTCTTGAATGGCTAGGACTACAAGCATGTGCCACCAGCATGCCTGGCTAATTTTTAAATTTTTTTGAGAGATGGGGTCTTGCTATGCTGCCCAGGCTTGTCTTGAACTCCTGGGCTCAAGCAATTCTCCTGCCTCAGCTTCCTGAGTAGCTGGGACTACAGGTGTTGGCTACCATGCCTAGCTGGGTTTGAGTCTTGGCTCTACCACTTACAAACTTTCTGACCTTGACTTCTGTGCCTCTGTTTCCTCATCTGCAAAATGAGGATTGTAATAATATCTACCTTTAGAGTTGTTGAGAAAATATAATGAACTATTATGTGTAAAGCATTAGAATAATGTTATAAATAAGTCACCCTATTTAAGGGCTAGTTATTATTTCTGTTACATAGGTAGCTAATATCTATGGAGCTATTTCTTTGACCTAGGTATTGTATTAAGAACATGTATACATTTTATTGCATAGTATCTATAACAATCTTGTAAGTAGTTACACTTTCATTTCATAAATGAGAAAACTGAGCTTCAAAGATGTAGAAACTAAAAGAGCTAGTATCTGCCATCTGCTTGATACTGAAAAATTGATTCATTCACGTTCATGGTTATACATTTATTATTTAGTGCATATGCAGTTTGTCATGCAAACTGTAAATTTCTTGCAGTGTTGTAACAGTTGTGGTTTAAGGAAAGTAAGAGGAACATTTTAGTAAGTGAATGTTATGTTATTTTGGGATATTTTATTTTTGTGCTTGAATAGGTAAAGGTTTTATATTTTCTGTTTGAGAGCTTTGTCTGAGAACTTAGATACTGGATATCAAAATGCTGGTGCTTCTACAGTGGCCTCAGTGTCACAACTGTACTAAAAACTGACTAATTTTTTAACCTTCCAAACAGTAACTTATGAAATTGTCTAGAGAGTGAATCTTTTCTCTTTTAAATGTGATTATTGTTGTAGTCTGAATCTAAAATACTTAAGGTTTTTTCTCGGATTATCACTGTCTTATTTCATGGTTGTGTTTGTTTCTCTGTATGCCTTTCTGAGATCTCACTGTAAAAGTTTTCATCAAACCAAATACTGCATATTCTCACTTATAAGTGGGGGCTAAGTGGTGAGAACACATGGACACATAGAGGGGAAGAACACACAATGGGGCCTATCGTAGAGTGGAAGGAGAGGATCAGGGAAAATAACTAATGGGTACTAGGCTTAATACCTAGGTGATGAAATAATCTGTACAACAAACCCTCATGATACAAGTTTACCTATGTAACAAATCTGCATGTGTACCCCTGAACTTAAAACTTTTATTAAAAGTTAAAAACTTAAAAGTTAAAAAAGTGTCTTCATCAGTGGTGTGTGATATTATTTTAACAAGATGCAGTACTTGTATTTTTTTTTTTTTTTGAGACAGAGTCTTACTCTGTCGCTGAGGCTGGAGTACAGTGGCACCGTGTCAGCTCACTGCAACCTCTATCTCCTAGGTTCAAGCAATTCTGCTGTCTCAGCCTCCCAAGTAGCTGGGATTATAGGTGCCCACCACCATGCCTGGCTAGTTTTTATATTTTTAGTAGAGATGGGGTTTCACCATGTTGGCCAGGTTGGTCTCGAACTCTTGACCTCAGGTGATCCACCTGCCTCAGCCTCCCAAAGTGCTGGGATTACAGGTGTGAGCCACCGTGCCCGGCCAGTGCGTCTATGTTTTAATAACTACTCTATCAGAAAAGAGTTTAGCTCTATAGTCATGGAAATATATAAAGCAACTTTTGTTAAGATGGCTAAGAACTGGGCAGTAAGGATGATGTGAGATAGTAGATGTTCTACTTAAAGGTAAAAGTTAGGAGAAAGCCTATTAGGTATTTCTGACATACCAGTTTTCACAGTCACTGGGTGACTGAGATGTCAGTATATACCAAGACTATTTGGGGAACAAAAATTAAATGCTCCCAAAAAGACTACTTGGAAGTATTCAGAAGCATCCCCAAACCCCAACATCTATGAGCAACACTTGTGTGTGTCTGTAACAAAAAAGGTTTGCTTGTCTGTCTCATATCAAACCAGCCATTTCAGAATTTAACTGTTCCAGATAGTCAGAGAGTTAAGGTAACCTTCAAAATCTAGAAAAAGTATTTTATAAAATTCAACATCCCTTTATGATAAAAACTCTCAACAAACTAGTCATAGACAGAACATACCTCAACATAATAAAGGCCATATATGACAAACCCACACCTAATATCATACTGATAGGGAAAAGCTGTGAAAGCCTTTTCTCTGAAAACTGGAACAAGGATGCTCACTTTCACCACTCCTATTCAGCATAGTACTGGAAGTCCCAGCTGCAACAGTGAGGTAAAAGAAAGAAAGAAAAGGCATCCAAATTGGAAAAGAGGAAGTCAAATTGTTCCTCTTTGCGGATAAAATGATCTTATATCTAGAAAAACCTAAAGATTCTACCAAAATCTTTTAGATCTGATAAATTCAGTAAAGTTACAGGATTCAAAAATCAATGCACAAAAATCAGCATTTCTATACACCACTAATTAGCTGAAAAAGAAATCTAGAAGGCAATCCCAATTACAATACAGCTACAAAAATTATAATAAAATACCTAGGAATAAACGTAACCAAGAAGGTGAAATACTCTACAAGAAGAACTGCAAAACACTAATGAAAGAAATTGAAGAGGACACAAACAAATAGAAAGATATCTCATGCTCATGGATTGGAAGAATTAATATTGTTAAAATGACCATGCTACCCAAAAACAATCTACAGATTCAATGAAATCCCTATCAAGATACCAATGTTGGGTCAGGCGCAGTGGCTCACTCCTGTAATCCCAGCACTTTGGGAGGCCGAAGTAGGCGGATCTTCTGAGGTCAGGAGTTTGCGACCAGCCTGGCCAACATGGTGAAACCCCATCTCTACTAAAAATACAAAAATTTGCCAGGTGTGGTGGTGCATGCCTGTAATCTCAGCTACTCGGGAGGCTGAGGCAGGTGAATCGCTTGAGCCCGGGAGGTGGAGGTTGCAGTGAACCGAGATCACATCACTGCACTCCAGCCTGGGCGACAGAGGGAGTCTCCATCTCAAAAAAAAAAAAAAAAAAAAGAAGATACCAATGTCATTTTTCACAGAAAGAGAAAAAGCAGTCCTAAAATTTGTATGGAACCAAAAAAGAGCCCAAATAGCCAAAGCAGTCCTGAGCAAAAGGAACAAAGCTGGAGGCATCATACTACCTGAACTCAATATATATTACAAGGCTATACTGACCACAACAGCATGATATTGGTATAAATCAGACACATAGACCAATGGAACAGAATAAATCCATGTGTTTACAGCTAACTGATTTTCAACAAAGGTACCAAGAACATACATTGGGGACAACACACTTTCTTGAATAAATGGTACTGAGAACATGGTATATTATATATGCAGAAGAATGAAACTGGATCTCCATCTCTTACTATATACAAAAGTCAAATCCAGTCACACCAGTACACTCCAGCCTGGGCAAAAGAGTGAGACTCCATCTCAAATAATAAAATAAAGATAATTTAAAGACTTAAATGTAAAACCCCAAACTACAAAACTACTAGAAGAAAACATAGGGGTTTCAGCATGTTATTCTGGGTCTTAAAAAAAAAAAAAAAAGAATACTGGGCAACATAGTGAGACCTTGTCTCTACAAAAAAAAAAAAAAGTAGGCCACAGTGGCTTACGCCTATAATCCCAGTACTTTGGGAGGCTAAGGCAGGAGGATCACGTGAGTCCAGGAGTTCGAGATGAGTCTGGGTAATATAGTGAGACCCTGTCTTTAGAAAAAAAAAAAAAAAATTGGCTGGGTACAGTAGCCCATGCCTGTAATCCCAGCACTTTGGGAGGCCAAGCCAGGCAGATTGCCTGAGCTCAGGAGTTTGAAACTAGCCTGACCAACGTGGTGAAACCCTGTCTCTGCAAAGAATACAAAAAAATTAGCTGGGTGTGGTGGCATGCGCCTGTAGTCCCAACTACCTGGCAGACTGAGGTGAGAGGATTGGTTGAGCCTAGGAGGTTGAGGCTGCAGTGAGCTGTGATCACACCGCTGCACTCCAGCCTGGGTAACCCTGACTCAAAAAAATAAAAAATTAGCCAGCCATGGTGGCGCACACCTGTAGTCCCAGCTACTTGGGAGGCTGAAGTGGGAGGATTTCTTGAGCCTAGGAGTTCAAGATTGCAGTGAATTATGATCAAGCCACTGCACTCCAGCCTTGGTAAGAGAGAGAGACCTTGTCTCAAAAAAAGAAAAAAAAAAAAGAAAACAGAGGAAACACTTCAAGACATTGGTCTAGGCAAAGATTTTATGGCAAAGACCTCAAAAGCATAGGCAGCAAAACCAAAAATCGACAAATGGGACTATATTAGACTAAAAAACTTCTGCACAGCAAAGGAAACAATAGAGTGAAGAGACAACCTTTTGAATGGGAGTAAATACTTGTAAACTATTTATCCAAAAAGGGGCTAATATTTGGAATATACAAGGAACCCAAAAACTCAACAGTAAAAAATAAAAAACCATCTCTCCCCACCCTGATAATCCCATTTAAAAATTGGCAAAGGAAATGAACAGAAATTTCTTGAAAGAAAACATAGGAATGGTCAACATGTATATGAAAAATGCTCAACATCATAAAAAATTTGCTAATCAGGGAAATGCAAATCAATACAATGAGATATTATCTGATTTAGAATGGCTACCATCAAAAAGACAAAAAGACCCCATCTCTACAAAAAAAAAAAAAAAAAAAATAGCTGGATGTCGTGGTGCACACCTGTAGTTTAAGCTATTCGAGAGGCTTAGGTGGGAGGATCGCTCGAGCCCAGATTGACACTACAGTGAGCTGTGATCGTGCCACTGCACCCCAACCTGGCAATAGAGCAAGACCCTGTCTTAGACAAACAAAAACAGGCCAGGCATGGTGGCCAGTGCCTGTAATCTCAACACTTTGGGAGATTGAGGCAGGTGCAATTGCTTGAGCTCGGGAGTTCGAGACCAGCCTGGGCAACATGGCAAAACCCTGTCTCTACTGAAATTACAAAAAAAATTAGCTGGGCGTGGTAGGTACGTGCCTGTAGTCCCAGTTACTTGGGAGGCTGAGATATCGCTTGAACTGAGGTATCGCTTGAACCCAGGAGGTGGAGGTTGCAGTGAGCCGAGATTGCACCACTGCAACCAGCCTGGGTGACACAGTGAGACTCGGTCTCAAAAAAAAAAAAAACGGCTGGGTGCGGTGGCTCATGCATGTAATCCTAGCACTTTGGGAGGCCAAGGTGGGCAGATTGCCCAAGCTTAGGGGTTTGAGACCAGCCTGGGCAACACGGTGAAACTCCATCTCTACTAAAATACAAAAAATTAGCTGGGTGTGGCGGCATGTGCCTGTTGTCCCAGCTACTCAGGATGCTGAGGCAGAAGAATTGCTTGAACCCGGGAGGTGGAGATTGCAGTGAGGCGAGATCATGCCACTGCACTCCAGCTTGGGTGACAGAGCGAGACTCCATCTCCAAAAAAAAAAATAAAAAATAAAAAAGGTAATATTCAATAGGAGAGTATGGTGACTATCATTAATAATGTATATATCTTTTTTTTTTTTTTGAGATGGAGTCTGGCTTTTTCACCCAGGCTGGAGTGCAGTGGCGTGATCTCGGCTCACTGCAAGCTCTGCCTCCCCGGTTCACACCATTCTCCTGCCTCAGCCTCCCGAGTAGCTGGGACTACAGGCGCCCGCCACCACACCCGGCTAATTTTTTGTATTTTTAGTAGAGACGGGGTTTCACCGTCTTAGTCAGGATGGTCTTGATCTCCTGACCTCGTGATCCGCCCACCTCGGCCTCCCAAAGTGCTGGGATTACAGGCGTGAGCCACCACGCACGGACAATGTATTGTATATTTCTAAGTAGTTAGAAGAGCTGACTTGAAATGTTCCCAATACATATAAATGATAAATACTCGGCCTAGTGTAGTGGCTCACACCTGTAATCCTAGCACTTTGGAAGGCCGAGGCAGGAGGATCACTTAATGCCAGGTGTTTAAGACGTACTTCCTAAGTAGCTGGGACCACTATGCCTGACTATTTTTATTTCTGTAGAGACAGGGTCTTGCTTTGTTGCCCAGGCTCAAGTGATCCTCCCATCTCAGCCTCCCAAGTATCTGGGACCACAGGCATGCACCACCACGCCTGGGTAATGTTTTTTGTATTTTTTGTAGATATGGGGTTTCACCATGTTTCCCAGGCTGGCCTTGAAACTCTTGGGTTTAAGTGATCCTCCTGTCTCAGCCTCCCAGAGTGTTGGGATTACAGGCATGAGCTACTGTGCCTTGCCCTAAAAATCTTTTATTTTCTGGTTCTTGCTTTCCATGCTAGACTCATCACAAGCTTGCAATTCCTTAACATGTACCCACCAGGCCTTGAGCCAAACCCAGTTTCTCACCATTCCTTAGAATATCCCATGCTCTTATTCCTCTGAGACTCTGCACATGCTTTTACACCTGCTCAGTATGCCCTTTCCTTGCTTGTTCTATTTGACAAGCTCTTTCTTATTCTTTAAGAAAACTGAAGGATGACTTCCTCTGGGAATCCTTCTCTGATCCTTTCAAGCAAGGTTTTTACTGGTGGCCAGTAAAAGGTTGAGTATCCCTTATCCAAAAGCTGGGAACCAGAGGTGTTTTGGATTTTGGAAAATTTTTTTGAATATTTGCATTATACTTACTGGTTGAGCATCCCTAATAACTACTCTTGATGCGCGCATCATGTCTTTGTTCCAGGCTATAATAAGGGGGAAGTAAAAAGTACAATTTCATCAAGAAAGCAATAGCATCCCCAGAAATTCCATGCAGCAATTCCCACTTGCATCTTTTTTTTTTTTTTAGATAGAGTCTCGCTCTATTGCCCAGGCTGGAGTGCAGTGGCACAATCTCGGCTCACTGCAACCTCCATCTCCCAGGTTCAAGCGATTCTTCTGCCTCAGCCTCCTGAGTAGCTGGGACTACAGGCACGTGCCAACATGCCCGGCCAATTTTTTGTATTTTTGGTAGAGACAGAGTTTCACCATATTAGCCAGGATGGTCTTGATCTCCTGACCTCGTGATCCACCCACCTCGGCCTCCCAAAGTGCTGGGATTACAGGCATGAGCCACTGTGCCCGGCCTCTTGCATCTTCCTATTAGTGCTATGTAACATGGACTCTCCTAGTTGCAAGGAAGATTGCCAGGTCGGGTTTCTTTCAGTCACAAAAAAGAAGAAAATTGGTGTTGAGTAAATAATTCATATTGTTTAATCTGCTTACTTTTCAGTAGATGGGTTCTAGGCCATAAACTCAATTTTTGTCCAGGAAGTGTAAGTCACTGGAGGATTATCTCCAGAATTTTTTGGGTGATTCTGCCTTATAAAACTGTAGCTCTTTACACTAACTACAAATATAACGCAACCTATATTTCTGTCCGTCCATATATTAGTAGCAAGTGAGGGGTAACCCACATTTCTGTCCAGCCATATTCTTGGGGGCTTGGCTCAAGCCTTTTATAGAACCACACATGAAATGTCACCAAAGAGGAAGCAAAAAGATGCAACCCTTGCCAGTGACTTGTCAGCCACCACAAACCCAACAGTCATGTGCCATGCTACAGTACAAACTAACCCTAGCTATCTCATCATCAAGTGCTCTCTCACAACACAAACTAACCCTTGGTACCCCGAAAGTCAAAGAAATCAGAGAGATCAAAGGCAAAAGAGAGCAGAGCTCAGACCTGAGAGAGATTTACTCACGACTCTATTTTTTCTGTTTGTTTGTTTGTTTTAGATAGGCTCCCACTGTGTTGCCCAGGCTGGAGTGCAGTGTCTTGATCATGGCTCACTGTAGCCTTGATCTCCTGGGCTCAAGCGATCCTCCCACCTCAGCCTCCTGAGTAGCTGGGACCACAGGTGCACACCACCACACCCAGCTAATTTTTGTATTTTTTTGTAGAGATGTGTTTTACCATGTTGCTCAGGCTATCTTGAACTCCTGGGCTCAAGTAGTCTACCTGCCTCAGCCTCCCGAAGTGTTGGGATTACAGCTGTGAGCCACCATACCCATCTTCACAACTCTTTAGGCTCCATGAGAAGACAGATTCTCCTCCAAAAAGGGGTTAGCAGAGCTTAGGGTGTCAGGGTCTTCAGCAGTCTCCTTCAGGTCCCTTTGTGGTAGCCACATCTGTTAAAGGACAAAATTAGATAAATATAGTTTAAAGATTTCAATAGTCTTTATTGCTATTCTAGAGTCCAGCAACTCTTCATTTCCTAAAATAGAATAAGTGTACCAATGAGCTGAGTGGAAGAATTTGGCTTTATAGTCAGAGAAGGGCTTAAAAAAGCAGAAGCAAAGACCCGAGAGTGTATTATTAGCCCTTTCAAAGTTCTTATAACACAAAGGCAGGGATATAAAACAACAGAAAAGTAGCTGATTTGTTAGCATCAACTTACTTCAGGCTACTTCTTTTGTGTAAGAGTTAAAGCGGAGAGACTTTAGTTATGCCAACTGAAGATTGAAGCTGGCCAGTTTGGGTGATTGGCTGTTATCTCTCTCCTGATTTCTTGGAAAGTCAGATAACAACTTAGTGGAACAACTTAGTAGAACTTTAGCACGGGTAACTCCGTTTTCATTTTTAGTCTCGTCTGTTAAAGCCTAATGCAGGAACTCAATCCAAAACCGTTATGGCCTCCTGTAATTTTTGTTTAGTAGCATTTTGGTAAATTTTGTCATATATACTTTTAAAAAAATGCCTGTCTTTGAGGAAGGATTAGATCAAAGATGCTACTTTTGTTATTGAAATGTTCCATATCCTTACTAATTTCTTGTCTTCTTGAGCTTTCAGGTTTAAAAAAAAAATTTTTTTTTTTGAGTTTGTTTTTTAGATGGAGTCATCCTCTGTCGCCTAGGCTGGAGTGCAATGGCACAATCTCAGCTCACTGCAACCTCTGCCTCCTGGGTTCAAGCGATTCTTCTGCCTCAGCCTCCCAGGTAGCTGGGACTACAGGCACGCACCATCACGCCCGGCTAATTTTATATTTTCAAGAGACAGGTTTTCACCATATTGGCCAGGCTGGTCTCAAACTCCTGATCTCCACCGCACCTGGCGAGCTTTCAGTTTTTGAGAGATGTGTTAAAATGTCTCATAATATTTAGGGGCCGGGCGCGGTGGCTCATGCCTGTAATCCCAGCACTTTGGGAGGCCGAGGCAGGCGGATCACAAGGTCAGGAGATCGAGACCATCCTGGCTAACATGGTGAAACCCCATCTCTACTAAAAATACAAAAAATTAGCCGGGCATGGTGGCACGTGCCTGTAGTCCCAGATACTCGGGAGGCTGAGGCAGGAGAATGGCGTGAACCCGGGAGGCGGAGCTTGCAGCGAGCCGAGATCGTGCCACTGCACTCCAGCCTAGGTGACAGAGCGAGACTCCGTCTCAAAAAAAAAAAAAAAAAAAAAAATCATGGATTTAGAGCTGGGCGCAGTGGCTCATGTCTATAATCCCAGCACTTTGGGAGGCCGAGGCAGGCAGACTGCTTGAGCCCAGGAGTTTGAGACCAGCCTGGACAACATGGCGAAACCCTGTCTCTAAAAAAAATATATAAAAATTAGCTGGGCATGGTGGTGCACACCTGTGGTCCCAGCTTCTCAAGTGACTGAGGAGGGAGGATTGCTTGATCTCAGGAGGGGGTGGCTGCAGTGAGCTGAGGTCATGCCTAGTAGATAATATTTATGGGGTACATGAGATATTTTGATACAGCCATACAACGTGTAATAATCACATTGGGGTAAATGGGATATCCATCACCTCAAGCATTTATCATTTGTTTGTGTTGCAAACTTTCCAATTATACTCTTAGTTATTTTAAAATATACAATTAAATTATTGTTGAGTGTAATCACCCTGTTGTACTAAATCTTCTTCATTCTATCTAGCTATATTTTTGTACCCATTAACTGCCCCCACTCCCCCACACCCCACACTACCCTTCCCGGCCTCTGTTAACCATCATTCTACTCTGTCTCTATGAGTTCAATTGTTTTATTTGAGCTCCCACAAATAAATGAGAACATGTGAAGTTTGTCTTTCTACGTCTGGCTTGTTTAACTGAACATAATGTCCTCAAATTCCACCCATGTTGCAAATGACAGGTTCTAATCCTTTCTTATGGCTGAATAGTACTCCATTGTGTGTATGTACCACATTTTCTTTATCCATTTGTTTGTTGATGGACACTTAGGTTGCATCCAAATCTTGGCTATTGTGAATAGTGCTACAATAAACATGGAAATGCAGATATCTATTTGACATACTGATTTCCCTTCTTTTGGTATATACCCAGCAGTGGGATTGCTGGATCATATGGTAGCTCTATTCTTAGTTTTTTGAGGAACCTCCAAACTGTTCTCCATAGTGGCTATACCAATTTACATTCCTACCAACAGTGCACGAGGCTTACCCCTTTCTCCACATCTTTGCAACAATTCTTTTTTTTTTGAGACAGAGTCTTGCTCTGTTGCCGAGGCTGGAATGCAGTGGCGTGATCTTGGCTCACTGCAACCTCTGCCTCCCAGGTTCAAGTGATTCTCATGCCTCAGCCTCCCAAGTAGCTGGAATTACAGACATGCACTACCATGCCTGGCTAATTTTTGTATTTTTAGTGGAGATGGGGTTTCACCATGTTGGCCAGGCTGGTCTCCAACTCCCGACCTCAGGTAGTCCTCCACCTTGGCCTCTCAAAGTGCTAGGATTACAGGCGTGAGCCACCGTGCCCAGCCTGCAAGAATTCTTTATTGCCCTTCTTTTGGATAAAAGCCATTTTAACTAGGGTGAGATGATATCTCATTGTAGTTTGGATTTGCATTTCTGTGATGATCAGTGATATTGAATACCTTTACATATACCTGTTTGCTGGTCGGATGTCTTCTTTTGAGAAATGTCTGTTCAGATCTTTTGCCCATTTAAAAAATCTGATTGTTAGATTTTTTTTTTCCTATAGAGTTGTTTGAACTTCTTATATATTCTGGTTATTAATCCTTTGTCAGATGGATATTTTGCAAATATTTTCTCCCATTCCATGGATTGACTCTTCACTTTGTTGATTGTTTGATTTGCTGTGCAGAAGCTTTTTAACTGGATGTGATCCCATTTGTCCATTTTTGCTTTAGTTGCCTGTGCTTTTGGAGTATTACTCAAGCAATCTTTGCAGACCAATGGGAGAGTTTCCCCCAATGTTTTCTTGTAGTAGTTTCATAGTTTGAGGTCCTAGATTGAAATTTTTAATCCATTTTGATTAGATTTTTACAGATGGCTAGAGATAGGAGTCTAGTTTCATTCTTCTGCATGTAACTATACAGTTTTCCCAGCACTATTTATTGAAGAGACTGTCCTTTCCCCAATGTATGTTCTTGGCACTTTTGTTGAAAATGAGTTTATTGTAGATTTATGGATTTGTTACTGGATTCTCTATTCTGTTCCATTGGTCTATGTTTCTGTTTTTATGCCAATACCATGTTGTTTTGGTTACAATAGCTCTGTGGTATAATTTGAATCAGGTAATATGATTCTTCCGGTTTCTTTCTTTTTTTCTTTTGAGACAGAGTCTCAGCTCTGTTGCCTAGGCTGGAGTGCAGTGGTGCAATCTTGGCTCACTGCAACCTCTGCCTCCCGGGTTCAAGCCATTCTCCTGCTTCAGCCTCCCGAGTAGCTGGGATTACAGGGGCATGCCATCATGCTCAGCTAATTTTTGTATTTTTTTTTTTAGTAGAGACAGGGTTTCACCATGTTGGCCAGGCTGATCTGAAACTCCTGACTTCAGGTGATCCACCCACCTCGGCCTCCCAAAGTGCTGGGATTACAGGCGTAAGCTACTGCGCCCGGCCCAGCTTTTTTTCTTTTCCTCAGGATGGCTTTGGCGATTCTGGGTCTTTGTGATTCCATAGAAAGTTTAGTATTTGAGTAGTATGGGAATTTTAAAAATATTGATTCTTCCAATTCATGAACATGGAATATCTTTCCATTTTTTTGTATCTTTAGTTTCTTACATCAATGTTTTATAACTTTCATTGTAGAGAACTTTTTTATTTGTTTGTTTTTGAGACAGTCTTGCTCTGTTACCCAGGCTGGAGTATAGTGGCACGATCACAGCTCACTGCAGCCTTGACCTCCTGGGCTCAAGCAATCCACCTCAGCTTCCCAACTAGCTGGGACCACAGGCTTGAGCCACCAAGCCCAGTTAATTTTTTTTTGTATTTTTTGTAGAGATAGTGTCTCACTATGTTGCCCAGGCTGGTCTCGAACTCCTGGACTCAAGCAATCCTCCTGCCTTGGCCTCCCAAAGTATTGGGATTATAGGCATGAACCACTGTGCCTGGCCTTTTAGAGCTCTTTTAATTCATTGGCTAACTTAATTTCTAGGTATTTAATTTTATTTGGAGCTACTATAAATTGGATTACTTTTTGGTTTCTTTTTCAGATTGTTCACTGTTGGCATATAGAAATGCTACTGATTTTTGTATGTTGATTTTGTATGCTGTAACTTTTCTGAATTTCTCGGTTCTAATAGTTTTTTTAGTGTAGTCTTTAGGTTTTTCCAAATACAAGATCATATCATCTACAGACAAGAATAATTTGGCGTCTTCCTTTCCAGTTTGGATGCCCTTTATTTCTTTCTCTTGTCTGATTGTTCTAGCTAGGATGTCCAGTACTATGTTGAATAACAGTGGTGAAAGTGGGCATCCTTTTTGTGTTCCGTATCCCAGAGGAAAGGCTTTCAGTTTTTCTCCATTCAGTATGATACTAGCTTTGGGTCTGTCATATATGGCTTTTTGAGCTATGTTCTTCCTTCTATACCTAGTTTTTTGAGGGTTTTTATTATGAAGAGATGTTGAATTTTATCAAATGCTTTTTCAGCATCAATTGAAATGATCATATGGTTTTTGTCCCTCATTCTGTTGATATAATGTATCACATTGATTGATTTACATATGTTGAACTATCCTTACATCCCAGGGATAAATCCTGGTTGGTCAGGATGAATGATCTTTTCATGGGTTTTGCCATTTTGCTAAAATCTTAGTGTGACAGTTTTCAGATGATGGAAAAATAAGAAGAGTGACTTTCAGCTGGAGAGTTTTATTAAAACACAGATGTCTTCTGTAAATAGAGTTAGAAAAATACTACCAGTGAGCTCTTTGTTTATAAATGTTTCTTTTAACTTATCCATGCAGGATCTGAAATGGAAAGCTACTTCTCTTTCATCAGTCAAGAGGTACATTACAACAGAATCATTGATGCACTGAGAAGAGAGCTGGGTTCCAAATCTCACTCAGTGATCTAGGAGAGGAGAGGCAGCCAGTGTTCTGCCTGCCTTAGTTTTTCCAATCAGGGTTCCTGTGGCTCTTTGTGTTTTGGCCCGGCCTCCCCCTCAACAGCCTTCCCTCTTCTGCCTGGCCACTCTGAAACACTGTTTGAATTCTAAGATAAGCTGTGATGTCTGACCTGTATTAATAGCTATGATAAACTTATGGAGCTATTGTCATTTCAAGGAGCTTTCAGATATTGAAGAGTTTAAGTAAGTTGTCATGTTTTCTTTTGGAATTCCCATTTGGTCAAGTATAGCATACTGAAATGATACTCCTAAAGTTCATAGGATGATGACATTTTTGCATAGTAAAGTCCCTGTTGTGCAAGATATAAAATGAATTTTTTTTAACGAGAAAGATCTTTGTGACTTCATGATTTTTCTACTGCCTCATTCATAATTCCTAAGCAGGAAACACACATATCTCAGTTTAGCTTCTTTGAATCATACAAAATGTTTTGTCTGGTGGTCTTATTTTGCTACCAATGAGACCACATTTACAGGGTGAAAACAATCTTTTCTCAAGTAAAGTGTTATAGTTTATGAAACCTGTGGAGTGTGCATTGAAATGATAAATAACATTTACACATGCACAATAGATTGAGTTCTATAGAGGGCGAATGCTTTTAGAAGTAGACTTTCCTCTGTGCATATGGGTAATAGTGTGAGTGGTGTGGCCCATGTTCGTTGTATTTAACTTGAATGTGTTTAAATGATTATAAGGTGCTTTGGGTAGAGTTACTACAATATTAGCTCTAAAAGGTTTGCAGACTTCTTTCTATATTTAGCATGAAATTTTTTTTATAGATTTTTTTTTTTTTTGTCTTGAGACGGAGTCTCGCTCTGTCGCCCAGGCTGGAGTGCAGTGCACAATCTCCACTCACTGCAGGCTCCGCCTCCCGGGCTCACGCCATTCTCCTGGCTCAGCCTCCCGAGTAGCTGGGACTACGGGTGCCTGCCACCATGCCCGGCTAATTTGTTGTGTTTTTAGTAGAGACGGGGTTTCACCATGTCAGCCAGGCTGGTCTCGATTTCCTGACCTCGTGATCTGTCCACCTTGACCTCCCAAAGTCCTGGGATTACAGGCGTGAGCCACTGTGCCCAGCCTATAGATTTTTATGGTACTTGGGGGAGACTTTGAGTATGTGGGTTTAGCATCTTATAAAGACAGTTTCATTAAGTGTTATATAAGGCTCATGCATATATCTTCTTTTTGTACACTTAGAATGCCACAGAAGGGACTCTTTTCTGTTGGTGTCTTAAGACTCACCAAGGTCAGCCATGAGGAATCAGCTTAAAAATTTTCCCTCATTTTTTTTTTCTAAGGTATTAAAAACAGGCCAGGCACGGTGGTTCACGCCTGTAATCCCAGCACTTTGGGAGGCCAAGGCTGGTGGATCACAAGGTCAGGAGTTCGAGACCAGCCTGGCCAACATGGTGAAACTCCGTCTCTACTAAAAATACAAAAATTAGCTGGGCGCGGTGGCAGGCGCTTGTAATCCCAGCTACTCGGGAGGCTTAGGCAGGAGAATTGCTTGAACCCGGGAGGTGGAGGTTGCAGTGAGCCGAGATCACGCCACTGCACTCTAGCCTGGGTGACAGAGCAAGACTCTGTCTCAAAAAACAAAACAAAACAAAACAAAACAAAAAAAACAACAACAAAGCTGGGCATGGTGGCTCACATCTGTAATCCCAGTACTTTGGGAGGCCGAGGCAGTCGGATCACCTGAGGTCAAGAGTTTGAGACCAGCCTGGCCAACATGGTGAAACCCTGTCTCTACTAAAAATACAAAAATTAGCCGAGTGTGTTGGCACATGCCTGTAATCCCAGCTACTCAGGAGGCTGAGGCAGGAGAATCACTTGAACCTGGGAGGTGGAGGTTGCAGTGAGCCGAGATTGTGCCACTACACTCCAGTCTGGGTGACACAGTGAGACCCTGTCTCAAACAAAAACAACAACAGCAACAAACCAGACATGATTTCTTTTATTTCTTTCTTCATTTTTTTCTTTATTTCTTCTAAAAAAAAGAAAAAATGGGATACATGTGCAGAACATGCAGGTTTGTGCCATGGTGGTTTGCTGTACCTATTGACTAAGTTCTAAGTTCCCTTCCTTCACCCACCACCCGCTAACAGGCCCTGGTGCGTGTTGTTTCCCTCTCTGTCCATGTGTTCTCAATGTTCAACTCCCCCTTATGAGTGAAAACATGCAGTGTTGGTTTTCTGTTCCTGTGTTAATTTGCTGAGGATGATGGCTTCCAGCTTCATTTATGTCCCTGCAAAGGACATGACCTCATTCCTTTTTATGGCTGCATAGTATTCCATGGTGTATATCAGACGTGTTTTCTTGAGATGTTGTTAACAATGTTTTTCTGGCCAACTCAATGTGAAATAATACTGGTCTTGGGTAGAATAATTCATCTTCATTCATGGAAGTGATACTTTAATGTAATTAGATGTATATTTTATCTAAAGTGGCACAAAAATATCTTGGCATATTGTACATTTGGAGATGTTGACCTCACATATAACTATTGCCCTTGACCCTCTTTTCTTGTTCTATTTAATATTCTAGGTACGACACCGAGCTTCTGGTCAGGTGATGGCTCTTAAGATGAACACGTTGAGCAGTAACCGGGCAAACATGCTGAAAGAAGTACAGCTCATGAATAGACTCTCCCATCCCAACATCCTTAGGTAATAGCTTTTCCTTCCTTCTGATCAATGAGAAAACTGAAACATTGGAGGCTTGCTAGAATAGCACTAATAGCAAAAAAAGGAGGGATTCAGGATTTATCAGGCTGAATCTATCTTGCTGGGATTTAGTGGTACTCTAGGTCGTTTTCTGCCCATTGAGACTTAATTTATTGATAATTAACTGCATTTAATAAAGCAACTTCCTCTATCTCTTAAGTTGCTTTACTCTCATTAGAACATTAGTAGCAGCTCATTAGAACAGTTGTTTTCTATTGCTGACTGGTAATTTATCAAAGAGGAGAGATTGGTCTTTATGTGGTTATTTAATTTTCCTGATTACTTTTTGGGAAACAACTGTAATTAAATCAATGAGTGGCAATAAATGTAAAATTACACCCTCAAATTATCTATCCTTAACTTTTAGCACTCACTTGAGGAGACACATTTTGCCTTTGAGAATTGTTATTTTTTTGAGATAGGGTCTCACTCTGTCACCCAGGCTGGGGTATAGTGGCATGATCATGGTTCACTGCAGCCTTGACCTCCCAATTGATCTTCCCCACCTCAGACCCCTGAGCAGCTGGAACTACAGGCGCACCACCACATCCAGCTAATTTTCACATTTTTTGTAAAGTCAGAGTTCCACCATTTGCCCAGGCTGGTCTCAAGTTCCTGGGCTCAAGCAATTCACCCTCCTTGGCCTCCCAAAGTGGAGAATTATTTTTATAAGTTTATATAATTGTCACTTTTTAATAATCCGTATCTGAATCTTTCTTGCTTTAATTATTTTGATATTTTAGTCAGGCAAGTATATTTTCTTTTTAAAAAAAATTTTGGCTGGGCACGATGGCTCACGCCTGTAATCCCAGCACTTTGGGAGGCCGAGGTGGGCGGATCATGAGGTCAGGAGATTGAGACCATCCTGGCTAACATGGTGAAGCCCCATCTCTACTAAAAATACAAAAAAAAAGTTAGCCGGGCGTGGTGGCACGTGCCTGTAGTCCCAGCTACTTGGGAGGCTGAGGCAGGAGAATTGCTTGAACCCGGGAAGCTGAGGTTCCCTTTGGGAACCTAGTGCAGTGAGCCGAGATTGCGCTACTGCACTCCAGCCAGGGTGACAGAGCGAGACTCTGTCTCAAAAAAAAAAAAAAAAAAAAAAAAAAATTTTTATTTGGCCAGGCATGATGGCTCAAGCCTGTAATCTTAGTACTTTGGGAGGCCAAGGTGGGTGGATCTCTTGAGCCTAGGAGTTTAAGACCAGCCTGGGCAACATGGTGAAACCCATCTCTACAAACAACAACAACAACAAACAACCAAAAAAATTAGCCAGGTATAATGGCATGTGCCTGTAGTTTCAGCTACTCGGGAGGCTGAGGTGGGAGGATCTCTTGAGCCAATAGTTCACAGCTACAGTGAGCCATGATCGCAGCACTGCACTCCAGCCTGAGTGACAGAGTGAGACCCTATCTTAAAAACAAAAATTATTTTATTAAAAAAATTTTTTTTAAATGAAACAAGGTCTCACTGTGTTGTTCAGGCTGGGATTACAGGTGTGATCCACCACACCTGGCCAGTATATTTTTAAATGAGACCAAATAAGACAATTTAATTCAATATAAATTTAGTTAGGGTTTATGTGCAGGATGCTTTGTAAAGTTTAAAGTACTATTTACTTAGGGTCATTTATTGCTAATTTTTGTATGTTTATATTAGGCTAGAGAGAACTCATGGCTTAAATATGACTTACATGTTTGGTCAATGGTATTAAATTATGGAATTAAATTATACTGCTTACTTGAAACTTTTTATCCTTATACAGAATTATTGGCTTCCTAGTCTACTACAAAAATATTCAGCCAGTATTTTTATTGTGGTGACTTTCTTTCAAATTTATAAGTCAAATTAACACTTTTTTTTTTGAGACGGAGTTTTACTCTTGTCGCCCAGGCTGGAGTGCAATGGCTCGAGCTCAGCTCACTGCAACCTCCACCTCCCAGGTTCAAGCGATTCTCTTGCCTCAGCCTCCCAAGTAGCTGGGATTACAGGTGCTTGCCATCACACCCGGCTAATTTTTGTATTTTTAGTAGAGATGGGGTTTTACCACATTGGCCAGGCTTGTCTTGAACTCCTGACCTCAGGTAATCCACTTGCGTCGGCCTCCCAAAGTTCTGGGATTACAGGTGTGAGCCACCGCACCTGGCCAGATTAACACATTTTTTGAGCATCGACTATATGCCTGGTGATATATTCAGACATCAGAAAGGTATCAAGATATATATAAAATAGAGTGTCTGCTAGCAAGGAATTTATACTTTACCTGCTCTACTTACCTTGATGGAAAGAGAACTAATAAATTAACTAAGACACCACCATTTGAGTAGAATAAACTCTTAAGTGCCATAGGAGTTCAAATGAGTGAGGGGTCATATTGACTTTGAAGAGTCAGGGAAGTCTGGGCACGATGGCTCACACCTGTAATCCCAGCACTTTGGGAGGCTGAGGCAGGCAGATCACAAGGTCAAGAGTTCGAGACCATCCTGGCCAACATAGTGAAACCCCATCTCTACTAAAAATACAAAAATTAGCTGGGTGTGGTAGCATGCACCTGTAGTCCCAGCTACTCGGGAGGCTGAGGCAGGAGAAGCTCTTAAACCTGGGAGGCAGAGGTTTCAGTGAGCTGAGATTATGCCACTGTATTCCAGCCTGGCGACAGATCAAGACTCTGTCTCAAAAAAAAAAAAAAAAAAAAAAAGGGTCAGGGAAGCCTTCTAGGAGGGGACTTTAACTGGACTTTGAATTTTTTAACAAATTACTTTTAATTTTTGTGATTACATAGTAAGTATATCTACTTATGGGTTACATAAAATATTTTGATGCAGGCATGTCATGCATAATAATGAACCTTGATTTTTAAAAGGATTTTAGAAGATAGGGGAGGAACTCAGAGCAAACAGTGATATAGAAAGCACAGAAACACCGCGTGTTCTCACTCATAGATGGGAATTGAACAATGAGAACACATGGACACAGGAAGGGGAACATCACACTCTGGGGACTGTTGTGGGGTGGGGGAAGGTGGGAGGGATAGCATTAGGAGATATACCTAATGCTAAATGGCAAGTTAATGGGTGCAGCACACCAGCATGGCACATGTATACATTTGTAACAAACCTGCACATTGTGCACATGTACCCTAAAACTTAAAGTATAATAATAATATAATAAAAAAAAGAAAACACAGATATAAAAATGCAAAGCTTTTTGAGGAGTCAGTGAATAAAATCCTATTTGGCTAATAATGACAATAATAATAATGACCATTTATTGAAGGCATGTCGTATACTGGATGTGTTACTTATTTAAAGATTTCATCTTCACACTCACTCTCCATTGAGGCCAAGAGATTATGTATGGGCCAAAGTCTCCTCTAAGGCCTGTGTTCTTTCTACCAGGTTTATCTTAGAAGAACTGAGGATTTGATAGGATAGTATTGGTAGATAAAGGTGGAAAAGTAGAATTGGGTCAAATTATCCAGAAATGCTTTGCATAAATCCAAAGGATTGTAGTTTATGATCTGTGATTGGATTCTGAGCAGAAACTAGAATGATAAGGTAATTGATGACAAGATGCAGAATGGTTTAGTGTTAGAGAGACTGGTAGCAAAGAGATCAGTTAGGGGGCTTCCACCATGTTTGAGAGTGAGGTAGATGAGGCTTTGATATTCTGCTTAGGAATTTTTAAGATGATCATATTTTAAGTAATATCTAGCTTAAGAAGTCATATTTTAATTTTTTTATTATTACAGAAGTGATACATAATTGCAATGCAAACATTTAGAAAATAGAATTAGTAAGCAAAAGAAAATAAAACTTGCCCTTAATCTTAGCATGTAGGGCTAAAACTAGTATTAGCATTTTGGCATCTTTCCTGCTAATCTTTTTATTTTACCATTCCTTTTCTTACTCTCTTCACTGTGAACTGAACTAGCAAATGCATGGAAAGTTGACTTTAAATAAATTTTATTCCATTACAGCAAAATCTTTAGATATACTTGTTATATAATAAAATGGTATAGTATAGTATAACCTGAAACTGTAAAACTACTAAAAGAAAACATATGCTGGGTACGGTGGCTCACGCCTGTAATCCCAGCGCTTTGGGAGGCCAAGGCGGGCAGATCACGAGGTCAGGAGATTGAGACCATCCTGGCTAATAAGGTGAAACCCTGTCTCTACTAAAAATATAAAAAATTAGCCGGGTGTGGTGGCGGGTGCCTGTAGTCCCAGCCACTCGGGAAGCTAAGGCAGGAGAATGGCGTGAACCTTGGAGGCAGAGCTTGCAGTGAGCCGAGATCGCGCCACCGCACTCCAGCCCAGGCGACAGAGTGAGACTCTGTCTCAAAAAAAAAAAGGAAACATAATAGAAAAATCTCCGTGAGATTAGATAGACAATTTTTTGGATGTGCACAAGCAACAAAAGCAAAAATAGACAAACGAGATTGCATCAAACTAAAAGCTTGGAAGGCCAAGGCAGGTGGATCACCTGAGTCGGGAGTTCGAGACCAGCCTGACTAACATGGAGAAACCCTGTCTCTACTAAAAAATATAAAATTAGCCGGGTGTGGTGGCGCATGCCTGTAACCCCAGCTACTCAGGAGGCTGAGGCAGGAGAATCGTTTGAACCTGGGAGGCAGAGGTTGCAGTGAGCTGAGATCACGCCATTGCGCTCCAGCCTGGGCAACAAGAGCGAAACTGTCTCAAAAAACAACAACAAAAAAGAAGGAAATACTGTCATTTGGGACAACTTGGATGAACCTGGAGGATGTTACACTAAATGAAATAAGCCAGACACAGAAAGACAAATAACTCATGATCTCGTTTACGTATGAACTCTAAAAAAGTTGATCTCATAGAAGTAGAGAGAAGAGGCTGGGTGTGGTGGCTCATGCCTGTAATCCCAGCACTTTGGGAGGCTGAGGTGGGCGGATCACGAAGTCAAGAGATCGAGACCATCCTGGCTAACACGGTGAAACCCTGTCTCTACTAAAAATACAAAAAATCAGCCGGGTGTGGTGGCACACACCTGTAGTCCCAGCTACTCAGGAGGCTGAGGAAGGGGAATCACTTGAACCTGAGAGGCGGAGGTTGCAGTAATCCGAGATCGCACCACTGCACTCCAGCCTGGGTGACAGAGCAAGACTCTGTCTCAAAAAAAAAAAAAATGTGGAGAGAAGAATGATGGTTACCAGAGGATGGGGTGAGTGGGTGGGATGGGGGAGGAAATGGGGGGATGTTGGTCAGAGACACAAAGTTTCAGTTACATAGGAGGAATACATTTCTGAAATCTGTTGCGCAGTATGGTGACTATAGTTAATAATAATGTATATTTCCAAAAACAGAAAATAGAACTGCTATATGATCCAGGAATAGGAGTAAATTTCAAATATGTCACCACAAAAAATGATGTGAGGTAATAGATATGTTAATTAGCTTGATTTAATCATTCTACACTGTATACATTTATGTTTGATCTATTTTAAAAAGTAGTAGTATAGTATGATTAAAAATGAAGGCTTTAGGTTGGGTGTGCTCACACCTGTAATCCCAGCACTTTGGGAAGCTGAGGCAGACAGATCCCTTGAGCTCACAAGTTCAAGACCAGCCTGGGCAACATGGTGAAACCATGTTTTCTTTTGTATTTTTTGTAGAGAAAACATGGTTTTTGTAGAGAAAACCATGTTTTCTCTACAAAAAATACAAAAATTAGCTGGGCATGGTGGTGTGCGCCTGTAGCCCTAGAGACTTTAGAGGCTGAGGTGGGAGGATGGCGTGAGCCTAGGAGGCAGAACTTGCAGTGAGCCAAGATCATACCACTTCACTCCAGCCTAGGTGATAGAGCCAGAGCTTGTCAAAAAAAAAAAAAAAAAAAAAAAAAAGAAGGCTCTAGATTAGAGGTGCCCAATCTTTTGGCTTCCCTGGGCCATATTGGAAGAAGAATTATCTGGGGTCACATATAAAATACACTAACACTAACAATAGCTGATGAGCTAAAACAAACAATTGCAAAAAAAAAAATCTCATAATGTTTTAAGAAAGTTTATGAATTTGTGTTGTGCCACATTCAAAGCCATTTTGGGCTACATGTGGTCCGTGGGCTGTGGGTTAGACAAGCTTGCTCTAGATTCTAGATCAAACTGCCTGGATTCAAATCCTGGATCTTGGGAAAGTTTAGTTAACCTCTCTAAGCCTTAGTTTTCCCATCTATAAAATGAGGGTAATGACAGTAAATATTTTATGGAGTTGTTATTGAAGATTAATTAAATTAGTACATGTAAATCACTTAGAATAGTACCTGGTATGTGGTAAGTGCTCAGTAAATGTTAGCTGTTATTATTAGTTTCTTTTCCTCTGGCTGCTTCTTTCAGTGGCCTATTATAGCCTTTGTTGTTGTTGTTGTTATTTAGTTTTTATTTCATAATCATAAACTTAACTCAACTCTGCAATCCAGCTAGGCATGGAAGGGAACAAGGAAAACATGGAACCCAAAGGGAACTGCAGTGAGAGCACAAAGATTTTGGGATACTGCGAGCAAATGGGGTGGAGGAGTGCTCTCCTGAGCTACAGAAGGAATGGTCTGGTGGTTAAGATAAAACACAAGTCAAATTTATTAGAGTTGTCTACAGTCAGCAATGGTGATCTTCTTGCTGGTCTTGCCATTCCCAGACCCAAACTGCCCCATGGCCTCCACAATATTCATGCCTTCTTTCACCTTGCCAAAGACCACATGCTTGCCATCCAACCGGACACATAAACCCTGGAATAACTCTGTGAAAGCAGGAACCCTTATAACCAAATCCTTTCTCTCCAGTGGTCAGAGCACAAAAGTTTTCTGTTGTCTTTGGAACCTTGTCTGCAAACAGCTCGAAGGAGACGTGGCCCAAGGGCTCGCCGTTTGACTGTGATGTTGAAGAACATGGTGGGGTTGACCATGGCTGATAGTACGGGGCTCCCGGCGGTGGCAGCGGTGTCCGCAAATCACCTATCTTTTTTTTATTCATTTACTCACCAAACACTTGTTGAGTGCCTACTGCTGCTTTTAATAGATTCAACGGTTTTCTACTAAAGCATTGCTGTCCAATAGAACCTTCTGCAGTGATGGAAATGTTCTATATTTCTGCTGTCCAATAGCCACATGTGGCTAATAAGCACAGAAATATGCCTAATGCAAACAAGAAATTAAAATTTTATTTGAATTGGTTTAAATTTAAATTGCCACATGAAGCTAGTGCCTACTGTATTTGATAATGCTGGGCTACCTACATCTTTGCCTTTGCTTTGCTATGGGTATATGTGTTCCAGCCTAGAAACATGTAGGGTTGTGATGAGACCAACATTACCATTCCTATTCCATATCTCCTTGATGTACTTTCTTAGCTTATCTCCTTTTGATCCTATTGCTTAGGAATGATCCCCACCTCTACCCTCATCCCCCTTAACTTAAAAAAGTAATGTTCTTTGCTCTCAGCCAAGTTTTCTAATGTATGAAAGGTAGCATTCAGTCTATCTAAATCTTCCCAATAAGCCCACAAATGAGATGATATATATAAAGCCTCTGGCACAGGAACTGTCACACTGCAAGTATAATACATGAGAATGATAATTATTGTTAACCACGTGGGTTTGCCCTCTGATGGTGACCATTTTTGTTCTGCATAAGCCATCTGTCTCAAATATACTGTGGTTTAAAAGCCTGAAAGTGGATTACTTTTTAAAAGAAGCTTCTAATTATTTATATCATTTATGTTTTTATGTCTTCACTTTCACTATATATTTTGAATACAACAAAAGGAAATTATTCTAACCAGTGGCCTAGAGCAAACAAAGTCCTCTTGGCTTTGTTACCCAGAGGAGTATTAATGTAATAGAATCATTTATTATACTTCCCTGTGACTCCTTAAATGCCAAACTAAGCATGACTATGTTTTATTCTCAAGGTTCTTAGAATTCGTATTTTCTAAATGCTTTCTGGTTGTCTTAGCAATTTGCTGTTAATACTTAACGATTTAAATTTTTTGGTTACTATTTGTTAGTATGGCTCTTAGTCTATTTTCAAGCTGTAAACATTATAAGCTTTCTTTTATAGGTGCAGAAGTATGAACCAGAGTTTTTCCCCAAATTGAGATTAGATCTACATTGGGAAGAATCCATCTCTTGGAACCATAGGATTACACAGATGTGCCTTCTCAGGTGCTGGCCATGGATGGGAGGTTGCTGAGTAGATGAGACTTCTGTTCTCTTGGCTTCATCTAGTCAGAACAGTTCCACTTTTTATCTTTTTTATATTGAACTTCTGTATAAGAGTTTTGAAGAAAAGGTCTCTTGCTTAAAAGAAAGAGAGAGAGAGAGAGAAATGAAGGAAAGGAAGAAAGAAAGAAAAAGAGTGAGTTGAAAATTCCTCTGTTAGTGGTTTGGAAAGGCTACTTGGGAAAGAAGCCTATCTGCATGATCTGCCAGGTGGTAGGCATTTAATCCTCTGGGCATACCTTGGTTCTCTTCTGCCAGAGCTATTGTGTGCCCAGCAGGAGTGAGTGAGCTGAACCTTTGTAGTTCTGTTTTTCTTGACCCCAACCTCCTAGTTTCCTTTTTTCCCTTTATCTGCCTTCCTCCTAAGATTTCTATTTGGAAGGAAAAGTGTGGGCCTGGTAAGTCATAGAGGTAGTGCTTGTCTAAATTTTGTTCATGTGTGTGTATTCTGTTTATACATGGGCCCAGTGAAGATTGGTTGTTTTATCATCAGTTGCTCAAAGTTATCAGTTAAAAAAAGGAACAATAAAGTACTTTGTTGAGTGCAGGGACTGATTGTTTAGGTCTCTTGTGAATAAGGTTGTTTATGCCAGGAAGTCTTATGCTTAAGATCTGTAACCCAGTTCCATGCCCCACTCACTTCCACTCCCCGGTGGCCTTTCTGAGGAACTATACACTCAGATTTGTTCTCATACCTCCCCCCGACCCCAAGACAGGGCCTCACTGTCGCCCAGGCTCACTGCAATCTCTGCCTTCTGGGCTCAAGCAGTCCTCTCACCTCAGCCTCCTGAGTAGCTGGGACTGCAGGCATATGCCACCACACTTGGCTAACTTTGAAAATTTTTTTGTAGAGAAAGTTCTCACTGTATTGCCCAGGCTGGTCTTGAACTGAGCTCAAGCAATCCTCCTACCTTGGCCTCCCAAAATGCTGGGAGTATAGACTTGAGCCACTGCACTGGGTCCCTCTTTTTTGTTATTTATACCATGAGAAATTTAATATTTCTTTTAGACTCCTCCTTCAATTCACCAAATATGCCTTCAATTCACCAAATATGAAATTGAAGACTATGCCTTCAATTCACAAATATTTACTTGGAACTACTCAGTCCCTCCCTGTGCTAGGTAATATCATGATTAATGCAAGAGAAATAGAGGCTTCTTGTCTCCCAGAGAGTCTCCTTAAGAAGTAAACTATACTGTGTAGGAAATAGACTAGCATTAGCTAATGCTGTGAGAATATGTCAGGATATTTTCCCAGTCTCAGTTATTAAGACAGCCATCTTTCCAGTTATCCATCCTGAAAAATTCCAGCCATTTTTGGTTATCATGTATTCCTTGCTTCAAATGAGAAGCTAAGCTGTGATTCTAAATATTCAAAGGCTTTTGCATCTATTCCTTCCCTTATATGTGTGCTGTAATTCAGCCTTCTTCACTTTCACCTGGACTGAATTATTTTCCCTGTCTCTTTGCCCTCTTTTTCACTCTTCCTGATACACAGCTCTAGTTGTATAGTTTATTTCTTAAAACTTTTTGTGGCTCACATTGGTTTCAAAATTGAGTCAAAAATTATTTAGACTGACAGTTAAGGTTCAGTCTGTTTTTCCAGCCTTTTCTTCCACTCTTTCTCTTGTACAATTCACACAGCTCCACCATTTCCTAATTATATTCTCTAGGACAAGTTATTTAACCTCTGTGCTTTGATTTCTTCTGTTTAATGAGAATGGACCAGATCAGTTGTTAGAAATCACATTGAGGCAGGGCATGGTGGCTCACACCTGTAATCCCAGCACTTGGGAGACTGAGGCGGAAGGATCCATTTGAGCCTAGGAGTAGTGAGCTATGATGGCTTCTTCCTGCCAGCTGCACAGACAAAATCAATTCCCTGAGATCGTGGCACTGCAGTAAGAAAGAGTTTAATTGACTCAAGGCCAGCCATGCCAAAGAGGCAGTTATCACTTAAATCAGTCTTCCTGAAGCCCTCTAGAGGTTAGAGTTTTTATGGACAATTTGGTGGGCAGGGCTGAGGGAATGGGTGCTGCTGATTAATTGGGGGTGTGGAAAAGTCCTTGTGCACTGAGTGTACCTCTCTGTAGGGCTACAGCAGGAGTCCTCAACCCCCAGGTTATGGACTGGTATCAGTCTGTGGCCTGTTAGGAACTGGGCCACACAGCAGAAGGTGAGCAGGTGAACAAGCATTGCTGCCTGACCTCTGCTTCCTGTCAGATCAGCGGTGGCATTATATTTTCATAGAAGCATGAGCCCTGTTGTGAACTGTGCATGTGAGGGATCTTGGTTGTGTGTCCCTTATGAGAATCAAATGCCTGATGATCTGAGGTGGAACAGTTTCATCCCAAAACCATCTCTCCACCTGCCCCTCACCCGAGTCTGTGGAAAAATTGTCTTCCACAAAACCAGTCCCTGGTGCCAAAAAGGTTGGGGAACGCTGGGCTACAGGACCAGATGAGTCATGAGTCATGAGTCTGGGTGGGGTCAGTCTGAAAAAATCTCTCAGAAAACCAGTCTTAGGTTCTATAATAGTGATGTTATCTATAGGAGCAGTTGGAGAAGTCACAAGTCTTGTGATCTCTAGCCACATGACTCCCAAGCAGTAAGAAATTGTAGAGCTATACCTACATTTTAGCAGAATTCTCTCCCCTCCCATAGTCCTAACCTTGTGGGCTTTCCTTAGTTTTACAAAGGTGGTTTAGTTTTGGGAAGGGCTATTATCATCCTTGCTTTAAGGTTAAACTGTAAACTAAATTCCTCCCAAAGTTAGCTTGGCCTATGCCCAGGAATGACCAAAGACAAATAGCTTGAGTTTGGAGGCAAGATAGAGTTAACTATGTCAGATTTCTCTTTTGCAAAGGTGGTTTCAGTTGTGCCACTGAAACACAGACTGGGTGATATAGTGAGACCCTGTATGTAAAAAATAAATAAATAAATAAATAAATAAATAAATAAATAAATAAGAAATCACATTGGAGTAAATGTTGAATAATTTTTAAATAATCAGGTTTTTAAAATATCTTAAGGGTGAGTGAATGTGGATGTGGAGTGTGTTCCAGAATAAATGGGCAGTATTTAAAAAAAATTTTTTTTTTTTTGAGATGGAGTTTCGCTCTTGTTGCCCAAGCTGGGGTGCAATGGTGTAATCTCAGCTTACTGCAACCTCTGCCTCTCAGGTTTAAGTGATTCTCCTGCCTCAGCCTCCCGAGTAGCTGGGATTACAGGCACGCGCCACCATGCCCAGCTAATTTTTTGTATTTTTAGTAGAAACGGGGTTTCATCATGTTAGCCAGGCTGGCCTCGAACTCCTGATCTCAGGTGATCTCTTTGCCTCGGCCTCCCAAAGTACTGGGATTACAGGCGTGAGCCACTGCTCCCGGCCTAAAATGTTTTCTTGCATCTGTTGAAGGTTGAAAAAAAATAATAATAAAGTGGATCTCTCTGATTTGATCATTGTAATCCTGGTGGGTAACTAGGTGAAAGACTCTCAAGAGAGTTCACAAAGCATCCTTTGTAACACTAGCATATTGGTAAGGTGATCTTAATTTTTTTTTTTTTTTTTTGAGACAGAGTCTCACTCTGTCACCCAGGCTGGAGTACAGTGGCATGATCTCTGCTCACTGCAAACTCCGCCTCCCAGGTTCTCGTGCTTCAGCCTCCCGAGTAGCTGGGATTACAGGCATGTGCCACCACACCCAGCTAATTTTTGTATTTTTAGTAGAGATAGGATTTCACCATGTTGGCCAGGCTGGTCTCAAACTCCTGGCCTCAAGTGACCGGCCCCCCTTGGCCTCCCAAAGTGCTGGGATTACAGGTGTGAGCCACTGTGTCTTGGCTGAAGATTTTTAATATAAACAATGATTACTAGTTATTGACTACCCATTATGGACCACTATTAATTTCCTGCCACACTCCCTTTCTTCTTTCCTGACCTCTCCCACCATTCATCTATGACTTGAGCCAAAAACTTACCATTCTTATTATCTTTCTCTTACACCCTATTTCAAACCATCAGGTAGTTCAGCATTATCTTCAAAATATGTCCTGAGTCTATTTGCTACCTCTACACCTACTACTCTAGCCCAACCGTCCTAATTGATCTCTTGTCTTCCCCTTTTGCCCCACAATAGCCAGGTTGAATTTTAAGAAGGTAAATCAGATTGTGTCATTTCCCTGCTGAATTTCCTAATACAGCTTTTTGTCATTCTTCAAAGTTCATACTCTGGGCTTTAACCTATCAGGCCCTAAATGATTTGGCTTACCTGGCTCTGACCATATTTCCAATCATTCTTCCTTTTTCTTACATCATTTTAACCACACTCACTAACCTCCTTGTTTCTCAGACACGTTAAGCTTTTTCCCCTGCTTCAGGGCCTTTGTACTTACTTTATTCCAGAATCATATGATATACTTCTTCTGAGACAGTCCCTCCTCAAAGAAATCTTTTTGACTAGTCTAAAATAGACATCGATATTACTATATATATATATCCTCTTATTGTGCTTTGTTACAAGTTTTCATTACTTCTGAAAAGAACCTTATTCATTTGTTTGTTTACTTATTGCTTAAAGCCTCCAGTATTGAGTGAGCTCTCTGAGGGTAGGAGTTTATCTTTTTCACCATTGTATTTGTAGTGCCTATAGTGTAGTATCTCTAGAAGCTGATGCCAATTAGAACCAAGCCAGTTTGCATCACAGAAACTTACAAAAGCTCAGGAACTGAAGGTGGGTGTCAGGCTTGGGCTAAAAATAAGAGGGCTATTCAAAGTCTTTTAAGGGGTAACTGGGCCTGAAAGTCAACATCCCCATTTCTCGTAACTAATCAGTTAAATATCACCCACCCCAATAAGACATGGTTTATTTTTGGAGAAAAATTGAACCAGAAATACTTCATATTAGTGAACATCTGATAGAATATGGGGAAGAATGCAATACATAAAAGAGGAGTTGGGGGGATAGTCTGCATACTGGAATGGTGAGGCTCATAAGACTTCTAGTCACCTTCCATCACCTAGCTCTCAGGCAGGCAAGAATCATTCCTATCCTACCCTCAACCCTGCCACTTGCCAGGAAATTGATGGATTTTTTTCCTGGAGAAAATGAATAGACCCAAATAAAGGAAGACAGTTTTTTAAAAGTGACAACCTTTCTCAGAAGTATTTGGCTTTGGCAATATAATAAAAATAAAACAATTTAAAAAATTTAAAAAGTAACAACCAAAAAATCTTACAATTATCATCCTTTTAGGAGGTTAGAGAAGATACTGCATCCATGAAACAAGAATAGAATACTATAAAATGTGAATAGAAAACCACACAGATTATTGTTTTTAGAAATTTAAAAATATGATTTAAAAAGTCAATAGATGGTTAAGAAGATGAAGTTGAGGAAATCCTCCATTAGTAGGAAAAGATAAAAGAAAATAAGAGAGAAAAGATATGAAAATTAAAATATTAACCCAGGAAGTTTAATTTTGATTGATAAGAAAACATCTTCTAGAACCCAGAGAGCATGAGTCTATGGCCATACCACCTAAGATTTTAGCTAAGATCAAATGGGATGAGGCACATTCAGGGTGGAGTTTAGATCAAATGAGATGAGGCACATTGGAGTGGTATGGCCATAGGCTCATGCTCTTTGAGTTCTCACCATTCAGTATGCAGACTAACCCATTGTGCTGGGCCTGGCTGATACCTGGAGGGGAGAACCAAAGGACATGCGCTTCTAGATTGAAAGGGCCCAGCACAATGAATGAAAAAATAGCCACCCAGAGCATATCATTATGAAATCTTAGTATCCTGAGACTTTGCTGAAGTTCCTTATCAGCTTAAGGAGATTTTGGGCTGAGACAATGGGGTTTTCTAGATATACAATTATGTCATCTGCAAACAGGGACAATTTGATTTCCTCTTTTCCTAATTGAATACCCTTTACTTCCTTCTCCTGCCTAATTGCCCTGGCCAGAACTTCCAACACTATGTTGAATAGGAGTGGTGAGAGAGGGCATCCCTGTCTTGTGCCAGTTTTCAAAGGGAATGCTTCCAGTTTTTGCCCATTCAGTATGATATTGGCTGTGGGTTTGTCATAGATAGCTCTTATTATTTTGAGATATGTCCCATCAATACCTAATTTATTGAGAGTTTTTAGCATGAAGGGTTGTTGAATTTTGTCAAAGGCCTTTTCTACATCTATTGAGATAATCATGTGGTTTTTGTCTTTGGTTCTGTTTATATGCTGGATTACATTTATTGATTTGCGTATATTGAACCAGCCTTGCATCCCAGGGACGAATCCCACTTGATCGTGGTGGATAAGCTTTTTGATGTGCTGCTGGATTCAGTTTGCCAGTATTTTATTGAGGATTTTTGCATCAATGTTCATCAAGGATATTGGTCTAAAATTCTCTTTTTTGGTTGTGTCTCTGCCCGGCTTTGGTATCAGGATGATGCTGGCCTCATAAAATGAGTTAGGGAGGATTCCCTCTTCTTCTATTGATTGGAATAGTTTCAGAAGGAATGGTACCAGTTCCTCCTTGTAACTCTGGTAGAATTCGGCTGTGAATCCATCTGGTCCTGGACTCTTTTTGGTTGGTAAGCTATTGATTATTGCCACAATTTCAGAGCCTGTTATTGGTCTATTCAGAGATTCAACTTCTTCCTGGTTTAGTCTTGGGAGGGTGTATGTGTCGAGGAATTTATCCATTTCTTCTAGATTTTCTAGTTTATTTGCATAGAGGTGTTTGTAGTATTCTCTGATGGTAGTTTGTATTTCTATGGGATCTAATGAAACTAAAGAGCTTCTGCACAGCAAAAGAAACTACCATCAGAGTGAACAGGCAACCTACAAAATGGGAGAAAATTTTCACAACCTACTCATCTGACAATGGGCTAATATCCAGAATCTACAATGAACTCAAATTTACAAGAAAAAAACAAACAACCCCATCAAAAAGTGGGCGAAGGACATGAACAGACACTTCTCAAAAGAAGACATTTATGCAGCCAGAAAACACATGAAAAAATGCTCGCCATCACTGACCATCAGAGAAATGCAAATCAAAACCACAATGAGATACCATCTCACACCAGTTAGAATGGCAATCATTAAAAAGTCAGGAAACAACAGGTGCTGGAGAGGATGTGGAGAAATAGGAACACTTTTACACTGTTGGTGGGACTGTAAACTAGTTCAACCATTGTGGAAGTCAGTGTGGCGATTCCTCAGGGATCTAGAACTAGAAATACCATTTGACCCAGCCATCCCATTACTGGGTATATGCCCAAAGGACTATAAATCATGCTGCTATAAAGACACATGCACACGTATGTTTATTGTGGTACTATTCACAATAGCAAAGACTTGGAACCAACCCAAATGTCCAACAATGATAGACTGGATTAAGAAAATGTGGCACATATATACCATGGAATACTATGCAGCCATAAAAAATGATGAGTTCATGTCCTTTGTAGGGACATGGATGAAATTGGAAATCATCATTCTCAGTAAACTATCACAAGGACAAAAAACCAAACACCGCATGTTCTCACTCATAGGTGGGAATTGAACAATGAGAACACATGGACACAGGAAGGGGAACATCACACTCTGGGGACTGTTGTGGAGTGGGGGGATGGGGGAGGGATAGCATTAGGAGATATACCTAATGCTAAATGACGAGTTAATGGGTGCAGCACACCAGCATGGCACATGTATACATATGTAACTAACCTGCACATTGTGCACATGTACCCTAAAACTTAAAGTACAATAATAATAAAATAAAAAGACTGAAAGGCAAAAAAAAAAGAAATCTTAGAATATGGGTAATAAAAATATTCTAAACATTTCCACAGAGGAAAAAATTTAAAAAAAATCCCATACAAAAAAGCTAGAGCAATGGAAGATGCTTTCTGAGAGAAAATGATTTCCTACTTAGAATCCTATGTCCAGCTGAACTACCAATCAAGCATGAGAGTAGAATGAAGACATTTTTAGACAGGCAAATTGTCAAAAAATTTGCCTCTCATGAGCCCCTTCTCATGATGCTATTGGAGGATGTGTCCCTTTAAAACAGGGAAGTAAACAAAACACCCTAATAAAAATAAAAAGGAAGCCTTGAGACCTAAAAAGAAGGGGGTATAAAGGTAATGGGAAGTCCCAGGATGACTATTGTGCAACAGTCTAGAAAATAAGCAGTTCAGGTTGGATTCGAAGGATTACAAGATTCAGGAGAGATGTTGGGAAGTAGGGGTGTGAGGAAAGAACTTATATATTTCCTGATATGTTTGGCAGGGTGGAAACCCATATTCATAAGAATTTTACAATTTCGTTGGAGGCTTTGGAAAGAAGTAGCAGTAGGCATGCGTATTAGTCCTTTCTCATGCTGCTAATAGAGACATACCCAAGACTGAGTAATTTATAAAGGAAAGAGGTTTAATGGACTTGTAGTTCCACGTGGCTGGGGAGGCCTCACAATCATGGCAAAAGATGAAGGAAAAGCAAAGGGACGTCTTACATGGCTGCAGGCAAGAGAACATGTGCAGGGGAACTCCCCTTTATAAAACTATCAGATCTCGTACGACTTATTCACTATCACGAACACGGCACGGGAGAGACCTGTCCCCATGATTCAATTACCTCCCACCAGGTCCCTCCAAAATGGGAATTATGGGAGCTTCAATTCAAGATGAGATTTGGGTGGGACACAACCAAACCATAATAGCATGTAATAACTAAGCAAATGAAAAAAGGGGTAAAATACAAACAATTATAGAAGAAATAAAGTGAAATCGTAATATAGTACTTGGCCTCATAGTGATTATAATCAGTCATAATAATGTAAATGCTGGCCAGGCACGGTGGCTAACACATATAATCCTAGCACTTTGGGAGGCTGAGACCAGCCTGGGCAACATAGCAAAAGATAAAAAAAAAAAAAAAAAGCCCATTGTAGGGCCACCACCTGTGGTGGCTCAGCCCAGGAGGCTGAGGTGGGAGGATCTCTTGAGCCCAAGAGTTCAAGGTTTCAGTGAGCTGTAATCACACCTCTGCACTCTAGCCTGGGTGACAGAGCAAGACCCTGTCTCTAAAAAATAATAATAATTTTAACGATGTAATCCTGAGTCTTGATTTTTTTCCTGTGAATGTTGATTTTACCCCAAATTGTCTTATAACAGTATTGGAAGGGAAATATTTAAGAGTGCTAAATCCTCAGCTGCTACACTGTAAAATCAGTAGATAAGGTCAGAAATGGCAGTGTACGTTAGCTAGATGTATGAAAGTAAATAGAATAAATAGCTAAAAAGAGTTGAAAGTGGTTCCCTCTGAGGAGGTGGGCAGGGTAGGGGACTGTTATTTTTTATTATATGCCTATTTGAAGCTATATAAGTGTGTAACTTAAGTTACTTAAGGAGGCTATTGCAATCATCTAGATAGACTAGCTCATGATGACTGGGACTATGTGGTGGTAGTAGAGGTGAAGAGGAGTTGGGTTTTGAATTTTTTTATTTTTATTTTTATTTTTAGACAGAGCCTCACTCTGTCACCCAGGCTGGAGTGCAGTGGTGCGATCATAGGTCACTGCAGCCTCGACCTCCTGGGCTTAAGCGATCCTCCTGCCTCAGTCTTCACAACAGCTGGGACTACAGGCGTGCACCACCTAATTGTGTCACACCCAGCTAATTGTCTTATTTTTTGTAGAGACAGGGTCTCTCTGTGTTGCCCAAACTGGTCTCTAACTCCTGGCCTCAAGTGATCATCCCACTTCAGCCTCCCAAAGTGCTGGGATTACAGGCATGAGCCACCACACCCTGGAGACTTTGAGTTCTTACTCATTTGGTAAAGTCTTTATTTTGCTCTAACATTTAGTTGGCAGGCCAACCACATAATTTTAGGTTCAAAATATTTTATTGAGAAATTTTAAAATACTGTTCATAATTATTTATTTTGAGATAGGATCTTGCTGTGTTGTCCATGTTAGAGTGCAGTGGCATGATCACAGCTCATTGCAGCCTCCAACCCCTGGGCTCAAGCAATTCTTCTGCCTCAGCCTGCCAAGTAGCTAAGACTACAGGTGAGCACCACCACACTGGGGTAATTTTTTTTTTTTAATTTTTTTTATAGAGACAGACTGACCCACTGTGTTGGCCAGGCTGGTCTTGGACTTCTGGGCTCAAGCAGTCCTCCCACCCTGGCCTCCCAAAATACTGGGATTGCAGGTGTGAGCCACTGCAACCAGCTGGGTTCTGAATATCTTCTTTCTTTTTAATTTTTCTTATTTCTCCAAGAAAAAATAGAGATTTTTTTTTTTGAGACAGGGTCTTGCTCTGTTGCCCAGGCTGGAGTGCAGTGACACCATCATGGCTTACTGCAGCCTTGGCCTCCTGCTGGGCTAAAATCATCCTCCCACCTCAGCCTCCCGAGTAGCAGGGACTACACGTATACACCACCACACCTGACTAATTTTTGTGTGTGTGTGTATATATATATATATATCTCATATTTGTGTGTATATGTATATATGTAGATATATACACACACTAAAATTATATATATATATATATATATATATATATTTTTTTTTTTTTTTTTTTTTTTAGAGATGGGGTTTCACCACGTTGTGCAGACCGGTTTTGAACTCCTGAGCTCAAGTGATCTGCCCGCCTTGGCCTCCCAAAGTGCTGGGATTACAGGTGTAAGCCATTGCACCTGGCCCTGAATATTTTTTAAGGAGGAAATAGGTGTGGGATATTAGCACAAGGGAAGAAGGCATAAAGGATGACTCTTAATTAGGTTTTTTGTTTGTCAATTTTTAAACTTTAGATTTATTCATTTTTTATTTCAAATCACCATACACATGTGCAGATTACTTAGGTTTTGACTTGAACAACTGGAAGAATTGAATCGCCAGTAACTGTACCGGGGAGACATTGCGGGGAACACTTTTGGGAATGGGAGATCAGGAGATATCAACTTAGCAGTTGGATAAACAAGTTTGGAATTCAAAGGAGAGATTCAGGATGGTTGTGCCTCGTAGTAATTTAGGGGATCTTGAGCAAATTGTGAAATATCTATAACCTCAGTTTTCTTACCTGTGAAGTAGGAAATAATAATAGTACTGCTGTATCAGCTTGATGGGAAGATTAAATTAGATAATATACATAAAGAATTGATCACAGTACAAAGGCACTAAATCTTACCTGTGATTATTTTTTGTTATTGTTATTACTACTGTCATAATAATCTGAAGTATCATATATTGAGGCTGTATAGCTTAAAGTTTAAGAGGTAAAAATCCACTCCCTGACTCCGCCATTTGCTCATTGTGTGCCCTTAGGTGAGCCACTTAATCTTTATTTTTCTTATCTGTAAAATAGAAATAGGCCTGGTGTGGTGGCTCAGGCCTGTAATCATAGTACTTTGGGAGGCCAAGGCGGGCAGATCACCTAAGTTCAGGTATTCGAGACCAACCTGGCCAACATAGTGAAACCCCGTCTCTAATAAAAATACAAAAATAGCCGGGCGTGGTGGTGCATGCCTGTAATCCCAGCTACTTGGGAGGCTGAGGCAGGAGAATTGCTTGAACCCAGGAGGTGGAGGTTGCAATGAGCCAAGATCGCGCCACTGCAATCCAGCCTGGGTGACCGAGTGAGACTACATCTCAAAAAAAAATAATAATAATTAAATAAAATAGAAATATACTTATCACATATTTTTACAAGGATTAAATGAGATAAGCTCTGTAAAAGTATTTAGAACAGTGTCTGACACGTCCTTAGGTGCTCAGTAAATGTTATACATCACCATCGTTTGTCTGTTCCCTTGAAGAAGGGAACATCACATTTATTTCTGTAGCCCCCACTTAATCCCCTTTGCATGGCACTGTACTCAATATATATGTGACAGGCATTACAAAAATTTCAAGTATTCTAATATTTATCTGTGGAGAGCACAAACCTTGTAAATATTAATTGCTTGATACATACTTAGTAGATTGACGTTTTCTTTCCTCCATACATTTCATTCACTTTGGGAGAGGGAGAAGAAATAAATCATTGTGAGAGTATTGTTTCAGAAATATGCTCACATAGATTGAAGTCTATATTTCTATTTTGTTAAATTGGTGTAAATTTATAAGTAATTTTAGAATAAAGGAGAAATTTGGAAAGGAAGAAGAAACTTTTTCAGGGCTTGGGGAGACAACTTAAATACTGAGTTTGTGGATATTAGTTCTCTTTTGAACTTCCTGGATTAAGAAAAAGCTTTTTGGCCATATTTAAAGTCATGGTATGTATATGTATTAATAGTTCCGCCTTTGTCAGGAGACTTTTTTTTTTTTTTTTTTGCTTGCATGGCAGTTTTGAGCAATGTGATTTAAAATTTTTGTTAAACTACTTATAAATTCATTCTTTGTTTAATTTCAGTTTGTTATTCAAGATAGAGGGTATATATTTTCCTCCCAGAAATCTTGGGTGTTTTTTATTTATTAAACTATTTTAATATTTGTAAGCAAGCAGATCTGACTTTAACTTTTTAGATCTTTGTATTGCTTTACCCCAAAAAAGTAAAATTGGACCATGAACTTGATTGGGCCTCTTATTATGTGTAGTGCTATTGACATGATCTGATTGCTAAGCAATGTTTGTTCTGCCTTTGGCTGTCTTAAAATTGGACTGTTAAAAACCAAAGACAAAAAGGAGAAAGTGAGACTGAAGCAGCTCTGCTTAGTGTCACCTGATGTGAGACTCTGGTGGTTAATGTCTGTTCAGCTGAGTTTTCCTAATGAGTTCTCATATCTAGGACCTAGCACAACCAGTTTTCCATGATGTAATACCTCTAAAACATGTTTGAACTGCACTTACTGGAGGATATTACTGCCTTTTTATGGGTTTAGATTCATAGTTCTTCTGGGACTTGAGATCTCAGCCACTGCCTTCTCTTCTTCTTTCTTCTTCTTCGTCTTTTTTTTTTTTTTTTATCCCAGCACGGCTCACTGTAGTCTCAACCTCTCAGGCTCAAGCCTTCCACTTCAGCCTCCTGAGTAGCTAGGACCACAGGCGTGCCCCACACCCAGCTATTTTTTTTGATATTTAGTAGAGATGAGGTCTCCCTGTGTTGCCCAGGCTGATCTTGAACTCTTGGGCTCAAGCAATCCTCCCACCTCAGCCTCCCAAAGTACTGGGATTACAGGTGTGAGCTGCTGTACCTGGCCTTTTTGTTGTTGTTATTGGTGATTTTTTTTCTAGCCCAAGTCCAAGAAATGATGGTATCTTTGTATTATTTGGGAGTAAAATGCAAAGCAATTTATTTTGTGCTACATGTTAAAGGTTAGTGGAGTCTGGTAGAATATGTTACAGGTCCCTTTCTTCCAAAATTATGAGAGGAAATTAGATAAAAATTCTGGAAAAACATACTTTTTAAAAAAGAATAGGCCCAGGCTGGGCGCGGTGGCTCACACCTGTAATCCCAGCACTTTGGGAGGCCGAGGCAGGCGGATCACGAGGTCAGGAGATCGAGACCACAGTAAAACCCCGTCTCTACTAAAAATACAAAAAAGTAGCTGGGCGCAGTGGTGGGCGCCTGTAGTCCCAGCTACTCGGGAGGCTGAGGCAGGAGAATGGCGTGAACCCGAAAGGCGGAGCTTGCAGTGAGGCGAGATGGCGCCACTGCACTCCAGCCTGGGCGACAGAGCGAGACTCCGTCTCAAAAAAAAAAAAAAGAAAAGAAAAAAGGAATAGGCAGGCCGGATGCATTGGCTCACGCCTGTAATCCCATAATCCCAGCACTTTGGGAGGCCGAGGTGGGCGGATCACCTGAAGTCAGGAGTTTGAGACTAGCCTGACCAACATGGAGAAACCCCGTCTCTACTAAAAATACAAAATTAGCTTGGTGTGGCTGTACATGCCTGTAATCCCAGCTACTCGGGAGGCTGAGGCAGGAGAATCGCTTGAACCCAGGAAGCAGAGGTTGTGGTCAGCCAAGATCGCGCCATTGCACTCCAGCCTGGGCAACAAGAGCGAAACTCCGTCTCAAAACAAAACAAAACAAAAAATAGTAAACCAATTTATTTAGGTTTCATCAATCTTTGTATGCATCTGTTTCTTTTTCTTCTTTCTTTATTTCTTCTTTTTTTTTTTTTTAAAGACAAGATCTTGCTGTTTTGCCCAGGCAGAGAAGTGCAGTGATATGGTCATAGCTCACTATAGCCTTGACCTTCTGACCTCAAGTGATCCTCCTGGCTGTCTTCTGAGTAGCTGGGACTACAGGCACACACCACCATGCCTGGCTAATTTAATTTTTAAATTTTTTTAGAGACAGGGTCTCACTATGTTGCCCAGGTTGGTCCTGAACTCCTGGCCTCAAGTGGTCCTCCCACCTTGATCTCCCAAAGTGGTGGGATTACAGGTGTGAGTCACTGTGCCCAGCCTCTTTTCTTTTTTTTTTTTTTAATGGTTATTTTTCTTGGCAGGGTTTCGATGTTTTAGATGTAGGCCTTTTAGAAAACATAAGTATCAAAATTATGTCCAAGTTTTAACATTGTGTTATAGGTTTATTTAGGCCTCTTAATTGTTGTTACCATAACCTTTAGAATCGGACATTTTTCTGGAAAGACCAGTATGGGTCAGAAGAACCCTATGATATGTATGCTGCTTACTGCTCAACGTTGGCAGCAGAAAAGCTCATAAAGCAAACTGGGTAGATTTTCACTGGTTCATAGATAGGCAGTTCTTTTTTATGAATCAAAAATCAAAAGTGGTTTTATTGAACCACTGGCCTTTTTCTCTTTCTTACTCATTATCACAGGGCAAAACACAGACTTTGGAGCCAAACATCCAGATTCCAGTACCCTCTTTAACCTTTGTCAAGTCATTTAAATACTCCAAACCTCATTTTCCTAGATGATAAAGTGGGGGTAATTTCATCTCAGGTAATATATTTATAAAGCAATTAGTACAGTTTCCAGGTATATTGTAGGTAAGCAGTAAGTAATTTTCTTGACAGCTTTGATACAGTGGCCCTGGAACTCTGCCTACCAGGTGCTGTTATTCAGCCTTCAGGAGGTCCATGAACAGTAGTAATAGTAGTGTCAGTGTTTTTTTAATTTTTATTATTTATTTATTTATTATTACTATTTCTTTGAGATGGAGTTTTGCTCTTGTTGCCCAGGCTGGAGTGCAATGGTGAGATCTCGGCTCACTGCAATCTCCGCCTCCCAAGTTCAAGCAATTCTCCTGCCTCAGCCTACTGAGTAGCTGGGATTACAGGTGGCTGCCACCACGCCCGACTAATTTTTATATTTTTAGTAGAGACAGGGTTTCACCACGTTGGCCAGGCTGGTCTCAAACTCCTGACCTCAGGTGATCCACCCGCCTTGGCCTCCCAAAGTGCTGGGATTACAGATGTGAGCCACCATGCTTGGCCAGTAGTGTCAGTGTTTTTTAAATCAGAGTAAGGACAGCTAGATATGTTTTAGACTATGTCACACCTCTTTCTTCACTTCTTTTTTTTTTTTTAAGACAGAGTCTCGCTCTGTCATCCAGGCTGGATGGAGTACAGTGGCATGATACTGGCTCACTGCAACCTCCGCCTCCTGGTTTCAAGCAATTCTTGTGCCTCAGCCTCCTGAGTAGCTGGGATTACAGGTGTGTACTACCACATCCGGTTAATTTTTATATTTTTAGTAGAGATGGGGTTTCACCATGTTGGCCAGGCTGGTCTTGAACTCCTGGCTTCAGGTGATTCACCTGCCTTGGCCTCCCAAAGTGCTGGGATTATAGGTGTGAGCCACCATGGCTGGCTCTTCCTTCACTTCTTTGTTTAGGTAATAAAGTTTTGAGGGAGGACATTTATGCTTTAATGTTTAACTCTGAGCTTTATATAGAACTGTGAATTTGATAAATATTTGACTGACTGAATGCGAATGCCACCAAGGAACATGTTAATGTTATTTTCCTTATGCCAGTTTACAAAGAGTCAAAGTCTAAAATTTGTTTTAGGTCTGTGAATGTTATATCACAGGGGCGTGACCCATACAATTTTTTGTATTATGTACCTATTATTAGTTTTCTGTGGCTATCATAACGAATTACCACAAACTTAGTAGCTTAAAAGAACACACATTTATTTTATCTTACTGTTCTATAAGTCAGAGGTCTGACAAGAGTCTCACTGGGCTAAAATCAAGGTATCAGCAGGGCCGTATTCGTCTCTGGAGGCTCTAGAGGAGAATCCATTTCCTTACTCTTTTCCGCTGCCAGTGGCTGTTTGCATTCCTCGGCTCACAGACCCCTTCTATCTTCAAACCCAGCAATGAGTCTTTCTCACATTGCATCACTCTGATATTGACTCTTCTGCCTCCCTCTTCCACCTATGAGGACCTTGTGATTACTTTGGACCCACAGTGATCATCCAGGATGATCTCTCTTTTAAAGTCTTCTGACCAGCAACTTTAATTGCATTTACAATTAGATTTATTTCCCTTGCCATATAATGTGACACAGTCACAGGTTCTGGGGATTAGGACATAGACATCTCTGGGGGTCATTAGTCTGCCTACCTCAGTATCCCATTAGGAAGGCATTTTTGAGCACATCCCCATGTGCTACTATTAACTCATTATTAAATATTAGTGAAATGAAATTTCTCTTTTTATCAAAAATAAGTAAAAGTTTTCATTTTCTTCCCATACTCCAATGGATAATGCGGCTCATTACCCATTTTGGAGACTGCTGGCTAATAGTAGGTCCTAGGAAAAGACCTGCCTTGGAATAAGAATTTCAACTTTTGCAGGGCTCAGTGTCTTCATGCCTGTGAAATCCCAGCAATTTGGAAGGCCGAGACAGGCAGATTGCTTGAGCACAGGAGTTCAAGACCAGCCTGGGTAACATGACAAAACCCCATCTCTACAAAAATACAAAAATTAGGCCTGGTGCAGTGGCTCACGCCTGTAATCCCAGCACTTTGGGAGGCCAAGGCGGGCAGATTACCTGAGGTCGGGAGTTTGAGACCACCCTGACCAACATGGAGAAACCCCATCTCTACTAAAAATACAAAAATTAGCTGGGTGTGGTGGCGCATGCCTATAATCCCAGTTACTCGGGATGCTGAGGCAGGAGAATCGCTTGAACCCGGGAGGCGGAGGTTGCAGTGAGCCGAGATTGTGCCATTGCACTCTAGCCTGGGTGACAAGAGCAAAACTCCATCTCAAAAAAAATACAAAAATTAGCTGGGTGTGATGGTGCATACCTGTAGTTCCAGCTACTTGGGAGGCTGAGGTGGGAGGATCACTTCAGCCCAGGAGGTGGAGGCTGCAGTGAGCCAAGATCGTGCCACAGCACTCCAGCCTGGGGAAAAGATGGAGACCTTGTCTCAAAAAAAAAAAAAAAGAATTTCAACTTTTATTTAAGTTCAATGAATACTGAGCACTAACTGTGAACAAGGCAATGTTTTAAGTATATGGAGAGGCACAAAACTACATGGTATATGTTGTCCAGGTGGACTAACTATTGGCTTAAAGTCTTGTTTGTTTGTTTGTTTTTTTCATGTCCTAGTCCAATGAAGGTTGGGTAGAGATGGAAGGGGAGCTCATTTTCACCTAGAACAGGGCCTCAGATTCCTCCACTGGATCTTCTGCATCTGCTGGCAGAGGAAGGAAGAAGCTGTGGGAAATAGTGTTGAGGTTTTATGGAACAGGCCTAGAAATGACATAATCACTTCTGTCCATATACCACTGGCCAGAACTTAGTGTTACAATCTTAACCAACTATAACGAACACTGGGAAATGTAATCTACTTCAGGAGGAAAGGGGAAGCAATTTGTTGAACAAGTAGCTATTCTCTTCCACACACAGGATCCCTGCCCTCAAAAACCTTTTAATATCGTGGAAGAGGTAGACATTAGGTAAAACTTGATGTAGAAGGCAGGGCCTAATAAGTGCTCCAGTAGAGGTTTATTTTTATTTTTATTATTATTTTTTTGAAACGGAGGCTTGCTCTGTCACCCAGGCTGGAGTGCAGTGGCACAATCTCGGCTCACTGCAGCCTCTGCCTCCTGGGTTCAAGCAATTTTCTTCTGCCTCAGCCTCCTGAGTAACTGGGACTACAGGTGCACGCCACCACACCCAGCTAATTTTTTTGTATTTTTGGTAGAGATTGGGTTTCTCCATGTTGGCCAGGCTGGTCTTGAACCCTTGACCTCAAGTGATTCTCCCGCCTTGAGAAAGATTAATTATGATTGGAAATATTTGAAATTACATCTCTGAGCTAGAGATTCTTATAACCAACTTCAAAGAGCTATTCTAAGAATTAAGTGACAGGCCAGGCCACAGTGGCTCCCACCTGTAATCCCAGCCCTTTTGGAGGCTGAAACAGAAGAATTGCTTGAGGCCAGGAGTTCGAGAGTAGCCTGGACAACATAAGGAAACCCCATCTCTACAAAAAATTAAAAAATTAGCCAAGTGAGATGGTGCATGCTTGTAGTCTCAGCTATTTTGGAGGCCGAGGTGGGAGGATCATGTGAGCCCATGAGTTCAAGACTGCAGTTAGCTATGATCACGCCACTGCACTCCAGCCTGAGTGACAGAGTGAGACTCTGTCTCTAAAAAAACACAAAAAGAGTTAGGTGATTTAATATGTGGACATGTCTGGCACACTAAATGCTATATAAATGTTTGGTGCTATTATTATTGTTATTTGGAGATGTTCTTGAGCCAAGTTTTTAAGGATTCATAGAGCTTTGAAAAATGGATTCCAGACAGAGACTCATTCTCGCAACAATATGGAAGTAGGAGGATTCAGGACATATTTAGAAGTGGCAGATTATATAACTGCAACATAGAGAATGCAGGTGGTGCCTGTGGCCTCAGAGCCTGCAGGCGGTGCTGGCCCTGGGTCCGGGTTGGAACAATTAGAATTTTATAAAATGTAAAATGAAAAGAGAGAGAATGCAGGTGGATGTAATAGGAGATAAAGCAAGAGAGGTTTGGATCAGATCATTCGGACCTTTGAATAACATGGTAAGGAATTTGGACTTTAATCGGGATCTGTAAGCTGCCACAAAAGCTTTTTACGTAGCAAACAGTTTCTCAAGGGAAGCGATTGTGTCTTGCTCATCTTTATATACTTTTTATAACTATATGGAGAGGTAATATAGCATTGTGGTTAAGAACACAGACTCTATAATCAACTGTTTAGGTTTGACTCCTGGCTCTGCCTTTTATTAGCTGTATAATTTGGGGCAAGTTACTTAATCTCTGTGCCTCAGTTTCTTTATTGGTATGATTGTGATAATAAAAGTACTACTTCATTGGGTTATTATGAGGATTAAATGATTTCACATAAGGTAAAGTGCTTAGAACAATGCCTGCATAGTAAGTGCTCATTAAGAGTTAGCTGATACCAGGCTGGGTGTGGTGGCTCACACCTGTAATCCCAGCACTTCAGGAGGCCGAGGATGGCGGATCACTTGAGGTCAGGAGTTTGAGACCCACCTGGCAAACATGGTGAAACCCTGTCTCTAATAAAAATACAAAAATTAGTCAGGCATGGTGGTGCATGCTTGTAATCCCAGCTGCTTGGACGGCTGAGGCAGGAGAATCCCCTGAACCTGGGAGGTGGAGGTTGCAGTGAACCAAGATCATGCCACTGCACTCCAGCCTGGGCAACAGAGCAACAGAGTGAGACTCCATCTCAAAAAAAAAAAAAAAAAAAGTTAGCTGATATCAGGCTGGGCGCGGTGGCTCATGCCTGTAATCCCAGCACTTTGGGAGGCCGAGGCAGGTGGATCACCTGAGGTCAGGAGTTCGAGACCAGCCTGGCCAACATGGCAAAACCCTGTCTCTACTAAAAATATAAAAACTAGCCAGGCATGGTGGCAGGCACCTGTAATCCCAGCTACTCGGGAGGCTGAGGCAGGAGAATTGCTTGAACCTGGGAGGCAGAGGTTGCAGTGAGCTGAGATTGCACCACTGCACTCCAGCCTGGGCAACAGAGTGAGACTCTGTCTCAAAAAAAAAAAAAAGAGTTATCTGTACCATCATCATTATCATCGTTGCCAGTGCCTGGCACATAATAGGCACTCAAAAAATCTTGAGTTGTGTTTTAATTTACCCAGTGAAGGCTGGGCGCAGTAGCTCACACCTGTAATCCCAGTAGTTTGGGAGGCCGAGGCAGGCGGATCACTTGAGGTCAGGAGTTCAAGACCAGCCTGGCCAACATGGTGAAACCCTGTCTCTACTAAAAATACAAAAAAATTAGCCGGGTATGGGGGGACATGCCTGTAATCCTAGCTACTTGGGAAGCTGAGGTGGGAGAATCACTTGAACATGGAGGCCAGATAGCGCTGCTGCACTCTAACCTGGGTGACAGAGCAAGACCCAGTCTCAAAATAAAAGTAAATAAATAAAAAAAATAGATTTACCCAATGAATAATCACTTGAGCCCAGGAGTTTGAGGCTGCAGTGAGCTATGATGGTGCCAGAGCTCTCCAGCATAGTTGACAGAGCTAGATCTTGCCTCAAAACAAAACAAAACATAATTTACCCAGCAAGTATTTTTTATTTATTTTTAACCTCCTTCAGAGAAAGACTAACAAGTGTTTATATATTGTCATATGCCAGGCAAGAGAATGATATCTTGCTGTTAAGAAGCTTGTGGTCTAGTAAAAAAGTTATAAGGCATGTGATAAAACATAGCTAAAGGTTGGAAATGATGCTATAGGAAGGTGATATAGGCTAGGCTGGGCATGGTGGCTCACACCTGTAATCCTAGCATGTTTGGGAGGGTGAGGCAGAAAGATTGTTTGAGCCCAGGAGTTCAAGGTTGCAGTGAGCTGTAATTGCAACACTGCACTCCAGCCTGGGTGACAGAGTGAGACCTTGTCTAAAAAAAAAAAAAAAGAGTGTAAATGGGTGCCTTGGTAGTTGAAGAACATGAGATGCCTTGGTAGTTGAAGAACATGAGAAGGAAGTATTTGAACTAGTATTTGAGGATGAGTAGAATCTAACTACAGTCATGCAGTGCATAAGATGTTTTGGTCAACAACAGACCGCATACATGATGGTGGTTCCATGAGATTATAATACCATATTTTTACTGTACCTTTTCTATGTTTAGATATGTTAAGATACACAAAACTTACCATTTTGTTGCAGTTGCCTACAGTATTCAGTACAGTAATATGCTGTACAGGCTTGTAGCCTAGGATCAATAGACTCTACCGTATAGCCTGAGGGTATTGTAGGCTATACGATCCAGGTTTATGTAAGTACACTCTATGATTATGCAACCACAAAATCACCTAAGAATGCATTTCTCAGAGTGTATCCCCATCATTAAGTGAGGTATGTGGAAATGAAGAGAGGGGCATTTTAGGTAGTGGGAACAGTCTGAGAAAAGGCAAAGATGTGGACAAGCTTAATAATGACACTTTATGGGGAATGGTAAATCATGCTATAGAAAAGACTCTAGTCTCTAGACAAGTTTACCAGTAGTATCAGAGTTAAGAGTTTCCTGTTGGGGCCCGGTGCAGTGGCTAATGCCTCTAATCCCAGCCTTTTGGGAGGCTGAGACGGGCAGATCACTTGAGGTCAGGAGTTCAAGACCAGCCTGGCCAACATGGTGAAACCCTGTCTCTACTAAAAATACAAAAATTAGCTGGGTGTGGTGGTGGGTGCCTGTAATCCCAGCTACTTGGGAGGCTGAGGCAGGAGAATCACTTGAACTCAGGAGGCAGAGGTGTAGTGAACCAAGATTGAGCCATTGTACTATAGCCTGGGCAACAGAGTGAGGCTCTGTCTCCAAAAAAAAGAGTTTCCTGTTGGTCTTACTATCTTTAGAGCAGTGATAAACAGTCATTTGTTTAAAGGCCTTGCTACTCACTGCATGTAGTCTGTAGACTAAGCGACATCAGCATCACCTGGGAGTTTAGAAATTCAGATTCTTAGGCCCCATCCCTGACCTACAGAGTGCGAATCTGCATTTTGACAAGATCCTTCATGGGTTTGTTTCCACAGTGGTCTAAAGTACAAAAGCAATCCTTGGCCTAGTGTGGTGGCTTACTTTGGGAAGTCAAGGCAGGAAGATCACTTGAGGCCAGGAACTTGAGACCAGCCTAGGCAACATAGTGAGACCTTGTCTCTACCAAAAAAAAATTTTTAAAAAAGCCAGCTGTGGTGGTGTGTGCCTGTAGTCCCAGCTACTCAGGAGGCTGAGACAGGAGAGTCACCTGAGCCTGGGAGGTTGAGGCTGTAGCGAGCTTATGATCACGCTATTGCACTGTGCCACTGCACTCCAGACTGGGCAACAGAGCAAGACCTTGTCTCAAAAAAAAAGCAACCCTCCTTCTCAACATGAATCTGTATGTCATATGAAACTAAAAATAACAAAGTTGAGTAATCACTTACTCTCAAAGCACATGCATTAAGAAAGCACCCCCTTCCTGAGTTAAGTAATTCTAGCTGGTATGATTTGGGGTGGGGTATGGGGATAGGGGAATAAAAATCATTCAGAATATAAATTTTTAAGGTCTTGTGACATGACAATGATTTGAGGCTTCATTTCGATTTTTGATATAGTTAGCAATAAAAACTTTAGTGAAAACTTATTGTTGATGTTACATGCTTTTCTAGGCACATGTCACTTCCCTGTCAAGGATGAGTAATATTTCCTCTTTATAGTATATTCTGTTTTTTTTACAACATTTAGAGTGATTAACTTTGTTCAAGCTCTTTTTTTTTTTTTTTTTGAGAAGGAGTCTCACTGTCGCCCAGGCTGAAGTGCAGTGGCACAATCTTAGCTCACTGCAACCTCCACCTCCCGGGTTCAAGCGATTCTCCTGTCTCAGCCTCCCGAGTAGCTGGGACTACAGATGCCCACCACCACACCTGGCTAATTTTTGTATTTTTAGTAGAGACGGGATTTCACCATGTTGGCCAGGATGGTCTTGATCTCTTGACCCCATGATCCACCCACCTTGGCCTCCCAAAGTGCTGGGATTACAGGCATGAGCCACCATGCCCAGCCGCTCTTTTTCCAATATAAAGCTAATGCATGTCTCAGCTTGCCAGCTCCGTGACACCATTTTGGATGTGGTGGTGGTTTTCCATTAGGAATGAATTGGGAGAGGTTAGGCAGTAAAGTTGCACATAGAAGTAGAGTTGTGTGACACAATTGTGATATGGTTATTTGAGTAGATGGTGGAAAGAAAGCAGACAGAAAAGTGTCCTATGAAGCCAGTGCCTGCCTGGATGTGCTATGACATCTCTGTAGATGGTGTGGTCAAAATAATAGTGGGCCTGGGAGGAAGAAAAGCAAGGGTGTGTCACATCCAAACCAGGTCTTTTCAGCTTCTAGAAAAACCCACGATTTTAAAATGTAGCCATTGTTTTTCTAGTAGAATCCTATTGCCTGACTTCTTTATAAATATTTGATTAAAGAAAATCAAATACCTCTTGGCTTTACTGCCTTGTTCTTGCCTCTAATGTTCTTTATTGTAACATGAGTTTACATTGTGAAGTTAATTTGGTAATTATTGCTTCTTCATTCAATAAATGTGTGTTTAGCAACTTGTGTACAAAACATTTTGTGTGAGACATTGTATATAGAAACAAATGAGACAAGATCTGTACTCTTAAAAGCCTTGGCCCAGCATAGTGGCTCATGCCTGTAATCTTAGCACTTTGGGAGGCTGAGGTGGGAGGATCACTTGAGCCCAGGAATTTGAGACCAGCCTGGGCAACATAGCAATACTATCTCTAAAAAATAAATTTTTTTTTTTTTTTTTTGAGACAGAGTTTCACTCTTGTTGCCCAGGCCAGAGTGCGATGGTGCGCTCTCGACTCACCACAACCTCCGCCTCCTGGGTTCAAGCAATTCTCCTGCCTCAGCCTCCCGAGTATCTGGGATTACAGGCATGTGCCACCATGCCTGGCTAATTTTGTATTTTTAGTAGAGATGGAGTTTTCCATGTTGGTCAGGCTGGTCTCAAACTCCCGACCTGAGGTGATCCGCCCGCTTCTGCCTCCCAAAGTGCTGGGATTACAGGCGTGAGCCACCGCACCCGGCTAAAAAATATTCAAATAGGCCGAGCACGGTGGCTTACGCCTGTAATCCCAGCACTTTGAGAGGCTGAGGCAGGCAGATCACCTGAGGTGGGTGGATCACCTAAGGTGAGGAAGTTTAAGACCAGCCTGGCCAACATGGTGAAGCCCTGTCTGTACTAAAAATACAAAAATTAGCTGGGCATGGTGGCAGCTGCCTGTAATCTCAGCTACTCAGGAGACTGAGGCAGGAGAATTGCTTGAACTCGGGAGGTGGAGGTTGCAGTGAGGCAAGATTGCACCACTGCATTTCAGCCTGGGTGACAGAGCAAGACTGTCTCAATCAGCCAATCAATCAATCAATAAATACCTTATATTCCAGTCTGGGGAAGGAGTCAGAACTGTTAGAGTAGCAAGAATAGCTAACATTTTCTAGTGCTTATTATGTTCCAGGAGCCCAAGTTATCTTATTTCATCTTCACAATAACCATATGGGTTAGGTAATATTAATATTTACATTTTGCATGTGAAGAAGCTGAATTGCAGAGAGGTCCTCAGTAAATAGTAGAGCCAGGATTCGAATCAAAGCAGTCTAACGCTAGATCCAGACCACTTAACTTAATACTAATTAGCAGTCATTCAAAGTAGGGTGAAAAGTGCTAGTGGTACTGTGGGAGGTAGGGAGAGACAAAAGAGAGAGAGAAGAGATTAATGCTAAGGGCATCTAGGAGATCCTTTGTATAGAAGATGAAATTTTAGCTGATCTTGGATGATTTTCAGTAAGTATAGTATTCCAATTCAAGGAAGGAACTTCAACCAAGTTTCCAAGTCATAAAAATCATTCATGCCATTTAATAAATCTTTACTGAGAACTAGCTTACTGTGTTCCAGACACTATACTAGGTAGTAGAAATGCAGAGATAAATGAAGCTCTGAATCTTCCATAGTGAGAAAAGTTACAAGAGTGATATGGGGCCAACGCAGGAGGATTGCTTGACGCAAACAGTTCAAGACCAACCTGGACAACAGCAAGACCCCATCTCTATTTAAAAAATTAAAAAATTAGCTCGCTGTGGTGATGTGTGCCTGTAGTCCCAGCTACTCAGGAGGCTGAGGTGGGAGGATCATGTGAGCCAATGAGGTTGAGGTTGCAGTGAGCTATAATCACACTGTTGTACTCCAGCCTGGACAACAAAGCAAGACCCTGTCTCAAAAAAAAAAAAAGGGCCGGGCACAGTGGCTCACACCTGTAATCCCAGCACTTTGGGAGGCCGAGGCGGGCGAATCACGAGGTCAGGAGATCAAGACCATCCTGCCTAACACAGTGAAACCCCATCTCTACTAAAAATACAAAAATAAGCTGGGTGTGGTGGCACACGCCTGTAGTCCCAGCTACTCGGGAGGCTGAGGCAGGAGAATGGCATGAACCCGGGAGGCAGAGCTTACAGTGAGCCGAGATCGTGCCACTGCACTCCAGCCTGGGCAACAGAGTGAGACTCTGTCTCAAAAAAAAAAAAAAAAAAAAAAAAAAAAAATGTAACTAGAGGCTGGGTGCAATGGCTCACGCCTGTAAGCTCAGCACTTTAGGAAGCTGAGGTGGGAGGATTTCTTGAGGCCAGGAGTTCCAGACCAGCCTAGGCAACATAATGAGACCCTATCGCTATAATAATAATAATAATAACAATAACAATAACAATAATAATAATAATACCAAAATTAGCCAGGTGTGGTGGTGCACACCCATAGTCCTAGCTGCTCATGAGGCTGAGGTGGGAGGATTGCTTGAGCCTAGAAGTTCAAGGTTGCAATGAGCAGTGATCACACCACTGCACTCCAGCCTGGGCAACAAAGTAAGACTCTTTTTAAAGAAAAAAAAAAAACAAACAAAACTTAGAAACATAGATGGAGAATGTAACCTATTCTTAAAGTTTGGTAACAAATAAAAAGAGTGAATTAGATTCATACTTTAGCGAGGGGGCAAGGGAAGATTTCTATTTTTATTTTTTAGACAGAGTCTCCCTCTGTCGCCCAGGCTGGAGTGCAGTGGCGTGATATTGGCTCACTGCAGCTTCTGCCTCCCTGGCTAAAGTGGTCCTCCTGCCTCAGCCTACTGAGTAGCTGGGACCACAGGCATGCCACCATGCCTGGCTAATTTTTGTATTTTTTGTATAAAAAATACAATTATTATTTTGTATTTTTTGTAAAGATCATATTTCACCAAATTCCCCAGGCTGGTCTCGATCTACTGGGCTCAAGAGATCTGCCCACCTTGGCCTCCCCAAGTGCCAGGATTACAGGTGTGAGCCACTGTGCCTGGTGGAAGAATTTTTTAAGATGAGGGAAATTTAACTATATATTTGTAGGCTAGGGTCATAGAGCCCAGAGGAAAAGGACAGATGGGTGAAGAATAAGGCTCATGGGAAAATGTGAGGTTTCAAAGATAAGTTGGAGTGGATCATGGGAAGTTTTAACATTATTCTGTAGGCAGAAGGGAACCATTGAAGGGTTATGAAAAAGAGAATGACATATTTTGTGTTTTGAAAAGGTAACTCTCATAGCCATGTAAAGGATGATGTAATTTAGGATCGTTAATAATAAAATAAAAACCACTGACCTTTATTTGAGCATACACTAGCCATTGCTACACAGTATACTTGAAAATATCCCATTTAATTCTCATAACAACCTTTTAAGGTAGTGTTATTTTTCTGTCCATTTTTATAGATGAGGAAATTGTGATTTATAAAGATTAGGTAACTTTCTTAATGTCTCCCAGGTGGAAATAGATAGATATCCCTGTGCTCTAGAGGAAGGGTCAATGCTTTAGTGTTTTCTATTGCTTAGAATACCAGAAACTGGGCAATTTATAAAGAAAAGGAAACTATTTCTTATAGTTATGGAGGTTGAGAAGTCCAGGGTTGAGAGGCCACATCTGGTGAGAGTCTTCTTGCTGGTGGGGACTCTCTGCAGAGTCCCGAAGTGGCTCAGGGCATCACATGGCAAAGGGGCTGAGTATACCAGCTCAGGTCTCTCTTCCTCTTTTTTTTTGTTGGAGACAGGGTCTCACTCTGTCACCCAGGCTTGAGTACAGTGGCATGATCTCAGCTCAATGCAGCCTCAACTTCCTGGGCTCAAGTGGTCCTCCCACCTCAGCCTCCTGAGTAACTGAGACCACAAAAGTGTGCCACCACACCCAGCTAACATATGTATATGACAAGGTCTCAGGTCTCCCTATATTGCCCAGGCTAGTCTTGAACTCCTGGATTCAAGCGATCCTCCTTCCTTGACCACTCAAAGTGCTGGGATTATATGCATGAACCACTGTGCCCAGTCTCTTCCTCCTCTTATAAAGCTACCAGACTCATTCCTGCAATAATTCATTAATCCATGAATGGATTAGGCAGAGCCCTCATGACACAATCACCTCTTAAAAGCCGTACCTCTCGGCCGTACCTCTCTTGATTAAGTTCCCACTGGGCGTGGTGGCTCACGCCTGTAATCCCAGCACTTAGGGAGGCCGAGACGGGCGGATGACAAGGTCAGGAGATTGAGACCATCTCAGCTAACACGGTGAAACCCCTTCCCTACTAAAAATACAAAAAGTTAGCCAGGCGTGGTGGCGGGCGCCTGTAGTCCCAGCTACTTGGGAGGCTGAGGCAGGAGAATGGCGTGAACCCGGGAGGCGGAGCTTGCAGTGAGCCGAGATCGCTCCACCGCACTCCAGCCTGGGCAACAGAATGAGACTCCGTCTCAAAAAAAAAAAAAAAAAAAAAAAAAAAAAGCTGTACCTCTCAATACTGCCACATTGGGAATTAAGTTTCACTTTGAGTTTTGGAGGGAGCAAACATTCAAACCATTGTAGTCAGCAGACTTTTTTTTTATAAAGGGCTAGATAGTAAGTATTTTAGTCTTTACAAGTCACACAGTCTCTGTCACAACTATTCAACTCTGCCATTGTAACATCAAAGAAGCCATAGATAATACCATATCTATGTTCTAGTAAAACTTAATTTATAAAAACAGGTAGTTGGCCATAGTTAGCCAACTCCTGCTAGTACCCATCATAGTTTGGAAAGCCTTAATCAAGCAGGAAATGTAGCTTATCATATTTTACTTTAACTGTTTTTGTTATAGTGGGATAATGGGAATAGAATTATTCCTAGGCAGGGATATAATTTAATCTCAGAGAAGCAGTCTTTCTAAAAGAGGCTGACTAGAAACAGCAGTTCATGTATACAGTTTAACTACATTCTGCATAATTTATCTTTTTATTATAATTTCCCTCCAACAGAATGACCCTAGAAAGTTTTTATTTACTCTCTGTCCTTAATACTTGCAACATAGCAGCCATTCAATAAATAATTGTTTAATAAATTAATGGCATACTCTCATAATTCCAGTGATTGGGGAGTTGTATGAACATTTAGAGAAAAATGACCTATCTTATTTTATTTTTATTATTAATTAATTAATTAATTTATTTATTTTTGAGTCAGAGTTTTGCTCTTGTTGCCCAGGCTGGAGTGCAATGGCACAGTCTTGGTTCACTGCAGCCTCCGCCTCCCGGGTTCAAGTGATTTTCCTGCCTCAGCCTCCTGAGTAGCTGGGACTACAGGCGCCTGCTACCATGCCCAGCTAACTTTTGTATTTTTAGTAGAGACAGGGTTTCACCATGTCGGCCAGGGTGGTCTTGAACTCCTGACCTTAGGTGATCCACCCACCTCGGCCTCCCAAAATGCTGGGATATTTCCACATTAGTTGAAATGTGGAAGCAGCATGTTTGAAAAACTCTGCTGTGATATTATAGCCAACCAGGCATTCTCCTTTGTTTCTTCTCACTCAGCAATCATTTACTGAATTTGCTTACTCTTTGTTTACTAGGTGGTGTTAGGTTCTGTGAACACAGGGAAGAATATGACATGGACCCTGTCTTCCTGGAAATTTTATGATCCTTTCTAACACAGTCACTGCTGTGCCTTGCACTCTGCTTGTAGTCAGTCTCTTCCCATTCCTTTGCTCTTCTAAACTAGAACTTACTTGGGACTTGGGTATTGTTAATGGCTTTAAGACATTTATCTTCTCCTACTTTATGATCATCATCAGTCATACTCATTGATCTATGGTTTTTATTTAAAAATCATTCATATATATATAACCTGTTGGTTGAGAAAAACTTCAAATATCACTGAAGTGTGTAAACTAAAAAGAAATAGTGACTTTGTGTCTGTGTGTAAGCATGTAGTTAGGTAATGGCAGAGCTGAAACCAGCATCAAGTTTACTTACTTCCAATTGGGGCTTTTTCTATTATACCATGCTATTTTCAAGACTACTCTCCTTCTTCCACCATTGCTTTTTACCACCAGGTCTTGCTGCAACTAGATATTTCATGGTAAATTTAGAAATTTATCAGCCTGGCATCTTAATCAAGATTAAGAGTCTTATGCCAAATCTTATGCAAAGGCATAAGAATGATATAATGAACCCTGAGGACCTGGGGGGAAAGGTTGGGAGGGGATGAGGGATAAAAAACTACATATGGAGCTGGGTGCGGTGGCTCACGCCTGTAATCCCATCACTTTGGGAGGCTGAGGCGGGTGGATCACAAGGTCAAGAGATTGAGACCATCCTGGCCAACATGGTGAAACCCCGTCTCTACTAAAAATACAAAAATTAGCTGGGCGTGGTGGCACGTGCCTGTAGTCCCAGCTACTTTGGAGGCTGAGGCAGGAGAATTGCTTGAACCCGGGAGGTGGAGGTTGCAGTGAGCCAAGATCGTGCCACTGTACTCCAGCTTGGCAACAGAGTGAGACTCCGTCTCAAAAAAAAGCAACAAAACTACATATGGGATACAGTGTACAATACTCAGGTAACAGGTGTTCCAAAATCCCAGAAATCACCAGTAAAAAAACTTATCCATATAACCAAAAACCACCTGTACCCCTAAAACTCTTGAAATAATTAAAAAAAACAAAAAGATTAAGAGTCTACAGGGCTGTACAAGATAGCAGGGGGCTTCACAGGTTCTTTCTTCCTTTCCTTTCCCTTTCCCTTTCCCTTCCCTTCCTTTCTTTTCTATCTTTCCTTTTTTTTTAGATGCAGTCTCTTTTTTTTTGAGTCAAAGTCTCGCTCTTGTCCCCCAGGCTGGAGTGCAATGGTGCAATCTCAGCTCACTGCAACCTCTGCCTCCCAGGTTCAAGGGATTCTCCTGCCTCAGCCTCCTGAGTAGCTCGGACTACAGGTGCATGCCACCACACCTGCCTAATTTTTGTCTTTTTAGTACAGATGGGGTTTCACCATGTTGGCCAGGATGGTCTTGAACTCCTGACCTCAGGTGATCCTCACACCTCTGCCTCCTAAAGTGGTGGGATTACAGATGTAAGCCACCGTGCCCCACCCCACAGTTTGTTTCTAATGCATGGATAACTAACCTGATTTCTCTATATGACATTTATATTTGTGTCCTTTTCACTTGTTAAATAATTCTGTTTTGTTCTTTAGGTTCATGGGTGTGTGTGTTCATCAAGGACAATTGCATGCACTTACAGAGGTAAGACATCAGTAAGTGTTGAAGTAACGTATTTGCCTTAGTTTCAGCATTTATAGTTCCATAGTAAGTGTTGCTTGCATATGTAAACAAAATGTATGTGCATTTATGTTTATGCAAAAATGGCAGTGTTAATAATGCTTTCTTCTGTTGCCTGGGAACAATGGCAGTATTTCTTTATATATATATATATATATATATATATATATATATACACACACACACACACACATATACTTTAAGTTCTGGGGTACATGTGCAGAATGGGCAGTATTTCTTAATATCCTTGTATTCCCTCATAATACTTGGTGAATACTCTGACAGTATGAGTGCTCAAGTATTAAAGTATTAAGTTAGCTCTTGCTGCCTAGATATGACTCCATCCTAAGCCAAAGGATGACAGCACTTGACTGCAAACTCTTATGGCAACAAATTACCAGACCACCTGGTAATGTTTGCTGTCCTGATCTAGAATTCTACAGTCCCTGCTTTGGTTTCCTGATTGGTCTTATTACTTGTTGGAATCAGTTTACATCTTCATTCTCATTTCATTTCCAGCCTCTGCTAGGCGGAATATGTGATAGTCATTATTCATCCTCTGAGGATCAGAGAACTCTCTTTAGAGCAAATTCAGGTACCAAGTTATCAGCTTCAGACCTTGCTTGGGTGCTCCTTGGAAACACAGATTCCTGGAATCTTCTAGGTTTAATAGGTTTGTATAGGGCCTATTACATTTATATTTTTAAAAGCTCCTCAGATTATCTCATGAGCATCTAGATTTGAGAATCTATGTTCTAGATTCTTTTCACATTCCTCTTTGAGAAGCAATTACCAAAGTACAAAGTGAAGAAACTTAGGAAGGAAAGTTGTTTAACAGAATTTGCAAGAGTGTTGGTTTTTTACTGGCTTGGTAACTGGTATTAGTCCTTAATAGCTTATGAAAGAGGGTCCCATGTGCCTCAGTCTCTCTCTTTTCTCAGTTACTGAAGGCACTAGAATGTGGAATGTGTGCAGCTATGCCCTGCCTCTTAAATGGAAAGCCAAAGAAGGCAGAATGGTGAAGAGGTTAAGAGCATGGCCTCTGAAGTCTTGATTACATAGGTTTGAATCTGTCTGTATCTCAAAGTTTCCATCTGTATAATGGGAATAATAATAATTAATAATACCTGCCCCAGGGAGTTTAGATAGAGAAGACGACCAAGAGCTGAGCCCTAGAATATTTAAATTTTAAATGTCTAGAGAAGGCCGGGTGCTATAGCTCACACCTGTAATTCCATTGCTTTGGGAGTCTGAGGTGAGAGGATTACCTGAGACCAGGATTTCGAGACCAGCCTGGGCAACGTAACAAGACTCTGTCTCTACAAAAAAAAAAAAAATAAAAATAAAAAAAATAAAAATAAAAATTAGCTGGATGTGATGGCATGTACCTGTAGTCCTAGTTACTCAGGAGCCTGGGGCAGCAAGATTGCTTGAGCCCGGGAGTTTGAGGCTATAGCGAGCCATGATTGTGCCACTGCACTCCAGCCTGGGCAACAGAGTGAGACCCTGTCGATAGATAGATAGATAGATAGATAGATAGATACATACATACATACATACATACATACATACATACATGGAGTGAGACCCTGTCGATAGATAGATGAATGAATGAACGAAAGTCTGGGGAGAAGGACAGACTGAGAAGGAGCAGTTAGTGAGGTAGGTAGAAAACCAGAAGAACATGCTGGCCTGGAATGAAAAGGAAAGAGTTTCAAGGAGGGAGTATTAATTGTAGCAAATGCTGTTGATATAATGTTGACCTCACAATGATGTTGTTAGGATGAAATATAAAATACTTATTTAGTACAGTGCCTGGCAAATATAAATTATTTAATACATGTTAACTCTTTGAACAAAATAACAGTGACTAGTCCCTCTTCTGAACTCTAAATTGTTAGTATTTTCCATTTTGTACTTAGTCCTATACTGCTGTTAGTGTCATTAAATTAGACTTTTTACTGAGGTATAATATATCAGAAAAAGTATACGTATGAAAAGTACCACTCACTAAATTTTTACAAATGAACACACTCATAACCAGCACCCCAGATCAAGAAATATTTCCCATGTATTTCTTTTCTTGGAAGTGAGTCTATAAATTCTTCAAAGATAAAATTCTCCCCTTCCTTCTGTCTACCAGAGTTCTGACACTAATATGCATAAAAGTATTTGATGCCTTCCCTGCATGTGTGATTGTTCTCTGAAATGTGAATTCATTGGAAGGGCTGGTGTGTTAGTTTTGCTGACAGAGAAGAACATCCTTTAAAATCTGTGTTAAGTTGCATATTTTAAAGCAGGTTGTGGTGGAAATGACAGTAATGAGTGATCATAATGCAATATTCTCTTGGCCATGTTGTACTTAATCTGCTGCTTGTTAGCTTGTTTATAGCCATATAAAACATACAATGTGTACTTTATGAAAGAGTATTTATTGCCAGTCTTTCCAGCAGCATTAATGAGATTTTGACATAACTTATGATATTAGTAATTTTTAATATGATGTTAATAGACTGGTAGTGATGAAGCCCAAATAGCCAAATGCTCTTGGTTATTTTTAGAAGGGACCAGCAAAGGCCTTGATGGCATAGGTCTTTGGAGACTTCTAGGTTTAATTGCCTTATAATTTGACTTGGCAGCACAACTATATGGTAAGGATAATAAAAAATAAATTATTAATAATATCTAGCACAGTCCTTGAAACTTAGATGACATTCAGTAAATACTTTTCAGTTGGTGGAATGCTTGTCCTCCAAAGTAATGTGAGTACCATTCCTCATTTCTCTTCACATTTATTTGTCAATAATTACAGTAGACAAGCATAACACTCATTAATACCTGTAAAACATTGACATTATTAGGAAGAATATTTCTCATATACATTAGTGATCTGGACTTTCCTGGCTTGAACCATTTGCATGAGTCTTCTTTGTAATTGTAGACATTAATTGAACTTGGAACAGTCAGACACTTAGTTTTTATTTTTGAACTACCTGTAGTAAGGATAGACTAAAGATTTTTTTTTTTTTGAGATGGAGTTTCGCTCTTGTTGCCCAGGCTGGAGTGCAATGGCCCGATCTCAGCTCACTGCAATCCACCTCCCGGGTTCAAGCAATTCTCCTGCCTCAGCCTCCTGAGTAGCTGGGATTACAGGCATGCGCCACCATGACCGGCTAATTTTGTATTTTTGGTAGAGACGGGGTTTCTCCATGTTGGTCAGGCTGGTCTTGAACTCCTGACCTCAGGTGATCCGCCTGCCTCGGCCTCCCAAAGTGCTGGGATTACAGGCGTGAGCCACCGCGCCTGGCCAGCTGACTCAAGTTTTTAAGCAAACTAGTATTTGTTAAAGTGAAAGCATAGGCTGGGCATGGTAGTTCACGCCTGTAATCCCAACACTTCCAGAGGCCAAGGTGGGCAGATTACTTGAGCTCAGAAATTTGAGACCAGCCTGGGCAACATGGCAAAAGCCTGTCTCTACAAAAAATACAAAAATTAGTCAGGTGTGGTAGCGTGCACCTGTAGTCCCAGCTATCGAAGAGGCTGAGGTAGGAGGATCACTTGAGCCCAGGAGATTGAGGCTGCAGTGAGCCATACTTGCACTACTGTATTCCAGCCTTGGTGACAGAGCAAGACCCTGTCTCAAAAAATATATAGTGAAAACGGTTTGGTGAAAGGTCACATGAAACCTTTTAAATTTAATGAGTCGAAATAAGAATCTGTATTGAGGCTGGGTGCAGTGGCTCATACCTATAATCCCAACACTTCTAGGAGGTGGAGGCAGAAGGATTGCTTGAGGCCATGATTTTGAAACCAGCCTTGGCAACATAGTGAGACATGGACTCTACAAAAAATTTAAAAGATCAGCCAGATGTGGTGATACACACCTACAGTCTCAGCTACTTGGGAGGCTGAGACAGGATGATTTCTTGAGCCCAGGAGGTTGAAGGTTGAGAATGCAATGAACCATGATTGTACCACTGCACCTCAGCCTGAGCAACAGAGAGAGACCTCTTAAAAAAAAAAAAAGAAGAAAAAGAATAGGAATGTACCATAAGTATGTCTTTCATTCACAAAACCTAACCTTGTCTTTCACTTAGTCACAAGTATCAGGGAAGTGTAAATCTTTGTTTTTTTTAAACAGAAAATATAATTCTGTGTATTGGTTAGCTGTTGCCCTCCAGCCACAAAACCTCAAAAGCATACAATAAACGTTTATTTCTCATACATTTCCAGGGTTAGCTGAACTGAGTGGGGCTAGATTGGGCAGTTGTGCTGATCTCAGGCTCACTCATGCATCTGCAGGTCAGCTGGTGGTCTGCTCTAGGCTGAGATTTGCTGGGAGAACTTTGCTCTAGCTCATCCTCCTTTTGGACCAGTGGGCTAGACTGGACTTGTCCTTTTTAAGATGATACCAGAATAGCAAGAATATGCCAGTCCATTTGCACAACTGCTTTTCATGACTCTCCTTATGTTCAGATTTGCTTGGCCAACATCCCATTGGACAAAGCAAGTCACATGCTTGAGTCCAGGGGTAGGAAATATGCTCTGCCCTTATCAGGAATATGCTGCAAAGTTATGTGTCAAAAGGCACAGATTCAGTAGGAGGTGAAGAATTGGAACCCTTGACAATCACCCATGCCCTGTAAATATCCCAGTCAGCAGATCATAAGTATTTGTGTTTTCTGCCCCATTGGAGGGTAAAGAATTTCTCCCATTTCTTAAACCATAATGACTATTAGTTATTTAAACTCCCACTATGGGCAGAATGCTATGATTGATACTTTATATTAACTATAATTCTTACAATGCTATAATCTTATTTCTTCCATTTTGTAGATGAGAAAACTAAAGCTTAGAGAAATTAAGTTACTTCCCCAAAGTAGGATTGCATCTAGGTTCATCTGACTTCAAAGTCTATTTCTATTACAACATGCTGTGCTTAATTGATTTTTATATTCCCCACAGTGCTAAGCACAAGATCTTATGTGTGTAGCATGCATAATATTTGTAGAATTCAATTCTGACTCACTTTTTATGTATTCTGGGTTATTTGGAAAAGATACTTCCTCCCTGGTCATTGGGTATATTAGAATGTGTTTGGGAGCAAGTAACAGAAAATAGTTAAATGGGCTTTAAACAACAAAAGGACTCATATAACTGGAATTTTAGCAGTTTATTAGATTAAGTATTGATATAATTCAATGGTTAAATTGACACTGTCCAGAGACCTTATTCTTTCTCTTTGCTCTGTCTTTATGTTGTCAATTTCATTCTAAAATAAAGATGTCTGTCACTCATAATCAAAAAGTAGCTGCCAAAAACTTACATGGTATATGTTTTCTCTTCTATATCCAAGATGAGTGGGAGGTTGGGATGGAGAGGAGAGAGAGAAAGAGAGAAGAGAAAGAGATGCCTCTGGATAGATTGTGTGTCATCTCAAAGCGCTTTTTCCTTTTAATATTGTTAAGAAAGTCACAGAGAAGGAAATACTGTCACAATCAAGCAGTTTGGGAACCTGTTAGTGCAGAACCTCTCAGTGGCTAGAAGATTGGGGAATTGGGTAAGGTATATGGTTGTGGAGAGGGATCACAAATGGCAGTATGCTCTGATCAGGGGAGTCAGCAATTGAATTGCTTGGTGAGCGGGATGTTTTGGGGGTCTCTCTTGCCTTTTCTGCCATGAAGAAAACTATCCAGCCAGGTGCAGTGGCTCATGCCTGTAATCCCAGCACTTCAGGAGGCTGAGGCGGGTGGATCACCTGAGGCCAGGAGTTTGAGACCAGCCTGGCCAGCATGGTGAAACTCCGTCTCTACAAAAGATACAAAAATTAGCCAGGCGTGGGTGGCACATGCCCATGGTCCCAGTTACTCCAGAGGCTGAGGCAGAAGAAACGCTTGAACCTGGGAGGTGGAGGTTGCAGTGAGCCGAGATCATGCCACTACACTGTAGCCAACAGAGCTCTAGGCAATAGAGCGAGACTCTGTCTAAAAAAAATTAAAGAAAAAAACAACAACGATTCTTATTTTCTTCTGTGGCAATGAGAACCACTCAGCCAATTCTGCAGTTGCAGAATATTCCTTGGCCTAGTCGAGGTGATTCGGTCTTTTTACAACAGAGCCACCTCAGTCGAGCAGATGTTTGGTACTGAAAGAAATGCTTTTAGCTAAAGGCTATTGCAGAGAGTTTTTTATTCACATAGCCCTGATCCTCCTGTCACTCCCTATTCCCACCCAACCATACATCTTCTTTCTTTATTAAAGAGTATTAGTGACTTTGGAAATTTCTTGTTTATGTGGGTTGATATGTATTGCTTCTGAGTTGGTTTTGTCAGACTTATAAGAAGCCTTATATAATCAGACAGCTTACAATGAAACTCCATGGGTTCAGTGACCAAACTCATGCATTATTTATAAAAATCAGCAAGACAAGGCCATGTCCAGTGGCTCACACCTGTGACCCCAGCACTTTGGGAGGTTGAGGTGGGAGGATTATATGAGGCCAGGAGCTCAAGACCAGTCTAGGCAACATAGTGAGACCTTATCTCTACAAAAAATTTAAAAATTAGCCAGGCATGATAGTTTGTGCCTGTAGTCCCAACTACTCCTGCTGAGGCAGGAGGATTGCTTGAGCCCAGGAGGGCAAGGCTTCAATGAGCTAGGATTCTGCCACTGCACCCCAGCCTGCGCAACAAAGTGAGACCCCATCTCAAAGAAAGGAAAAATGAGCAAGGCAGACCCTGATTCCAGTTTTTTTGGTGTGCTGTGATATGTGATATTGTTATTAGTTGTGCCTGCTTCTTATTTTTTTGCGTGTTTTAGTACAGAATATTTTCCTATCCTTATTTACCATGATAAAGATGCGAAGTTGCTTGGTGCCCTGCCTTGGGTTAACTTTGGCAGCAAAGACATACCTATCTTTCAAGTTTGGGACTGGCAGCTGTTAACCACCACATGGTAGTTAAGAGACACACCAGAGGTACTAACAGTGATTGCATCTGTGAGTCAGATTTTCCTAAAAGGACAAGTGAGGGGGAAATGACAAAGATGTAAATTAGAAAATACACGGGAAGGTAGAGATTCACTTGATACACACCACTTTGAGTGAATCTACTATGGGCTAGGTACTTTGCTAGGCTCTGGGTTTAGGATAAAAAGACATCTGCTCCCATGATCTATTGTTACATAACAAACTACCCCAAAACTTAGTGGCTTTTTAATTTTAGTTTGCTTGTGATTTTGTAGGTCGGGTATGCAGAAGGGCTTTGCTGGATCTTTGATCCATATGTGTCAGCTAGAGAGACTGAACTGGCAAATCCATTTCCAAGATGGCTTCTTCATTTGCATATCTGGTGCCATGGTACTCCTTGGTTCTTCTCTTTTTCCACATGGTGTCTCATTCTTTAGATCATCTCCATATGGCTTAGGCTTCCCACAGCATGGTGATCTCAGGATAGTTAGACTGGTACAAACCACTCAAGTGGAAGCTGCAAGCCTTTTATGACCTAGCCTTGCAAGTTCCAGAGTGTCCCTTAAGCTGCATTTTATTGGTCAAGCAAGTCACTAAGGCCATCTGTCAATGACCATCTTTAGTTCACCGTAGTGTCTTTCATGAACTCAATGGTTAATGGCTGGGATAGTGAGAAAATTCTTACTGTGCCCTTCCTTAGAAACTGTTTTTTAAAAATCTGTTATCCCATGCTGTTAACTCTCGGATCTCTCTGTATATTAATAGTTGTTACTCATTATAGTTCATATTCTTTTTTTCCACTCAGTTATTTTGCTAGTGTTTGCAGTACAGCTTAGCTTGGTTACCTTCCCCAAACTGGCCATCCATTCCAACCTTATCATTTCATTTCTTTATTTTTTGAGACAGAGTCTTGCTCTGTCACCCAGGCTGGAGTGCAGTGGCACCATCTCAGCTCACTGAAACCTCCACCTCCCGGGTTCAAGCGATTCTCCTGCCTTAGCCTCCCAAGTGGCTGGGACTACAGGCGTACACCACCACACCCAGCTAATTTTTGTATTTTTAGTAGAGACAGGGTTTCACCCTATTGGCCATGCTGGTCTCAAACTCCTGACCTCATGATCCGCCCACCTCGGCCTCCCAAAGTGTTGGAATTACAGGGGTGGGCCACTGTGCCCGGCCCTTATCATTATTAGAATCCTTGTTCTTGGCTGGGCATGGTGGCTCACACCTGTAATCCCAGCACTTTGGGAGGCCAAGGTGGGTGGATTAACTGAGGTCAGGAGTTCGAGACCAGCCTGGCCAACATGGTGAAACCCTGTCTCTACTAAAAATACAAAAATTAGCTGGGCGTGGTGGCACATGCTTGTAATCCCAGCTACTGAGGAGGCTAAGGCAGGAGAATCACTTGAGCCTGGGAGGCAGAGGTTGCAGTGAGCCAAGATCGTGCCACTGCACTCCAGCCTGGTGAACAGAGCGAGACTCTGTCTTAAAAAAAAAAAAAAAAAAAAAAAAAAAAAAATCCTTGTTCTCTTATTAGAATCCTTTGTTCTTTGGGGTTAGTTTTGATTTTTTCTCATCACTTGAATTTAATCAGTCCCCAGTCTTTTCCTATTTTCTTCTTTGTGGTATCTTTCTGATTATTTTTCTTTCTCTTCATTCCAAAGCCATAATATTATTCCATGCCTCAATTCCTACAAATACTTTTTTTTTTTTTTCTTAAGAGACAAGGTCTTGCTGCTCTGTCACCTAAGATGGAATACAGTGGCACCATCATAGCTCACTGCAGCCTCAAACCCTTGGGCTCAAATGGTCCTCCTGTCTCAGCCTCCCCATTAGCTGGAACTACAGGTGCATGCCACCACACCCAGCTAATTTTTACATTTTTGGTAGAGATGGAGTCTCACTATATCACCCAGGCTGGTCTCGAACTCCTGACCTTAAGGGATCCTCCCACCTGGGCCTCCCAGAGTGCTGGGATTACAGGTGTGAGCTATCACACTTGACCTCTTTAATTCATTTTGACATACTACTATCTGAATAATAATCATCAAGCACACCTGATAATGTGATGCTTCTGTCTAAAAAATTCTGTTTCATATTCTAAACTCTAATCTCGTTTGATAATATGAATCCCTTCTTTAGTTACATGGGTCTTTTTGCTCTCTTCTATACATTCTTGCTTTAGGTGTCCCTTCCAGTAGTAGGAATGTCCTTATCTCTCTTCTCTCCAAGCTGTGTCAAATCCCAGGTTCTCCAATGGAACTAAGTCTCCTAGATAGAGCTTATAATAATACTCTGTGTGGCTGGGCCCATAGTATATGCTTAGTGTGTGTTTGTAGTTGATGGTCTAGTGTAGACCCAGCTCTAAGAAAGCTGAATTAGCCCTAGTGGAAAGAGCCGGAAATCAAAAATAGTGTGAAGGCCAGGCACAGTGGCTCATACCTGTAATCCTAGCACTTTGGGAGGCCAAGGCAGATGGATAACTTGGGGTCAGGAGTACAAGACCAGCCTGGCCAACATGGTGAAACCCTGTCTCTACTAAAAAAAAAAAAAAAAAAAATTAGCCAGACATGGTGGTGGGGGGGCCTGTAATCCCAGCTACTTGAGAGGCTGAGGCAGGAGAATTGCTTCAACCCTGGTGGCAGAGGCTACAAAGCCGAGATCACACCACTATGCTCTATCCTGGGTGACAGAGTGAGACTCTGTCTCAAAAAAAAAGAGAGAGAGAGAGAAAGAAATGTCACATCTCAAATCCTTTCATAATTAGAAGTTTATTTCACTTAAACTTCTATGTGCAAAAAATATTTCTACAAATACAGTTTGACATGTACTTTGCTTTTGGAAAAAGTAATTTTTATTTAATTTTTTTGCTTTGCTCATTTAGTAATAAAAAACTCTCAAACTGTGGTACATTTCTGTTCTTATTTTTAGTAACTCCCTGTGACATTTGAGAAACAAGAATTTGAGGTTGGCAAGCTAGCCCACAAATAATAGAAGAGTTTATTTAGTTTACTTTATCCTTAAAACAGTTTTTCTCTGACTTGCTTGCTTGCTTTTGGCTCATTTATTCATCCAAAAGATATTTATTTGGCTCCTACCATGTCTGGCACTATTCCAGGTACTGGGAATACAATAATGAACAAATAAAAATCCCTGTCCCACGTTTTAATTTTTTTTAAGTTTAACTTTATTTTATATTTTTTATTTTTGGTAGTGACATGAGTCTTGCTATGTTGCCCAGGCTGGTCCTGGGCTCAAGTGATCCTCCCACCTTGGCCTCTCAAAGCACTGGGAATACAGGCATGAGCCACTGTACCCAGCTGGAATTTATATTTTAATCAGCAGGGGGCGGGCAGAGGAGTTAAACTAAACAAGGGGACAAATTGTAATATATATGATGTTAAGTGCTAGGTGGTTTACAATTTTCAACATGCAGACAGGGAAGGCCTCACAAAAGAGGCTAAAATTTAAGAAGGTGGGCTGGGTGCAGTGGCTCACAGAAAAAAAAAAAAAAAAATTAAGATGGTGAAGGAACTAGCTGTGTGGATATCAAAGTATTCTAGGTAGTTGGAATAGTATGTGCAAATGCGTGGAGGCAGAAGTGTGCCTGGTTTGGTTGAATAACTCCAAGGTAGGTGATGTGACTGCAGTGGAGAGCATGAAGAGAACAGTAGTAGATGGGGTCAGAGAGGAAACACTGGCTAGATCAGAGTCTCATATATACTGCTGTAAGAACTTTAGATTTTACTCAGGATAAATTGTGAAGTCTTTGGAGGTTTTTGTGACTTATTCTTTAATGGGATCATCCTGGCTACTGTTTGGTGAATGACTGAAAAAAGAGAAAGGGTGAAAGCAGGAAAACCAGTTAAGAGACTGTTACAATAAAGTCTGTGCAATACATAAAGACTGCAAAAAAGGTAAGAGTTGATGGTAATGGACCAGAATGATAGCAGTGGAGCTGGGAATTCTGGATCCATTTTGAAAGTAGAAGAAAAACAAACAAATAGGCTTTCCTGATGCATTGGCTGTGGGGTATGAGAGGATGAGAGAAGTCAAGGATAACTCTGAGGTTTTTGGCCTGAACACCTAAAAAATAGAGTTGCCATTAATGGAGATGGGGAAGACTATAGGAGGTACATAATGGGAGATGATCAAGAGGTCATTTTTGAATAGGTTCAGTTTGATATATTTATTGGACATTCGAGTTGAGATATCTTCATAGAGTACTGGTGTCTGAAGGAGTACTCTGAGTGATACCTTCCTTGTTCATATCCTGTTTATCAACATTTTCATTAGAGAGTGTTTCATTGATTTGGAAGGAGGCATTTTTCAACTGCTGTATTATCTCCTGAGTTAACAAAAATAAAAAAGTCATTGAGTGATTTTTCATACTAAATATTTTCTATGTGCCAGGGTCTGCTAAGCTTTTTTTTTTCCTCCCTCTCAATATATTATTTAATTAGCATGCAATCCTATGAAATAGGTAATATTTTTCCCATTTTACAGATGACAAATCTGAGGCTCAGAAAGAGATTAAGTTAGCTAAGGTCTCGTAGCTGAGCTAGGATTTAAATCAAGTTTTGGCTGACTATAATCCTGTACTTACTAGACTTTGAGCTCCTTGGGCTTGGCTATTGTTCACTCTGTTGAATTGTCAGTAACTGGAGCATAAAGGCATGCAATAAATATTTGTTGGGTAAATGGAAAATGGATAAATGAGTACTGCTTCCCAACACTTGAGCTTTTAACAGTTAAACTCTTAGCTGCAAAGATATCTGCCTCTTTCAAGGTCATTTCAGCCATCCATTTGATGAATCTTTTTACAGCATTGGTAGTATGAGGACAGCAGAAGGATTTAGAAAGTTCTTCAGAGGATTTCTAGCTAATCTTTCTCCTAATCCCTTCATGACTGTTAAACTAGTGTGACAGTTGAATTCACAGAGTTCTTTTTGAGTTTAGGCTAGATGTGTTTCTAATAGATTTGCCAAGTGTAATTTTCCTAACTTGATAAGTGGTATCATTCCCAGGAGTTGGTTCTATGTTGGCTCCTGGGAGCTGTTCCAACTTTGGAATCTGTAGCAAGTAGGACCATGGAAGGAGGGTCTCCCAATATACCTCTCACACATTGCTACTACTCAGGGGCATTTCTGCATCCCTGTGCCTGATACATAATCACTGTCTGCACTTGCTGTATTTACTTTCTCTTTCTCTTTATGTGGTCTTTTCTTGTTATCCTGGTCACCATTATTTGCTTAGATAATAAATTCTTAGATCAGTGTTTTCCACAGTCAGTCATAGGCATTTATTTCCTGACTTGCTCTTTTTAGCTCATTTCAATGCAGTTGCTTGTGTCTGTTTCCTATTTAACAAATAATTATTAAGCAGGTACTGTGTCAAGGGCTAGTTTAGTGAACTTCAAAAAATGAGAAGCTGTTCTATGATAGTGGCAGAATGATTGTCTAAAATCTTCTGTAATACTAGGCACAAGTAGCTGCTCAATAAATGTTTGTTAAATGAATTAATAACTTGCAAAAGTATTAATATAGTGAATGGCTCTTCTACAAATGATAGTTTCCTTTTCCTTTATCCCTAATCTATCCCTTTTCCAAATCTTACCAATCACCATGTCCTGTTCATCTTACCTCTTTACTATTCTTGAATCATTTATCTTACATCATTCCTTCTGCCATCATTATGTCTTGCCATAACCTTTTAACTAGTCTGTCTGTCAGTCTTGTTCCACACTTTAAATCTATAGTCTATATTGCCAGCTGGAGTGGTCCTGAAATACAAATCTTTTTTTGTTTGTTTTGAATCATCTTAGCCATTTTTAAGTATATAGTTCAGTAGTTAGTATTAAGTATTTTCACATTGTTGTGCAACAGATCTCCAGACCTTTTTCTTTTCTTTTCTTTTTTCTTTTTTTTTTTTTTTTTGAGACGGAGTTTCACTCTTGTTGCCCAGGCTGGAGTGCAATGGCGCGATCTCGGCTCACCACAACCTCCGCCTCCCAGGTTCAAGCAATTCTCCTGCCTTAGCCTCCGGAGTAGCTGGGATTACAGGCATGCACCACCACGCCCAGCTAATTTTGTATTTTTAGTAGAGACGGGGTTTCTCCATGTTGAGGCTGGTCTCGAACTCCAGATGATCCACCCGCCGCCTCAGCCTCCCAAAGTGCTGGGATTACAGGCATGAACCACCGTGCCTGGCCTTCTTTTCTTTTTTTTTTAAGAAAGAAGCAGGGTCTTGCTCTGTTGCCCAGACTGGAGTTCATAGTGCATTACAGCTGCAAATTCTTGGGCTCAAGCAGTCCTCCTGCCTTAGCCTCCCATGTAATAGGGACAGTAGCTACTGTACCAGGCCAGATCTTGTTTTGTTGTTATTGTTGTTTTTGAGACAGTCTCGCTCTGTCACCCAGGCTAGAGTGCAGTGGCACGATCTTGGCTCACTGCAACCTCTGCCTCCTGGGTTCAAGCGATTCTCCTGCCGCAGCCTCTTGAGTAGCTGGGATTACAGGCACGCACCACCACACCCGGCTAATTTTTTGTATTTTTAGTGGAAACAGAGTTTCACCATGTTGCACAGACTGGTCTTGAACTCCTGAGCTCAGGTGATCTGCCTGCCTCGGCCTCCCAAAGTGCTGGGATTACAGGCTTGAGCCACTGTGTCTGGCTGCCAGATCTTTTTCATCTTTTTTTTTTAATTGTTATTTTTTCAAAAATAAGATGAGTCTCACTCCATCACCCAGGCTGGAATGCAGTGGGGTGATCATGGCTTACTGCAGCCTTGATCTCCCAAGCTCAAGTGATTCTCCTGTCTCAGCCTTTCGAGTAGCGGTACTACAGGCATGTGCTACCACATCTGGCTAATTTTTTATTTTTTGTAGATATGAGGTCTCGCTATGTTGCCCAGGCTGGTCTCAAACTCCTGGGCTCAAGCAATCCTCTCACCTTGTTCTAAAGTGCTGGGAGTATAGAAGTGAGCCACTATGGCTGGCCTTTTTCATCTTCTGAAACAAACTCTATGCCCATTAAACAACTCCTCATTTCTCCCTCTTCCCAGCTCCTGGTAACAACCATTCTATTTTCTTTTTACTTTTGAGACAGGGTCTCGCTGTCACCCAGGCTGGAGTGCAGTGGTGTAATCTTGGCTGCCTTCAACCTCCACCTCCCAGGCTCAAGCGATTCTCCCACCTCAGCCTCCCAAGTAGCTGGGACTACAGGCGTGCATCACCATGCCCAGCTAATTTTTTTTTTTTTGTATTTTTTGTAGAGATGGGGTTTCACCATGTTGCCCAGGCTGGTCTCGAACTCCTGAGCTCAGGCAATTCGCCCACCTCAGCCTCCTAAAGTGCTGGGATTACAGGCGTGAGCCACCACACCCAGCCTGTACTTTCAGTTTCTGTGAATTTGACTACTTTTGATACCTCATATAAGTGGAATCATACGGTATTTGTCTTATTTCACTTAGCATAATGTCCACAAGGTTCATCCATGTTGTTGCATGTGATAGTATTTTCTTCCTTTTTATGGCTGCATAAATATTTTATTGTATATATATACCGTACTTTGTTGATCCATTCGTGGGTTGATGAACATTTGGGTTGCTTTCACCTCTTGGCTAGTGTAAATTATGCTGCTATGAACATGGGTATGCAAATATCTCTTTGAAACCTTACTTTCCAGACTTTTGGGTACATACCCAGAAGTAGGATTGCTGGACCATATAGTAGTTCTATTTTTAACTTTTTGAGGAACTGCCATATTTTTTTTTCTGTAGCAGTTGTACCATTTTACAATCTCACTGACGGTGCATAAGGGTTCCAGTTTCTCCACATCCTCACCAATACTTGTTATTTTCTGTGGTTTGTTTTTTGATAGTAGCTATCTTAATGGATGTGAGGTGATATCTCATTGTGGTTTGATTTGCATTTCTCATTTGTTGCAAAGACTGTCCTTTCCCAATTGGTAGGTGTTTATTTCTGGGCTCTCTATTCCATTACATTGGTCTATATGTCTGTTTTTATGCCAGTACCACTTTTGAATACACATCTAACTTTGTTTCTCCCTGAAAAAACCCTTATGTGGCTCCTCATTGTCCTCAGGGTAAAGTCAAAACTGATCTTGCTACTGCTTATCTCTATGGCCTCTCTTCACTTCTCTCGCCTCTCTACTCCTGTCTCAGCTGTACTGAACCTCTTTCATTTCCACAAATGGAACATGACCCTTTCCACCTTTACAGCTCTGCACCAGACTTTTTCTTTGCCCAGAACACACCTCTTCATCCCCCCTGGCCCAACCAATTCCTCAGGCCCCAGCTTAGAATTCATTTTCTCTGGGAAGCCTTTTCTGATCTTCTAAGAGTAGTTTGGTACCCCTCCTATGTGCTCTCATAACACAATATAATTTATCATTGATTTCAACTGACTGTTCGTATGTGTAGATTATAAATTTCTTGAGGGCAAGGATTGTTTTATTTACATTGACATCCATTGGTTCCTAGCACAGTGCCTGACAAATGGTAGCTGCTTACCATATTTGTTGATTGAATAAATAAATTAACAATCAATGGCATTTCCTGGCTCAAAAACCTTCAGTGATTTCCTCATTGATTAAAGTCTTAGGTGAGATGCAGATATCTGTATTTAAAAATAAATAAATAAATAAAGTTCTACAAATTATTTTGATTCACAGCTAGAGTTTAAAAATGGAATTCAGGATAAACTCAGCCTGATATTCTAGTCCTTTATGCCCTACTATAATACTACTTTTCTCCTAGTTCTCCTCTTCTTTAACAAGTACTCTATAATTCAGGCAAACTGGATTTCTTATTGTTTACTGAACATGTTCTGTGTTTTCCCGCCTCTTTATCCATATTGTTTCTTCAACCTAGAATATACTCTTTCCCTCTGTCCTATAGAAATCATCTTCTCTGGCTGGACACGGTGGCTGATGCCTGTAATCCCAGCACTTTGGGAGGTCGAGGAGGGTGGATCATGAGGTCAAGAGTTCGAGACAAGCCTGGCCAACATGGTGAAACCCCATCTCTACTAAAAATACAAAAATTAGCTGGGTGTGATGGTGCGCACCTTTAATCCCAGCTACTGGGGAGGCTGAGGCAGGAGAATTGCTTGAACCCAGGAGGTGGAGGTTGCAGTGAGCCGAGATCGTACCACTGCACTCCAGCCTGGGTGACAGAGCAAGACTCTATCTCAAAAAAAAAATTATCTTCCCTTCAAGACCTGGCCTCAGAGTCCACTTATTTCCCCATAAAACCTTTCCTGATTCTTTTTCTTGGCCACATCCTCTCTACCCGCCTCCACTGCCACCACTCATTTGGTCATAATGTTTCCCTCCATTCATCTTCTCCTATATAGAATTTTTGTACCTTTGTTATTACACATTCTTTCTTTTCTTTTCTTTTCTTTCTTTATTTATTTAGAGACGGAGTTTCACTTTTGTTGCCCAGGCTGGAGTGCAGTGGTGCAATCTCGGCTAACTGCAACCTCCGCCTTCTGGTTTCAAGTGATTCTCCTGCCTCAGCCTCCTGGGATTACAGGCGCCCGCCACCACGCCCAGCTAATTTTGTTGTATTTTTAGTAGAGATGGGGTTTCACAATGTTGGCCAGGCTGGTCTCAAACTCTTGACCTCGTGATCCACCTGCCTTGGCCTCCCAAAGTGCTGGGATTACAGGCGTGAGCCACTGCACTCAGCCCCATTCTTTCATTTATTAAAGCTTTTTTTGCTTTAGCTTCCCTACGTAAGTGTACACTCCTAGGGTAGAAGAAACCCAGGCTTTTAGGTCACAAGGCTTGGATACAAATCCAAGCTGTATTATTTACTAGTTGAATAATCATAGGCAAGTTATTTAAGTTCTCTGGGCCAGCCTGGTGGCTCATACCCGTAATCCCAGCACTTCGGGAAGCTGAGGCAGGTGGATCACTTGAGGTCAGGAGTTCGAGACCAGCCTGACCAACATGGTGAAACCCCATCTCTACTAAAAACACACACAAAAAAATTAGCCAGGCATGGTGGCGCACGCCTGTAATCCCAGCTTCTTGGGAGGCTGAGGCAGGGGAATTACTTGAACCCAGGAGGTGGAGGTTGCAGTGAGCCAAGATGGCGCCATTGCACTCCAGCCTGGGCAACAAGAACAAAACTCCGTCTCAAAAAACAGACAAACAAACAAACAAACAACCAGCTGGGTGCAGTGGCTCACACCTGGGCAACAAGAGCAAAACTCTGTCTCAAAAAACAAACAAACAACCAGCTGGGTGTGGTGGCTCACGCCTGTAATCTCAGCACTTTGGGAGGCCGAGGCGGGTGGATCACCTGATGTCAGGAGTTCGAGACCAGCCTGACCAATAAGGTGAAACCTCGTCTCTACTAAAAAATACAAAAATTAGCCAGGCATGGTGGCAGGCGCCTGTAGTCCCAGGTACTTGGGAGGCTGAGACAGGAGAATTGCTTGAACCCAGAGGTGGAGGTTGCAGTGAGCTGAGATTGCGCCACTGCAGCCCAGCCTGGGCAATGGAGCGGGACTCCCTCTCAAAAACAAAACAAAAGAAAACCAAAAAAAACAAAAAACACACACAAAAAACAAAAACGAAAAGATGACAAGAATGTTTCAAGATATTACAATGGTCAGGCCGGGTGTGGTGGCTCGCGCCTGTAATCCCAGCACTTTGGGAGGCCAAGGTGGGTGGATCACCTGAAGTCAGGAGTTCAAGACCAGCCTGGCCAACATGGTGAAACCCATCTCTATTAAATATACAAAAAATTAGCCGGGCGTGGTGGCGGGCGCCTGTAATCCCAGCTACTCGGGAGGCTGAGGCAGGAGAATCATTTGAACCTGGGAGGCGGAGGTTGCAGTGAGCCAAGATCGTGCCGTTGCACTCCAGCCTGGGCAACAAGAGTGAAACTCCATTTCAAAAAAAAAAAAAGATATTACAATGGTCAAATGAGGTAGCTATGAAAGTGCTTTGCCGGGCATGGTGGCTTATGCCTGTAATCCCAGCACTTTGAGAGGCTGAAGTGGGTAGATCACCTGAGGTCAGGAGTTCGAGACCAGCCTGGCCAACATGGTGAAACCCCGTCTCTACTAAAAATACAAAAAATTAGCCGGGCATGGTAGGAGGCACCTGTAATCCCAGCTACTCGGGAGGCTGAGGCAGGAGAATCGCTTGAACCTGGGAGGCGGAGGTTGCAGTGACCCAACATCACTCCATTGCACTGCAGCCTGGGCAACAAGAGAGAAACTCCATCTCAAAAAAAAAAAAAAAAAGCTTTGTGGCCAGATGCAATGGCTCACGCCTGTAATCCCTACACTTTGGGAGGCCGAGGCAGGTGGATCACCTGAGGTCAGGATTTGGATAGCAACCTGACAACATGGTGAAACCCTATCTCTACTAAAAATACAACAATTAGCCAGGCATGGTGGCACATGCCTGTAATCCCAGCTACTTGGGAGACTGAGGCAAGAGAATTGCTTGAACCCGGAGTCGACAGAGACTCTGTCTCAAAAAAAAAAAAAAGGAGAATGAGGAACCATATGATGCCCAGTATCTAGGTGGGTGGCGATGCCGTTTACTGAGATGTAGAAAACTTGGAGGGTGCAGCTGGAATACTTCCTTCTTTCAGCTGTGTATGCATTACTTGGGAATTGGTTTTTTTGAACATAACACTAATCAACATGGTCTCCTCAATGTAGAAGATCAGACTCAGTCTTTTGCCTGAGCCTTTCTTTGTCTGAATAGGCATTATTAAACATTTAATTTTATTTAATTTAATTTTATTTTATTTATGTTTTTGAGACAAGGTCTGGCTCTAATGCCCAGGCTGGGGTGCGGTGTTGCAATGTTGGCTCACTGCAACCTCTGCCTCCTCAGCTCAAGCCATCCTCCCACCTCAGCCTCCTGAGTAGCTGAGACTACAGGCATGCACCACTATGCCCAGCTAATTTTTGTATTTTTTGTAGAGACAAGGTTTTGCCACGTTACCCAGGCTTGTCTCGAACTCATGAGCTCAAGCCATCTGCCCACCTTGGCCTCCAAAAATGCTGGGATTACAGGCATGAGCCTCTGCACCCAGCCAGCATTATTAAATATTTGTTTTTGCATGATATTTATTGGAAAGTTCCTCTAAAAGCACATTTCTCTTTTATATCTTAAATTACATTTTAATGATTAAATTGGGGGGGTGGGGCTTCCAATAAAAGAGGGAACTTAAAACCCATCTCCATTTATTTAAATGCACTTAATTATGCATTTGTTTGTTCAACAATTTCACTGAGTTTTACAAAGGGGCTTACAAAATTGAGCAGGACCTAGTTCCTGCCATAAATGTTATAGTACAGTGTGATGAACAATAGTAGAAACATGTGCAGGATGCTAAAGTGGCACCAAGAATGGGCTCAAACTCCTGGGCTCAAGCAGTCCTCCTGCCTCAGCCTCCCAAAGTACTGGGATTACAGGTGTGAGCTACTGCGCCCAGCCTAGCACAAAGAATGGGATGGAGTATCAAGGAATGCCTTCCACAAGTTCAGAAGGATGAATAAGTGGCTGGCTGTGGTGGCTCACACCTGTAATCCCAATACTTTGGGAGGCTGAAGCGGGCAGATCACTTGAGGTCAGGAGTTTGAGACCAGCTGGCCAACATGTTGAAACTCCGTCTCTGCTAAAAATAACAAAAATTTGCCGGGTGTGGAGGTCCGTGCCTGTAATCCCAGTTACTCAGGAGGCTGATGCAGGAGAATTGCTTAAACCCTGGAGGTGGAGGTTGCAGTGAGCCGGGATCATGCCACTGCACTCCAGCCTGGGTGACAGAGCGATATTCAGTCTCAAAAAATAATAAATAAATAATAAATAAATAAATAAGGCTCAGTGTGGTGGCTCATGCCTGTAATCCCAGCACTTTGGGAGGTCGAGGCAGGCGGATCACAAGGTCAGGAGTTTGAGACCAGCCTGGCCAGCATGGTGAAACTCCCATCTCTACTAAAAATACAAAATTCGGCTGAGTGCGGTGGCACACACCTGTAATCCCAGCTACTCAGGAGGCTGAGGCAGGAGAATTGCTTGAACCTGGGAGGCAGAGGTTGCAGTGAGCTGAGATTGCGCTACTGCACTGCAGCCTAGGCGACAGAGTGAGACTCTGTCTCAAAAAAAAAAAAAAATCCAGGCGTGGTGGTGCACGCCTGTAATCCCAGCTACTCAGGAGGCAGAGGCAGGAGAATCACTTGAACGCAAGAGGAGGAGGTTGCAGTGAGCTGAGATCATGCCATTGCGCTCCAGCCTGGGCAACAAGAGGGAAACTTTGTCTCAAAATAATAATAATAATAATAATAAAAATGAAAATAAATAAACAAGGAGGATGAATAAGAATTAGCAAAGCTATGAAGAAGGGTATTCAGCAAGCATATATGAAGGCCAAGAGTTAAACACTTAAATATTCTGAAATATATTTTGGGTTATTAAGAATGTTTTACTCTGTGGCTAGAATTAGTGTTCCCTTTTTCTTTTTGAGTCAGCTCATTACTACTGACTGTTTCAGGCAGGCAGGCCCTGGTGAACCTCCTGGAGTGGTAGGCAGATTCAGTCCTTGGCAGATATACGGATGTACGCTTGTAGTGGCTGTGGATTCTCAAGCTGAGAACAGGAGGCTTCTTTGGAGCACAAGCCTCCCACAGGGCACTCTTGGGATGTCTGTCCTGGAATTACCCAGAGGAGTAACAAAGCTTTCTTTTCTTCCTTAACCCAAGCCAGCAGGATGGGATGTCGGTTAGCCTTTGTGTTTGGAGCCTACCAACAAACATACGGTGGCCAGCACAAAAGCATTGTTGGGCTACAGTGAAAACTAGGTCGGGGCCCAAACCCTTTTCTGCAAAGAGCCCCTCCAAAGAGTAGAGTGCCAACAAGCCACTGATTTGGCTGTTTGACATTGATACTGGTTTCTGACAGGTTTCTGACTTACTGATGGCACATCGAGTCATTTAAGATTCTGAAATCTTTTTCCATTGCTGTCTGAACCTTTCAATTTGGAATCTCTGAGATGTCTTTGACTCTTTTTCCTTATTTCTCATATCTATCACTCAGTTGCTAAAAAGCTTTATATTCTGACTATAGCCAACTTTTGCCTGCCCATAAATAGCACTGTTAGTTAGATGTTTGGTCACCTCTCATCTGGCTGTTGCAGTACCCTCCAAAACTGCCTCTAATTCCTTCTCTATCCTGCTACCAGAATGATCTTTCTAAAATGCAGTTTGGGTCATCTATTAGTTTCTTAGAGCTACCATAGCAAAGCACTACAATGTGGGTGACATAGCAGAAACTTGTTATCTCAGAGTTCTGAAGGCTGGAAGTCCAAAATCAAAGTGTTGGTAGGGCCTTGTTCTCTCTGAAGGCTCTACGGGAAGATCCTTCTTGCCTTTTCCTAGCTTCTGGTAGGTTTTTGGTATTCCTTGGCTTGTAGATGTCTCAGTCCAATTTCTGCCTCTGTCTTAACATGACATTTTCCCTGTGTGCCTGTATCTCTTGCCCCTCTTTTTATAAGAATTCCAGTCATATTGGATTAAGGGCCTGCCCTACTCCAATATGACCTCATCTTAACTTGATTACATTGGCAAAGACCCTATTTCCAAATAAGGTTGCATTTATAGTTACCAGGGTTTAGGACTTGCATGCATCTTTTGGGGGGATGTAATTCAACCCCCGTTAGATCATATTATACCTTTACCTATAAACCTTCAGTGGCCCCTGTGGTCTGCCGAATTAACTGTAGATGCTTCATCTTGGTATTCCAGAACTTCTGCACTAATAACAAATATAATAATAATAGAAATAGTCTCATAACTGACATATTGGGCACTTTCCTTGACATTATTCTTAGCATTTTACATGTATCAACTTATTGAATCTTCACAACAACTCTGTGGGTTAGGCACTATTATTATTCCCATTTTATAGATGCGTATTAAACAACTGAGTAACCAACTCAGGGCTCTACAACTATTATAGTCTGAGATGAGATTCAATCCTAGCCAGCCTAACTGCAGTCACCACTATATTATACTGCCCATCTTAACTTTTTAGCTTCATCCTTTCTCCCCTACTTATACAGAAAAAAAAAAGAATAATTACTAATCTCTGTGCTTTGTTATCTTTGTGTTCCTTTTGCGTAGACTGTCTTTCTTATCCCCAGCCCTGCCTATGGGTTACCATGAAATGGAATTACATCCTCAACAATGAGTGAATATCAGCCAGGCCTAGGTGGGGAAAGGGGAAGGATATTACAGGTAAAGGGACCAGCAATGTGTACAAATGTGCAGGTGAGCAGGAGTCAGACTTTTATAAGCAGGAGTGAAAGGCTTTGTGTGCCTTTCTAAGGATTGTGGGTTTTATCCTACAAGTAATAGAGCATCACTGAGTAATTTTAACAGGACAGTGGCTTCAGGTTGGCATTTCAGAAAGATTGTCTTGGCTATATTGTGGAAAGTGGATTGGAATGAGGGCTAAATCTTTTCAAGATGCAAAAGGGGGCAAGAAAACAGGTTAGAAAGCTAATGGAATAACCTAAGGGAGGGGTGAGAATGATAAGTTATTGATAGTGGGTTCTACCTGTTGGCAGCACAGTTATCTTCCTTGGGTAAGTGCCCTAACTCCTGGCCAGTTGGGTAGATTTTTCAAAAAGGAATAATAATTCTTACAATTGATATTTTCTCCAGACTTTTTCTGAATGCCTTTGAGCCACTGTTCAGAGATAAGCTTATTTGGTTGCAGGTATAAGTACGTTGGTAATTCAAATTTTTTTAAAGCTACCATTTTGTCTTATTGTTCTGAATAGTTACAATTGGTTGAAACTACTGTAGCTGACTAGAATCAGCAAGAATTGGGAACTGGAGTCCTGGGTGCATTTACCTCAGAGAGAGGCACATATTCCCTAGAGCCAGTCCAGAATATTCTCTGTATGGATATGTTTATGTGCTTGTCTGTGCCTGAATTGGTACCTACCAGCCCCTATAGGGATATGTGGGAAGAACCTATACTCTTTAGCCTAGGCAGTTGTCTTAGTCCATTTGTGCTGCTATAAGAACATATCATAGACTGGGTAGCTTATAAACAACAGAAATTTATTTCTCACACTTCTGGAGGCTGGGCAATCTAAGATCTAGGCACAGGCAGATTCAGTGTTTGGTGAGGGACTACTTCATGGTTCATAAATGCCTGTCTTTTTGCTGTGTCCTTACATAGTGGAAGGGACTAAAGAACTACGGGGATGCTTGTACACACACTCTCTATCGTGGTACAATACATATAACATATAATTTACCATCTTTTTTTGAGTGGGGGTCTTGCTATGTTGCCCAGGCTGGTCTTGAGCTCCTGGCCTCAAGCGATCCTCCCACATCAGCTTCTCAAAGTGCTGGGATTACAGGCGAGAGCCACTGTGCCTGGCCAAGAGACAAGTTCTTACTGTCATATGGAAGTGGCAGTAGGGGGAGGAGTGCTCAATAAATGTTTGTAGAAATAACCTGAATTGATATTCCTGAGTGGAGAACTGAGTGTCCACTTCTCTGTGCCTTTGGTGATTTTAAAAAAGATGTTGGCATATGATTTCTTGCATTTTAGTAATAAAGGTTTATTTACATAATATAGTTGAATTACCAATACACTTTAAAAAGTTATTGAGTGCCTTCTAGGAAAAGGCTGTATATATTTAATGAAACCAAGTATCAAACACAAATGAAATGGAAGAAATTCTGTTATTTTATTAGACCATGAGGAAGTGAGGCAAGTTTTGGTATAGGTAAAGTTGGTATAGAAAAAGGTAACAGCCACTGAGAGGTATTGAAGTACCTATAACACATTTTATGGGCTGTATTATAGTTTTCTAAATTGAAAGGTTAAAATAACAACAATTAAAAATATTAAAACTTCTGTATTAATTAAATGTGTTACCAATGCCTTGGGTTGTTTTATAGGGCTGACTGAGGGAGTAGTCTAGCTGAAAATGAAAGCAAAGCAGCTGTTATCCCCATCCGGGAAAGCTGAACATGCTAATGCAGTTGCTCTTGTCTCTGCTTCCTGCAGAGGGATTTGTTTAGAGGCCACACCAGCTGAGTCTGCACTGGGAGTTGCTTATAGAGAAGTGAACATTCCAGCTAATGGGCACAGAGACTGTGTAGCAGTCTTCCGGCTGGGTGCGTGGCTCACACCTGTAATCCTAGCACTTTGGGAGGCTGAGGCAGGTGGATCACCTGGGGTCAGGAGTTCGTGACAAGCCTGGCCAACATGGGAAAACCCTGTCTCTACTAAAAAAATACAAAAATTAGCTGGGTGTAGTGACACGAGCCTGTAATCCCAGCTACTCGGGAAGCTGAGGTTGGAGAATCACTTGAACCTGGGAGGCGGAGGTTGCAGTGAGCTGAGATGGCGCCCCTGCACTCCAGCCTGAGGGACAGAGTGAGACTCCGTCTCAAAAAAAAAAGAAAGAAAGAAATCTTTCTTGTTGACAAATCTCAAATTTCCTTTTCTTATACATGCAGAGGTCTTGAAACATTGAGAAGTGGTTTCTGAGGGCCTACAGGCTTATCAGCCCAACTAATGTATTCACCAAAGGCAGGCAAGAGAAATGGGTTTAAAAGTAAATTCCATTTGTTTTCCCTCTCTGGTCCTTGGTTTGCGCTTTTTCCATTTTGCCTGGAGAAGCCAGAATCTATTAGCCCAGTGTGATTCCTCATCTTTTGTCACCTTTTCCTGTGCTCTCCACCCTCTGGCTTTGCATATGGATTTCCAGAGCCTTCAGAGACATCGCTGAACAGAGTAAACAAGTGTTTCCCAGAACCAAGAGTCCTGGTCTCACCTGGCCTATAGGGAGTGCACATACAGTCTTTTCATTATAGTGTCTTCTGCCTGGCACTCAGTTGGGAAACCTGAGTGGCTCCTGAAGACAGGCCTGACATATCACACTGTCATCATGCTAAAGAAGTGAACCACTGCCTACCTTTTGACTTTCAGAGCTAAAGAAATCTGCCTGCATGATTAGATGTCAGCTTCACTGCCCACTTATAACCCTGAAGTTCACAAGCTCAGTTTCTTTTCAGCAAATGGGCACCTCAAATGTGAACCTTGGGCAGATTCAACTAGAATGAAGAGAGCAAGGCGCTGTGCTTATGCCGTCATTATGCCTTATTTTAAGATTTTCAAAGATGGATTATCAAGCAGGATGAAGCAGATCAACAAGTTTCCCTTTTGAGAAGTTAGAAGATTTATTTTTAGTCATTCTTTCTGCCTTGCCAAAACTGATCCGACGCTTCCAAGGATCTGAAGTGCTGCATGGTGCTGCCCCCAACTGGTTCTTTTTGGTGCTTGTATTATTACCACATCAGAAAATACATGATATTTACATTTTTTTCGAAGCACTTTCACATATTTCATTGTATTATTATTTTTTTGAGACAGAGTCTCACCCTGTTGCCAGGCTGGAGTGCAGTGATATGATCTCTGCCCACCGCAACCTCTGCCTCCAAGGTTCAAGCGATTCTCGTGCCTCAGCCTCCCGAGTAGCTGGGATTACAGGTACCCACCACCATGTCTGGCTAATTTTTGTATTTTTAGTAGAGATGGGGTTTCACTATGTTGGCCAGGCTAGTCTTGAACTCCTGACCTTAGGTGATCTGCCCGCCTTGGCCTCCCAAAGTGCTGGGATTATAGGCGTGAGCCACGGCGCCTGGCCAACTTTCACATATTTTATTAGATTCTCATAACAACACTGCAAATTAGGTGAATCAGGGATTATCATACCTACTTATAGTTGAGAAAAGTGAAAGATGGATAGCCTTATTAGTTGATTTGTCCAAGTTAAATGGCTATTAGGAGGCTGAATTGGGCTAGAATTCAGATATTTCTCCTCTTATCCCATTAAGTTCCCTAGTCCTTTGTAAATTCAATAGTACCCAAAAATATGTATTAAGATATAAATTTTAGGCTTAGAGGAATTTCCCTCTTTTTCTCCCTTGGGAGGAGGAGGGAGATAATACATCATATAAGGTTTGAGTAAATTCATTTCTTTTTATTTATTTATTTATTTATTTATTTATTATTATACTTTAGGTTTTAGGGTACATGTGCGCAATGTGCGGCTTACATATGTATACATGTGCCACGCTGGTGCGCTGCATCCACTAACTCGTCACCTAGCATTAGGTGTATCTCCCAATGCTATCCCTCCCCCCTCCCCTGAGTAAATTCATTTCTGAGCTCCTGTGCTGCATGAGGCTTTCTGACTCAGATGCTGTGGTCTCTGACTCTCCAATGCAACATAGTGGTAAAGAGTATGGACTCTGGAGCCAGACTGCAGAGTCTGCCAGTCTCTGCCACTTAATAACTGGATAACTTTAAGCAAGTTGCTTAATTTCTAAATGCCTTCTCTAAAATAAGAGTCATAGTATATAGTCATTTTGTAGTCCATAGCACGATGATTGGATTTTCATGTGCATGTGTGAGGTGTACTACCCTCAAACCTTATTAATGTCTGCACGTTGTCTGACATGAAAAAGAAAAGGACAAAAAGTAACAGTATACCTACCTTATAGGGTTATTGTGCAGATTAAATGAGATAATATATGCAAAACTCTCAGAACAGTGCCTGAAACAATTTAAATACTATATAAATAACAGCTGCTATTATTATTTATAAATACATATACTTACTCACTTTTTTTTTGAGACTGGGTCTCTCTCTGTTGCCCAGGCTGGAATCTAGTGGCACAATCATGGTCACTACAGTCTTGACCTCCTGAGGTTCAAGTGATCATCCCAACCTCAACCTTGTGAGTAGCTGTGACTATAGGCACACACCACCACACCCAGCTAATTTTTTTTTTTTTGAGACGGAGTCTCGCTCTGTTGCCCAGGCTGGAGTGCAGTGGTACAATCTCGGCTCACTGCAAGCTCCGCCTCCTGGGTTCACGCCATTCTCCTGCCTCAGCCTCCCGAGTAGCTGGGACTACAGGCGCCTGCAACCACGCCTGGCTAATTTTTTGTATTTTTAGTAGAGATGGGGATTCAGCATGTTAGCTAGGATGGTCTCGATCTCCTGACCTTGTGATCTGCCCACCTTGGCCTCCCAAAGTGGTGGGATTACAGGTGTGTGAGCCATCGCGCCCGGGGTTTTTTTTTTTTTTTTTTTTTAGACGGAGTCACTCCGTTACTTGCCCAGGATGGAGTACAATGGTGTGGTCTCAGCTCACTGCAACCTCCGCCTCCCGTGTTCAGCGATTCTCCTGCCTCATCCTCTCGAGTACTGGGATTACATGCATGCGCCACCATGCCTGGCTAATTTTGTATTTTTAGTAGAGACGGGGTTTCTCCATGTTGGTCAGGCTGGTCTCAAACTCCCGACCTCAGGTAATCCACCTGCCTTGACCTCCCAAAGTGCTGGGATTACAGATGTGAGCTACTGTGATCCCACCCCTGGGAGATACTGTGCCTGGCCAATTTTTGTATTTTTTGTAGGGACGGGATTTTGCCACTTTCCCCAGGCTGGTCTCAAACTCCTGACCTCAAGCGATCCTCCCACCTTGGCCTCCTACCGTGCCCAGCCTTATTCACCTTTTTTTTTTTTTTTTTAATAAAAAAGCAAAGCTGCCCTTCATGGGTATTTAGGAATTATGAACAGCCAGACTATCTTCACATAGTTTCTCCATAACCGTATCTGCTACTCTTTCCATTGTTCACTTCAGTCTTACTCGTCTTAACCACTTTACTGAAACTGCTCTGTCCAAGGTTGCCAATGATTTCCTGGTTGCAAATTCAGTGGACACCTTTCAAACTCGTCTTCCTCATTCATAGCTTTTGATACTGTCAGTCATTTCCTTTGTAGAATGCTTTCCTTCTGACATGTAGAATGTCATTGTCCTTCTGAACATACATTTATTTATTTATTTATTTATTTATTTATTTATGAGATGGAGTTTAGCTCTTGTTGCCCAGGCTGGAGTGCAATGGCACGATCTCAGCTCACTACAACCTCTGCCTCCCGGGCTCAAGCGATTCTCCTGCCTCAGCCTCTCGAGTAGCTGGGATTACAGATGCCTGCTACCATGCTCAGCTAATTTTTTTGTATTTTTAATAGAGACAGAGTTTCACCATGTTGGCCAGGCTGGTCTTGAACTCCTGATGTCAGGTGATCCGTCCTCCTCAGCCTCCCAAAGTGCTAGGATTACAGGCATGAGCCACCGTGCCCGGCTATCCTTCTGAACATTTAGAATATTCTCCTATTGACATTCTTGTCTGTTCCTTGGGATTCTGTTAATTTCCCATCTTACATGTTAAACCCTGGGCATGCGTGACCTTGGAATGCATGAGTGCTTCAGCTCAATGTTTTTACCTCCTAAATATTAAGTCTTTCACTTAGACTTTGTTCTTAAACTTCAAACTGACTCTATTTAGATCATTTCCACCTTAGTTGTCCAATAAGCACCTGCACCTTTAATAATTTAAATTCTCCCAGCTGAACTCACTATCTTTTTTTTTTTTTTTTTTTTAAAGACAGGGTCTCACTCTGTCTATCACCCAGGCTGGAGTGCATTGGCATGATCTTAGCTCACTGCAGCCTCAACCTCCCAGGCTCAGGTGATCTTCCCATGTAGCTAGGACTACAGGTGTGTACCATCACGTCCAGCTAATTCTGTTTATTTTTGTAGAGACTAAGTCTCTCACTATGCTGTTCAGGCTGGTCTGAACTCCTGAGCTCAAGCAATCCTCCTGCCTCTCAAAGTTCTAGGATTACAGGCATGAGTCACCACACCTGGGCTGAACTCACTCTCTTTTAACATTGCCTGTTCTTCTAAAAACCTACTCCTCTCCTTGCTCTCTGGGTATTTAAAAATGACATCCAGGGACCAATAGCCTATTGCTCTCATTCTCTAATCCAGGCAATTATCAAGTTTTTTTTTTTAACTCTGCCATCTAAATACATTTTGAATCTTGCCTCGTTCCAATGCCTCCACTATTGCCATGATTCAGATGCCCTGCTCTCACCAGGATTATTGCAGTAATCTCCTATTTCCCTTTCTCTGTATTTTTCACTCTAATCCATCTATCATACCATTGCTAAAATAATATTTTCTTTAAAAAGCAAATATAACCACGTGGCTCTCCTGCTTAAAATGCTTCTTTTGTTTCCTATAGACAGGCTAAAGTTCATGTATCTTAGCAAAACGTATCAGCCTCACTTCCTGACTCATCTATAAATGCACTCTAGCCATATCAAAGTAAATTAAGTTCCTGAATGCATCATGCACTTAACCTGTAACTTTGCATATGCTGCTCCCTCTGCATCCATCTTTCCTGCTACTCCAGATCATCATTTCTGACTCCTTATTTCCTCTCTGCATTTCCTCTGACATGCCTCCACAGTTTAGCTTTATCCTTGTCGCTGCATGGTGTTGTCCTACCTGCACATAACTATATTTTAATATTTATTATATGATATTGTTTGACTATGTCCCTTAATAGATTGTGATCTCCTTAAAGGAAAGTGTCACTGTGTGCAGCACCTACCATAGTGCTTGGAGGCAGAATAAGCCCTCAGTAACTTAAAAAAAAAAATACAGTCTCTCTCTTCTAGGTGTTTACTCTAATGGTTTCACCACTAGCCTAAACATTTCTGATAAATGGTAGCTGGGTTTTCCTTCTGTTTTGCAGTATATCAACTCCGGGAACCTGGAACAGTTGCTAGACAGTAACCTGCATTTGCCTTGGACTGTGAGGGTAAAACTGGCCTATGACATAGCAGTGGGCCTCAGCTACCTTCACTTCAAAGGCATTTTTCATCGGGACCTCACATCTAAGGTATGAAGGCTTTACTCTGACAACTCATTGAGAGATACCACCCTTCTCTTTTGCCAAGAAAGCTGTGTTAGATTTAACATTTAATCACAGAGGACGTAATTCATTGTATTTTATAGTTAGTCCTTAGAAAGCCTACATCTTTTCCTTCTTTTTTTGAGACAGTGTCTCACTCTGTTGCCCAGGCTGGAGTGCTTCTGCCTCCTGGGTTTAACGATTCTCGTGCCTCAGCCTCCTGAGTAGCTGGGACTAGAAGTGCGTATCACCACACTCAGCTAATTTTTAGTAGAGGCAGAATTTTGCCATATTGGCCAGGTTGGTCTTGAACTCCTGGCTGCAAACAGTCCACCCGCCTTGGCCTCCCAAAGTGCTGGGATTATAGGCGTGAGTCACTGTGCCCCCCCATAAGCCTATATTTTCTTACAGCAGGCTCCTTTCGGTGCTGAGTGAGCCAACACATATACTTTTTTTTTTTTTTTTTTTTTTGAGACAGGGTCTTGCCCTGTCACTCAGGCTGGAGTGCAGTGGCATGATCTCGGCTCACTGCAGCCTCCACTCCATTGGCTCAAGCAATCCTCCTACCTCAGCCTCCCGAATAGCTAGGACCACAGGCGTACACCACCATGCCTGGCTGTATTTTTGTTTTGTTTTGTTTTTTTCCACTCTTATTGCCCAGGCTGGAGTGCAATGGAGTGATCTTGGCTCACTGCAACCTCCACCTCCCGGGTTCAAGCAATTATCCTGCCTCAGCCTCCTGAGTAGCTGGGATTACAGACACCTGCCATCACCCCTGGCTAATTTTTTGTATTTTTAGTAGAGATGGGGTTTCACCATGTTGGCAGGCTGGTCTCAAACTCCTGACCTCAGGTGATCCACGTGCCTTGGCCTCCCAAAGTGTTGGGATTACAGGCGTGAGCCACCATACCCAGCCTTTTTTTTTGTATTTTTAATAGAGATGGGGCCTTGCCATGTTGCCCAGACTGCTCTCAAACTTGTGAGCTCAAGCAGTCCACCCACCTCAGCCTCCTAAGGTGCTGGGATTACAGGCGTGCACTGTGCCCAGCCAACTCATACATCTTGAGAGCCTTCATGTTTAACTTCAGTCTCCTGAATATGTGTTACAGGAGCAAATGACATGAGAAGGGTTAAGAAATTCTTGCCTTATAGGAATGGCAGCAGTCAAGGCAGTATAGGGGCCTATCAGTTTTCTTTCCTGTGGCCCCAGGATGTAGTTCTTAGCTAAGAGCAGGAGTTCAGTGATTTTTAGTCACCTGAATGCAGGTTTTTAGGGCCAAATGTACTGACCCATTTTCTGCCTGTGTGATTGAGTTTCTGCTCCCCTGCCAGTTCCTCTTTGGCATCAGCTGATCTCTGTAGCACTCTTTTGCTGTCCAAATTGCTGTGTGACCAGGTTAGAAAAGAGTCGCTTTCAGAGGAAGTTGGCCATGCCACAAAACAGGCACCTCATAGCCAAATGGTCTAAGATACCATCATGACAAGGCTTATATAAATAGTACTGTTTGATTATTAATGGGGAACTATAAGGCAATCTAACATATCTAATATGACTTCTGCCCAAGAACTGAATTAAAGTCTGCTAGGGAGGTGTATAAGAGTTTTGCACCTGCCTAAGAATAGCTGTCACTTCATTCCCCACCCTCAAGACCTACATGTACACATATTCACACATGCGTGCACATACTCCTACTCCTTCTGCCCCAGGTGAGGAGGAGGGGAAGGGAGCCCGTCTTAAGAAAAAGCTTGAAAGGGAACAAAAGTAGCAGTACTCTGAGTCAATAAAGCCTAAAGCAGTAAGTACCTGGATGTCTCACATGGAATGGTTTTGGTGTGTGGCAGAGTCACTTGTAGTCAGCTGCACTGTTCCTGAAGGAGCACAAGACTGGCAAGCAGAAACTGGGAACCAGCTGAGGCCTAGTTGTAAGGAGCCCTTTATCTACATTACTGTCTGTAAGAACTGGACAGTTAGGCAGTTGGGACCTGGAAGGTGATATCTTATCTCTTTATTAGCCATTTCTTCTCCCCCAGAATGTTTTGGAAAACCAAGACTAAGAAAAGTGCAGGCCGGGCGTGGCGGCTCACACCTGTAATCCCAGCACTTTGGGAGGCCGAGGCGGGCAGATCACCTGAGGTCAGGAGTTCAAGACCAGCCTGACCAACATGGTGAAACCCTGTCTCTGCTAAAATACAAAAATTAGCCGGGCATGATGGTGGGTGCCTGTAATCCCAGCTACTTGGGAGGCTGAGACGAGAGAATCGCTTGAACCCGGGAGATGGTGGTTGTGGTGAGCCGAGATCATGCCACTGCACTCTAGCCTGGGCGACTGAGCGAGACTCCGTCTTGAAAAAAAAAGAAAAGAAAAATGCATTTGTTCCAGGCAAATGGATGGGGTTGAATCAACTTACATATCAAATCTTTGCTTCCTACTCAGAAAGCACCATTTTTTCTAAGATAGAAGGAGTTTGTGACAAAATATGTATCAGTTACACAGATATTACCCCCCTCCCCCCCCCCCCCCCCACACACACAAGTGTCTCCTGTACCTGGCTCCAAGGATGAAGGAATATTAGAAAAGAGGAACTTCTGACCTAGAGGTATGTATAGTCTTGTTGGCAAATTACTAAAAGGTAGTGCACAGCATTTTATAATTGTTTAGCTACATAGACGACAAGTTTTCCGAGCAGGAAAGATCACTCTAGGCCAGGGTAGCTAGGCTTCCTCGAGGAAAGCCCCCGAGTCTAAGAGTTCATCATATTCCCTTCTGTGCCCCAAAAGCACTTTGTCCCATTGTGCTAGTGTCCAAGTGTGGTTCTGTCTGGGCTTGTTGTGCTGTATTATAAAAATAACCTTTTTGGACTATAGAATAAGACCACTACCCTTTGCTTTTCCTTATGGGGAATGGGTATTCCCAGTGTCAATTGGCTTGAGACAAGAAACTAGGAACATAGGAGAAATAACTCCCTATATTTCTGGGCTGTACTTTCTTGGGTCTGGACTTTAAGGAAGTTTTGAGGATACTTCCAGGTGGTGAGAACAAAGGACTTTTGCAAACTCTAGAGGAAGGCTGGGAAGTACACTATAGGGGATCTCAAGTTGAAGACAAACAAGTGAGTCTTATGAACCAGACTGTCCAATTTGAGATACTGTCTGTGTTCATTGCCCTTTTATCATCTCTGAGAAATAAAGCTAAAGGGACAGTAGAGGGCTCTGAGGTTTCCAAATTATCTCTTCATAGTCCGTCTTGGGTCTGTGTCTTATTTCTTTAAGGACAGTATCAGGTTTTCTTATATTTTAATATTATACACTCCATATCACTTGATTGTTCTGTTGTATCTCCCACCAGCATATGAGTTTCTCAAGTGCTCCTCTTATTTACTTTTGTATTCTTACCACCTAGCACAGAGCCTATGACAGTAGTCTTCCTGGGCCTATTTCAGGGAAGGGTGAAGGGCTTGATAGCAAAGAGGCCAAAACACCTGCTCCAGAGCTGAGATTCTGGGTTCCAGGCCCAGTTTTGTCCCCATCTCTGAATGACTTCAGTGACCTTGGAACCTCTGTGCTCCCAGTCTGTAAAATAGATGCTGTCCTTGACTTTGCAGGAGTGATCAGTCCACACTGCTCAGACCAGAGCTGACAAGAGGGATTTAAAGTGGAGGTAACGTGTTCCAAGTGGGTAAACCAGGACAGAGAGAAGTAGATACCTTTTTCCAAATGATCCTGAGCCTGTGGTTAGAAGCAAAAAGATCCCTAGTTTCCTATCAACGTGCCTCCTGAAAGTAGTATTGCCTTTATAGGATTCATGTCCGCAGCTACTGCAATAATGCTGCTCTAAGAGTAAAATGTCTGTCAGATATAGCCATTCAGTCTAATTTTGTAATTACTTCTAAGAAACAGCCTGAAACAGACTTTTGCAGTGGCAAGGCCAGGAACTTACTTAGAAGGAAGTGGGAAGCAGTGTGGCTTTAAAAATATTCAGTTTGTGAGCACTATGAAGAAGTGCCAATAGCCACACACAGGCTTTTATCAGTAGCTCTAGAAGTAACCAGTACACATATACCCGAGCCTTGGCTCTTGGGGGCAGCTGAGAAAGTAGTTTGCTTCTGCTTAATACCATTACTGCCCAACTGATCTTCTGTGATTACTGTTGGGAATGAGTATGAATTATGAATTGCACCTTTAGTTCTTAGTTCTTTTCTGTTGTTATTGTTGACTGCATAGAAGCCACTTAGGTGATTTCACTAGAATGAAAAGCCTATTCAGTTATGGTCTTAGGCTATGCCACACAATGAGGAATAGAAAATGCCAATTTTCAGAGTGAAGAGAACATGAATTAGGAACAACGTTGAATGCTGGAGGGATGTAGAGAGTGACTGTTAGTGTACCCTGAAGTTAATTTTTATAATTAAAACCATCAGCAGCTTCTGGGAACTATTTATGCTGTGCTATTAGAGGGCACAATATTGGGGAATCCAATCTCTACCTTCCATGGGCTCTACTCTAGTTGTGGAGATATTTAAGTCAGCAGGTCATTACACAAGAGCTATGGTAAAGGTATGGGATCACATGGTGGGATTGAGGGCAAGGGATGGGACACATCACACCAAACAGATAATCCTCTAAGAGACTTGAAATGTAACAGTTCCTGAGGCATTTAGGAGTCCGGCAGTTTGGTCACTGATCTCCCTGTGCTATGAAAAGAACCTCTTAACTGTTCAGTCTTTCAGTAGAATCAGTCTTTTCCTGCCTGATCCTAACTGGGTTTATGGAGTCATTTTGTTGTGGGTGAGGGGAAAGAGGTGAAGCCACATAGAAAGTGTTTTGTTGTTTTTGTTGCAGAAACAGCTTTAGAGTGAACATGAATTAATAGACATGGCATTTCTCCACTCAGTTGGCTTTATTCAGTGTTAATACTGACTGTGCAGCTGTTCCAGGACACCTCAGGAACTTTCAGGTGTCTGATCTGGCCCAGTTCTGAAGAATTTGTGTAGGTTTCCAGGAAATGCATCCATGGCCACCCTTTTGAGCCTCTTGTCAGCTCAGTCCTCACTATGGAGAGTGGAATGTATGATTATTGTATACGTTTGACACACGCTTTTTTTAATTTTAATTTTTGAGACAGAGTCTCACTGTCACCCAGGCTGGAGTGCAGTGGTGTGATCTTGGCTCACTGCAACCTCTGCCTCCCGGACAAGTGATTCTCCTGCCTCAGCCTCCCGAGTAGCTGGGATTACAGGTGCCTGCCACCACACCTGGCTAATTTTTGTATTTTTAGTAGAGACAGGGTTTCACCATGTTGGCCAAGCTGGTCTCGAACTCCTGACCTCAGGTGATCCGCGTGCCTCGGCCTCCCAAAGTGCTGGAATTACAGGCATGAGCCACCACACCCAGCTTGACACATGCTTTTAAAAGAAGCCCAGTTGCTTCAGTCATCAGACCAAACTTTCATTTAACACACTTTTGCCAAGCTCCTTCTGGGTACCTGTGCTAGGTTACAGGTACAGAGACAAATGAAATCATTCCTTGCCAGTGAAGAGGCAAACATGTAAGTCACTGCTGCAGTGTGATATAATAGGTGTGAGGACAATGAAGAATGGGAACCAGGCAGCAACGGTGCCTGGGCTGTTTTCTGAAACTGAAAAGGTCACCTCTTGCCTCAGGGAAATCTGACTGGGCCTCTCTTACTGCTTAGTGTAGGCAGGGCTATCTCACTCAAAAGTCTTCTAGGAGGGAAGAGACACAGGTGACATATCTGAGCTGCCACTGCCTCACAGGCTGGTGCCCTATAGCTGGGGCTTTGGCTAATAGGCAGGCTGGCCTAGGGCCCATCTTCTCACAGACAATCAAAGTCAGGGAGCTGGGAGTGCTGAGCCAGCAGGACTGATTAAAGAGCCAAAGCCAGGACAAGCATGAGAACTGTCCTTCCTGGAAGCGAGATGAGGCATGTCTACCTGTGATCCAGGGTAAAGTGATGAAATCACGGCTCCTTCCAGCTTGGGGAAGGGGAATGGTGTAATCATGTCAAGGCCAGAGTAAGGGATTGATTTGTATCTGACAGGAGTAAGCAGGAGGTGACTTGGCCATGTCTTAGCAACTAGATATACCAAGGCTGGCAAGGAAGAGGGAGGGCTGGTTTGGGTCAGATGGGGCCTTGCTGGCTCCAGAAGTGTTTCTGTGAGCCAAGGATCCCTGCTCTTTGCTATTCTGAAGGAAGGGGGTGGGGTGAGGTGCCTCCTGAGCCAGAGCAGTGTAGGGCTATTTTGAAAGCAGCTATCTGGGGAGAGCTGGTTGCTGCTTTTTGTTTATTTACAGGTTACTTGGGTTGACCTGAAGACAGCATTTGTTCAGTGAGCATGTTCTCAGCCTATCTCATGAATTGAAAGCTGTGAGGAAGGAAGGCAAACCAGAACTTGCTCCTGAGGGGTTCATAGCTTTTCTGCTAGACTGTAAGAGGAGTGGCATAGAGGAGCTAAAGGAGTTGAGATGAGAGGGAGAGAGAAAGATGAGGTCATGGCTAAAAAGGTAGCTTGCCTTAAAATACAAAATTTTCTTAGTTGAAAAGGATAATTGGGAGAATATTGCAAATGAAAGGGAACAGTGTAAGCAAAGGCAAAGGCTTGAAGGACCTGTTCAGGTTCGGTAAGTCAAGCTTGTCTGTGACAACTTTGGATGAGGATATGTGCATAGGGTCACCAGGGACGGGGGGACAGCGGCTAGGCCAGTTGGATAAAGCCAGATCATAGACTTTTAATGCCAGAGAAGAGGTTGGTTGTGATCTTGTGGACAGTCAAGGTTAGTGAAGGCTTAGACACTTGTCTTGTTCTTATATCAAGTTGGCAAGGTCAGGCCTGGGCTTTGGGTCTGTGTTTCTGAGGAAGAAGGGAGGCCAGGGGCCTGATAGTCCGTTGTTCTCTCCTATATTACAAGCTCCAAGAGGACAAGGGTTTTGGTTGTTTTCATCTAGCTATTTCTAGCACTTAAAACTATGCCTAGCACTTAGAAAGCAAAGATGAGTAATTGTGTTTGGAATGTCAAGTGTATCCTAGGACAGCCACCCAAGACCCAGGACTAACTCATCTCACCTGGCTGTCTTAGAGCCCCTGATCTGACCAGTGGGGTCAGCTTGAGTACGGTTCACCAAGGAGCAGGGGACAAGGTGCCCTGTGGTAGGAAGGGAGGAATGGGTGGTAACTCTATGGCTGGCTGATCCCTGCTTCTGAGCCACATTATTTTCTCTTCCTTCCTGGGAACCCTAGAACTGCCTGATAAAGAGGGATGAGAATGGTTACTCTGCAGTGGTAGCTGACTTTGGCCTGGCTGAGAAGATCCCCGATGTCAGGTGTGTAGCCCTGCTGGATGCTGGGGTCCAAGGGACAGGGAGCTGAAGCTAAGGGAAAATTCTAGCCTCCTCCCCAGTGGCCAGGACTTGGTCACAGCTCAACCTCAGCTCCCTAAATTTGTTTAGCCCTCGTCTGTACCCATCCTTGGGGTGGAGGAATGGGCAAAAGATTCCATTGCACCAGCCATTGGCAAGCTCATTTTCTGTATAATCTTACCCCACAGCCTGGGGAGTGAGAAGCTGGCCGTGGTGGGTTCCCCATTCTGGATGGCACCTGAGGTTCTCCGAGATGAGCCCTATAATGAAAAGGTAAGTTTGGAGGATCTCAAAGCCTGATTCTCCTTTTTTTCTTTTTCTTTTTTTTGAGATGGTCTCACTCTGTTGCTCAGGCTGGAATGCAGTGGCACGATCTTGGCTTACTGCCTCCCGGGTTCAAGCCATTCTCCTGCCTCAGCTTCCCAAGTAGGTGGAATTACAGGCATGTGCCACCACGCCCAGCTAATTTTTTTTATTTTTAGTAGAGACAGGGTTTCACCGTATTGGCCAGGCTGGTCTCAAACTCCTGACCTCAAGTGATCTGCCCGCCTCGGCCTCCCGAAGTGCTGGGATTACAGGCATGAGCCATCGCACTCAGCCGATTCTCCTTCGAATCCACTCTTAGCAGAGTGTCCAAGATGTTCCTACCAAGAGCAGTGGTGGTACCGGGCAGCTGCCCAGTGACTGACTTGGATGAAGTATGGGCAATATGGCCCAGGCCTGGGCTGTTAGATGGGGTGCGGGGGAGGCAGGGGCAGGGGCAGATACCCTACCCCTCAACCCATTAAGAGGGAAACCAAAGTCTGACTACCCACCAGGCAGATGTGTTCTCTTATGGTATCATCCTCTGCGAGATCATCGCTCGCATCCAGGCCGATCCGGACTATCTTCCCCGCACAGAGGTGAGCTGCAAGCATGGGGATCATTGCCACTGATGGGGCTAGTTTGATGCAATGGAACTGTTCTGTCCCTGGGGTGGACTTGCTGGAACTCTCTGTTGCTGGTTGTCAGGGGCAGCTCCCAACCTCTTCTACTGAGCAGGCTAGGATGGGTGGGGGGATTAATGAACTGTCTACCTATGCTTTCCATACCCATCCACAGAATTTCGGGCTAGACTATGATGCTTTCCAGCACATGGTGGGAGACTGTCCCCCAGACTTTCTGCAGCTTACCTTCAACTGCTGTAATGTGAGTGTCTTTCTCCCTCTGCCTTTCATCAGGGGCTGGCTGAACCCTTTTCACCTGGTTAGCACTGTACAGAGAGGCTGCTAATTAGCTTCGTGAGGGACCTCATTTTCACTGTAGTGACAGCAACCACACCTCCTCCTCCTCCCTCTGGCAGCTAACCTATTCAGAGCTCTGGACCAAGGAAAGAAAAAAGTTGCTTTGTATTATCTGGTCCTCAGCCTGTAGGGTAGACCCATCACTCCTTGCCTTGGGTGTTGATGGAACTCTGGTCCGGTTTTATTGTTGGACTGTGGATCCAACTGGTCCTGAGGCATATGAGAAAGGCTCTTCTTGGCCTTCATGTATATAGCTCTGGGGCTGGACCTTATCTGTTAGGATCAAGGGGTAGGTGGGCTTTGTTCAGATACCTCCCAGAAACACATTAGGAGCAGAACTCAAGAACAGAATAAACTAATATGAGCATACTTTTGGAAGGTTCTGTGACAAGGTGATAAGACAAACACCAAGACAGGGAGGGTAGTAGACAGTAGTGTTTTCCCTGACCTGAACTGTAGGGATCACCTTCATTGTCTGGGGCCTTTAGAAAAGGTCTCTCAGCTACACATCTGAATCTTCAAAGATGCCAGAAATAGACTCAAATGCCATCTTTGGGGTGGCAGATGGAGGGCAGAGCTCATGGCTGTTGTGGATACCTACAGATGGACCCCAAACTGCGCCCATCTTTTGTGGAGATTGGGAAGACCCTGGAGGAAATTCTGAGCCGCCTACAGGAAGAAGAGCAGGAGAGGGATAGGAAGCTGCAGCCCACAGCCAGGGGTAAGAGATTAGACCAGGGAGCCCAACCTAACCCTAAGGGAGGAAATTTGGATTTGGGGCCTTCTCCTCTTAGGGTTGTGATTGCCAGGATCCCAGGTCTAGAAACAAAGGGGAGGGGAAGGAGATGATGCAGAAAGTACTGGCGTTTTTAAGAGCTGTGGCTTGGCATACTGCTTCCCATCTCTGAGTCTGTTTCTTCATTGGTGAAACAGGGCCATGGTATCAGCTTTGCTTTCATGAGTAAAAACATTCTGTGGTAAAATGCTGCTTGTATTTGTTATGACTAGTGAGAATAACCCAGACTTGATTATTCTTCAGGACTCTTGGAGAAAGCACCTGGGGTGAAGCGACTAAGCTCACTGGATGACAAGATCCCCCACAAGTCACCATGCCCAAGACGTACTATCTGGCTGTCTCGAAGCCAGTCAGATATCTTTTCCCGTAAGCCCCCACGTACAGTGAGTGTCTTGGACCCATACTACCGGCCACGAGATGGTGCTGCCCGCACCCCCAAAGTCAACCCTTTTAGTGCTCGCCAGGACCTCAAGGGGGGCAAGATCAAGTTTTTTGACCTGCCCAGCAAGTCTGTCATCTCTCTGGTATTTGACCTGGATGCACCGGGGCCCGGAACTATGCCCCTGGCTGACTGGCAGGAGCCCCTGGCCCCACCTATTCGCCGGTGGCGTTCCTTGCCTAGTTCGCCTGAGTTCTTGCATCAAGAGGCTTGTCCATTTGTGGGCCGGGAAGAATCGCTATCTGATGGGCCCCCACCACGCCTAAGTAGTCTCAAGTACAGAGTTAAAGAGATCCCACCATTCCGGGCATCTGCCCTACCAGCTGCTCAAGCCCATGAGGCTATGGACTGCTCCAGTCTCCAGGAAGAAAATGGTTTTGGGTCCAGGCCCCAGGGGACCAGTCCATGCCCTGCGGGTGCTTCTGAGGAGATGGAGGTAGAAGAAAGGCCAGCAGGCTCAACTCCAGCCACTTTCTCCACCTCAGGCATAGGCCTGTAAACCCAGGGAAAGCAGGATGGGTGAGGGGGGTTACCCTGCCTCACCTTGGGGATGGAACTTCAGCTGAAACCATATGGCCCCCTAGGTGCACAGCCTTGATTCTTCCCTGGAGCCTACAGAGCAGGCAGGCTAGGCCAAGCTAGGCTCAACTTCTGGGCTCCCAGTGCCCATTGGCTGTGTATGACAGGGGAGGCAGCAGTGAGAGGCCTTCCTAGTTAGGGCCAACAGCTGATACCAAGCCTCTGAAATCCGGCAAGGAGGTCTGCCTCCCACCAGACCCCCTCCAGTGTACTTCCCCAGATAGGACCAGAGGATGTCTAGTTCTAGGCTGAGCTGGCAGGCAGCTATTACCCCGGTTCTTTCCCCACCCCAGGTCTGTCTCTTGCCCTTTCTTGGGGCATATAAGCTACTGAGTGGAACACGGAGCTGACCAAGAAGCCATAACGGTCATGGCTGTTTCCCAGACCTGAATACTGGGGTGCTTCTTGCCAGTATTCTAAGACACTTGAGTAATTGCTGTTTGCACTTACTGCATGGTCAGACCACGTCACTACATTTCTATGCAAGGGGACAGCAAGGCAGCGTGGTGGTCATGGCTCTTAGCTAACCTATTCAAAGACCTTTTCCCGTTGATTAATCTATTTTCATATTTATAGAGGAGTCTTAATGTTTTGCCCCATAAGACTTTCAACCTTGTGGTTGGGAGTGGGGCTGGTTTTGTAGGCCCTAGGGCCTGCTTCTATGTATTTGTCAACATGTGATACATTCAATTGGTTAAATGGTTTATACAGGGACTGATTTTCTTCCCTTCCTGCCATGGCTGGAGCTTTGGGAACAGTCTGTCCTTACAGAGCTGCAATAAGAAATAACCAAAGATGAAGCGGTCAAATATTTTCATAACTTGCTTCTGTTGATTTTTTTTTGTAAAACTTTCCCAAGACATTTTCAGACTTCAAAAATAAAGTCGGTGTTACAGGTGCTGGTCAGCCTTCTTACTTGTACCTCAGACACTGGGATAAAGGAAGTGGTCCAGGGCAATGCAGTGATGTCTGTCAGGACATTCCCCCTCCCCTAAACTCAATAGTAGTTGAGGATGACATTTCAGGCTAGAGAGACCCAAAATACCTCTGTTCCACCTGAGTGCAAGGTGGAAGTTGCATCAGCTACTGCCCCAAGCAAGCTTCATCTTCTGATTGTGGGCTTTGGAGGAACGGGAGAACTGGCTCTTGGCCACTGTGAGGGGTACAGCTTTGCCACTCAAATATACCTTATTGTGGCATTCAGGGAGCCAGGGTCCAGAGCTGCAGGGCTGCGGTCCCTGGCTCACTTCCACATAGGCCATCACATAACCTGTCATAAAGGCATCAAAACCAGCCCGGTGCAATCCATCCCCAGGCACTGGGTTAGGACTGGCTTGGCTCCCTGGCACTTCTGAGGTAGCTGTATCAGCTATTTCAGGCCTTGCTGCCTTAATCCCCATCTCTAAGTCATTTTTGTTGCCTTGCTTGGAGTGAGGCAGGTTCCTAGTTTCATCCTCAGCCACCTCCTGCTCGGTTTCTTCAGCCTTGAGGCTATCCCCACAGACCTGCTTCTTGGGAGGACCATCCTTAGCTTCCCCAGAGGTCTGTGTCCCCGGTAGGTTCAACAAAGCCCTCTTCCGTTTTTCCCTACGTCGTCGCCGTCGCCGCTTGTCCTCTGCCGCAGCCTCATCAGTGTCAATGATAAGGTCAATATCGTGGGACTGAGGACACTGTGGTCCCAGGGGGCACCAGCCATAAGCCTAGGGGTGGGAAAGAGGCTTAGAAAGAGGCTCCAGGCATCAGAACCTCCCCTCCCAAGAAACAGGTGGGTGCTCTCACCGAGAAGTTGTCACAGATGCTGGTGGGATGAGGACGGTGGGTTGCTGGGGGCAGGCAGCAGCGGTAATCAATATGGTCCCTCATGCTGGAAGGATAGTTGCAGAACTCCAGGGTAAGGTGTGGGCTGCCAGCTGCCCGCTGCTTCCCATTTTCCCGTTCACTGCAACAGCGCAAGAGGGTAATGGTCCACTAGCATATAAGCTCCATAAGAGCAGGGTTTTGTGGTCTGTTTTGTTCACTGCTGAATCCTCAGCACCTAAAACACTGCCTGGGCACATGGTAGGAGCTCAATAAATATCTTAAGTGAATGAAATAAACTCGTATCAGGCCCCACCCCTTTCCCTCAACCATTTCCTCACCATTTCCGGAAGGCATATTCTAAGTAGGAGGCCACGAAACGGGCATGAAACTCAGCAGCATATTTGGTGTCATAAATGCCTGCTGGGAACATCTCACACAGGTCAGCGGTGAAGGTTCCCAGACTCTCAGGGAGGTGTGCATAGAAGTTCTGGTACAGGAACACCAAGTCTATAAGGCCATTGTGTAGCACCAGGGGCCGGCGGGCTCGGATTAGCTCCAGGAATAGAGTCCGTACTGACTGGCTCTGGCTCTCATCACCCTAGGTGAAAGTAAAGGGGTCAATGAGGAGGACAGAGTCCCCTAGGGAGCCTCTTCTGCTGGGCACTTGGATCCCAGACCTCCCCACTTGGAACGCTCTCCCTCTACCTTACCCAGTGCTACCCACCCTCCTCATACCAGTCTTGTTTCCCAAGCCCTGTCACTAGTGATTCCCCATACTCCCTAAGAAGCAGATTCTCCCCAGACATCCAGCCTAGGGTAGGAAGAAATAAAGTCATAGAAGGGGCAGACTCAAGGCTAGGGAGGCTGGAGGCCTACCTTATCATTGCCCTTATGGTAGGGGATGCCTTGGGCATACTGCTGGTTGAAGTTGAAGCCATGCTGTATCAGGAACTGCACAGACTTTGGTTCTATGACATACTCCTCCATGCACAGCAGAGTGAGATTGAACACTTGAGCCAGATAGGAATGTTCACCCTGGGAGAAAGAGAAGTCTGCTATATCAAGATTTTGGAGAGCCAACCTAGGAGGATGCAAAAGCTTAAGAATGATACAATGGACTCTGGGGACTCAGGGGGGAAAGGATGGAGGCAGGTGAGGGATAAAAGACTACACACTGGGCACAGTGTACACTGGGTGATGGGTGCACCAAAATCTCAGAAATCGCCACTAAAGAACTTACTCATTTAACCAAACACCACCTGTTCCCCATAAACCTATTCAAATTAAAAAAAAAAAAAATCTATCAAGTTAAAAAAAAAAAAAGATTTGGGAGAAAAACCCTTCATATCTGATGTTCCCCAGAATCTCTCTACCCTCCTCCCCACAGCCACACCTAGGATTGGGGTGAGATCAGCTCATACCTTGTCTGGCTGCCGCTTGAAGCAGGCGAGGCCCAGGGAAAGGATAGAACGGGTCCTGGCAGCATGACACACGGCCTTGTAACGTTCCTCGATGCACCTTGGGGTTGGGTATGGGGGTTACTATGGCTAGGAGTTAGCCTTATGAAGGACCCAAACCACCCAGGTCTGTGACCCCCGCCCCCACACTCCACAGTTGAGGGCTGGCACTAAAGAGAACAGGGCTTATACTTACTGGTTCAGCAAACTCTTCCTGTCCCCAAGCCCACTCAGCTCCTGTGGGTAGGTAAAGGGGGAGTTGTGACAGGCCTCTAGCACCAGCCCCTTCACAACCACCTGCCCTCCTTGTTTCCCAACTCTCACCGTGTCCACAGCCACGAAATTAGCTGTCTTTATGGCTAGCAGGAGGGATGGCCACATCTCCTTGAAGTTGTTGCTTTGCACATCCACTACGGGAACCTGGACTACCAGCTCCTCCCCAGATGTTGTGCTTTTGCTGACACCACCTGGGGGTTAAGAGGGTGATGGATGTTCATGCTTAAGGAAAGAGCCCAGGGGAACAGACACCAAGCTAGACCACGGTGACGGTGGTGAGGGGGGTAGTTTCCATTGGTAGCTTTTCCCACAAGCCTTTGTATCCCACGTGTTCTACACACAGGCCTTGGAGTGGAGAATGCCCTGAATTTGGGGGAGAGGAAGCCTGAGTCTTCTAGTGGCTTGCATGAGCCTGGGTAAATTACTTCCCACCTCGCTGTCACAATCTGTAGAGGAGAAAGTTGGACTAGATGACCTTTGATTCTTTTTTCCCATGTCCTGCAGGCAACATTTTGCAGGGCTTGAGGATCTCAGCTCCCTTAATATCCCACGGGGATCCATACTACTGTTCTCATGGTACCCCAGCGCCACAAGCAACAACTCCCAGTAAGCCCCAGAGCCTGGCAGTGCCCCACACCAGAGCTCCCAATACGTCCTACCTTCCTTTGGATCACAACGCTCAATCCACTCCACTGAACTGAATCACAACTATTATTACTAACCGTTATGAGCTCCAGACTACATCTCCCGCCATGCCTCCATCAGCCCCACGCTCCCAACGCTCCAGGCTTTTGCAGCCCGAGCCGCGGTGTACAACGGGACTTGTAGTCTCCTCGTGGCTAGTTCAGGCGGAAGGAGCAGTCCTCTGAAGCTTGAGGAGCCTCTAGAACTATGAGCCCGAGGCCTTCCCCTTTCCCAGAGCGCAGAGGCTTTGAAGGCTACCTCTGGGAAGCCGCTCACCGTCGGAAGCTGCGGGAGCTGAAACTGCGCCATCGTCACTGTCGGCGGCCATGATACCTCTCGTCTCCCGCCTGAGTCGTCAGTGGGTACGCTGGACTTGCGCTCCGTCTCCTGGAGCGGTTCAGGTAGTCGGGGATGGGGCGGGGTCTCGCCGTCGGGTCGCCGAGGGGTCGAACTTCCGTTCAGACCTCCCGGGTCCCGCGCGGGGAAGGCCGCCCGGCGCGCGCTAATTGCCTATTGGCCTGTGCTGCCGGCTCGCCGCCGGGGTGGACCCGAGCCACGCCCCCTGGAGTGCGCCGGCGGGCAGGGCGCGCTAGAGCTCGCGGGAGGTAATCTCTTTCCCGCACTCGCGGCGGGAACGCGGGGCCTACGTTTTCTGCTGTCTTCATCAGCGTAGGCCGGGGGTGGAGGGTAGTGGGGTGGCTGGGTTTGGGCTTTCCAGAGAAGGTGACGCTGCCTGAGCTGAGCTTAAAGCACGCCCAGGAGTTAGACTAGGAGAGGGTCGTGTGGGGGAAAGAAGGGCGTTCTAGGCATCGGTAAATTCCCAGAGAGGATGGAGGGCTCAGTGATCTCCAGAAAGTGAAAGAGGCGGGGAGTAGGCCATCGGAGGAGGCTGCGGAGTTGTAGAGCGACCGATTGGTAGGGAAGCTTTTGAAATAATCCAATCAAGTGATAATGTGAACTTGAATTAAGGCTGGCAGTATGGATGGCGAGGAAGGGACAAATTGTGAGCAGCTAGGCGGTATAGTTGACCTAGAGGGTGATTGAACTTGAAAGAGGTTCCTAGGCCGGGCGCGGTGGCTCACGCCTGTAATCCCAGCACTTTGGGAGGCCCAGGTGGGTGGATTACCTGAGGTCCGGAGTTCAAAACCAGCCTGGCCAACATGGTGAAACCCCGTCTCTACTAAAAGTACAAAAAAAATTAGCTGGGTATGGTGCGGGCGCCTGTAATCCCACTACTTGGGAGGCTGAGGCAGGAGAATCGCTTGAACCTGGGAAGCGGAGGTTGCGGTGAGCCGAGATCACGCCATTTTGCACTCCAGCCTGGGCAACAAGAGCGAAACTCCGTCTCAAAAAAAAAAAAAAAAGAGGTTCCTATTGGAGACTAGTCCCTCCGTAAACACTCCGATTCCCATCCACCTCTGCCTTCCAATGCTCCTTTGTTACTCATTGTTTATAGTTGATCTTCAGCTTCTCTCAACTGAGCCCATTTCATCATTACTCAGAACTGCTTGGGCCGGGCGCAGTGGCTTATGCCTGTAATCATCTTAGGAGGCCAAGGTGGGAGGATCGCTTGACCCTAGGAGTTCAGGACTAGCCTGGGCAACATAGTGAAACCTTGTCTCTACAAAAAATAATTTAAAATTAGTTGGGCATGGTGGTGCGCACCTGTAGTCCCAGCTACCTGGGAGGCTGAGGCGAGAGGATGGCTTGAGCCCAGGAGGTCGAGGCTGCAGTGAGCCATGATCTCATTACAATCCAGCCTGGGTGGCAGAGCAGCAAAGCGAGGGACACACTGTCTCTTAAAAAAAAAAAAAAAAAAAAAAACTTTGGATTTCTCCTATCCTAAAAAAGGGAAACTCTTTTGACTATCCCTCATCCCATTAATTCATTTAACAGGTATCTATTGTGTACAGTTTACCTGGCACTGACTTTGGACACACACCAGTCAACAAAAGAGAATCAGTCCTTGGCACTCAAGTCGTTTTTTACAGTCAAGTTCAGGAAGTACACACTGATGGAAAGGATCAAAGTAATATGAAATTACATTAGGTAAGAGCTACAAGGCAGAAATATGTGATAGGTTAAGATGAGGGGACCTGATTTGGACATTTCAGTCAAGACTTGAAAAATGATTAGATGTTAGGTAAAACATAAAAGAATCCAAACAGAGGAAATGGATTATGTGAGGCCCCAAGGTGGGCAGACACACTTGAGGTGTTTAAGCAACTAAATTCAGTCAACCTTGGCTAGAGCATAGTGAGGGGATGAGGCGGATGGTGCCCGGATCACTGGACCTGCAAGGCTGTAGTAAGAAGACTGCCTTCTAAGAGCAAGGGTGTGGCAGCCAAATCCCTCCAATGGCCTGTAAGGTACTTTGTGACCCTCCTCTCCCCACCTCATCTGGTTTACTTCTCTGACCTCTTCTACCACTCAGTCCCATCTCATTCCATTCTAACCACATTGACCTACTCACTGTACCACAGACATACCAGGCACCCTCCTTGGGGCCTTTGCCCTCACTTAGAATGCTTTGGGTCTACCTTGACCACAGTCTTTAAAATTGCAACATTAAACCCCACCTTGGCACTCTTTTTTTTCCCCTCTTGGTCTAATTTTTGCTTTTTATGCTAATATTTATCACCTAACATCTTATGGAATTTACTTATGTTCATTATTCCTTTTCTGTCCCCATTAGAATATAAGCTCCCCGAGGGCAGGAACTTTTGATGTTTTATTTACTGAAGTATGCCAAGTGCCTAAAACTGCTTGGCACCTATTAGGGGGCTCCATAAATATTTGCTCAATCTTTTTTTTTCTTTAAGAGACAAGGTCTTGCTGAGCCCAGGGTGGAGTGTAGTGGCACAATCATAGCTCACTGCAGCCTCGACCTTCTGGGCTCAAGCTGTTCACTTCAGCCTCCAGAGTAGCGGGATTATAGTGTTGAGCCACCACAACCAGCTTGCTCAAGAATTTAGTGACCCATAGTAAAGGCCTAGAGTATCTAAAAAAGAAAGAAAAAGGAAAAAAGGAAGGAAGGAAAGAGGGAGGGAGAAAAAAAGAGAAAAGAAAGAAAAGAATATAATGGGGTGTCACCAGGCGCCGTGGCTCATGCCTGTATCCCAGCACTTTGGGAGGCCGAGGCGGGTTGATTGCTTGCGCTCTGGAGGTGGAGACTAGCCTGGGCAACATGGTGAAACCCTGTCTCTAACAAAAATACAAAAATTAGCTGGATGTGGTGGTGGTGTGCGCCTGTGGTCCCAGCTGCTTGGAGTTGGGGTGGGGTATTGGGGTGGGAGGATTGCTTGAGCCGAGGAAGCAGAGGTTGCAGTGAGCCAAGATCGCACCACTGCACTCCAGCCTGGGTGACAGAGTGAGACCCCATCCCCCCCCCAAAAAAAAAGAATGGGAAGCCATTGAAGGTTATAAGGAAGGAAGTGACATGATCTGGAAAAGGTTCCTTTGCTCTTTGGAGAATGGATTGTAGAATGAATGTGGAAGTAAGCAGGTTTGGTGAAGGAAGTTTGGCAATAAAGGGAAGGAGGGTGGGATTTGATCGTGTACGATCCCAGGGGAAAATCTTTCCCTTTGCCCTCTGAAGATCTGCTGAAAAATCAGCTCACAAAAGGCAGGTTAACTGGAGAAAAGGCATACAAATTTATTAACATGCACACTGGGAGAACCACAAAGTGATTACCCATCTCCCTACAGAGTTCGTGAGTTTATATACCATCTGGCAAAACAGATTATGGGAGGGGTGTCTCACGTGTGTCCATGTGAAGAGACCACCAAACAGGCTTTGTGTGAGCAACAAGGCTGTTTATTTCACCTGGGTGCAGGCAGGCTGAGTCCGAAAAAAGTAGTCAGCAAAGGGTGGTGGGATTATCATTAGTTCTTATAGGTTTTGGGATAGGCAGTGGAGTTAAGAGCAATGTTTTGGGGGCAGGGGGTGGATCTCACAAAGTACATTCTCAAGGGTGGGGAGATTATAAAGAACCTTCTTAAGGGTGGGGGAGATTACAAAGTACGTTGATCAGTTAGGGTGGGGCGGAAACAAATCACAATGGTGGAATGTCATCAGTTAAGGCTATTTTCACTTCTTTTGTGGATCTTCAGTTGCTTCAGGCCGTCTGGATGTATAAGTGCAGGTCACTGGGGATATGATGGCTTAGCTTGGGCTCAGAGGCCTGAAAAGGGGTAAAAGAGAAATTATGTTTTCTGTTTTTGTAGAGACGGGGTCTTGCTATGTTGCAAGCCTAATCTCGAACTCCTGGGCTTAAGTAATCCTCCTGCCTTGGCCTCCCAAAGTGCTGGGATAACAGGCCTGAGCCAGCATGTCCAGCTCTATTTGTTTTTAAATAAACCGAACTTTGGCCAGAAGGAGATTCTGTTGAAGGGCAATAAAGGATTATTAGGGAGAATGGAATGGAGACAGAGATTAACTTGTTAATAGTTCTCTTTGGAATTTAAGTGATCCTGAGGTACACAGTACCTGTAAAAGGGTTTGTTTAGGTGTGGTTACATGTTAGTCTTAGTGGGAGGGGAAGAAAAAACAAGTATTCTTTTTAGTGGGTTTGGACTTTAGGCAGATAAAGAGTTCCAGAGAACAACTTCGTCCTAGCTTTGGGAGAGTCTGGGGTGGAAGGATCAGAGAGACCTTGCGGCTTCTTGAGTTCAGCATGTCAGAGGGCCATATTTTGGGGTATTGGTTTTTCTTTTTTTTTTTTTGAGACAGAGTCTTGCTCTGTCTTTGTTGCCCAGGCTGTGCAGTGGCATGATCTCAGCTCACTGCAAGCTCTGCCTCCGGGGTTCAAGTGAGCACGTCTGGCTAATTTTTTTGGATTTTTAGTAAAGATGGGGTTTCGCCATGTTGGCCAGGCTGGTCTCGAACTCCTGACCTCAAGTGATCTACCTGCCTTAGCCTCCCGCAGTGTAGGGATTACAGGCATGAGCCACCGCGCCTGGCCTGGGGTATTAGTTTCTGAGTTCCAACAGTTAGACGGGATTGGAGGAGCAGGACCCTGAAGAGGAGGAGGGTAGGACAGTGCAAATGGAGGTAGATTTGAAGTTGTTTTTTTTTTTTTTCTGAAGGAGGAGGCAAGCTCTTTTGATGAAAATGAGGTGGTAAAGTCAAAGGTTTGGGGGGAGAGTTTGATACAGAGGCTTAGCAGGGACTGCATTTTATCACAATATAAGAATGCTGGTTGTGGATTTGAAAGAACAAGTCGCTTAAGCTCTATAAACCTCAATTTCCTTATAACTAAGGTGGAGGTGATACTAGTGCATACCTCATAGAGTCACCAGGAGACTGAGAGATCCGATCCGGTAAAGCTCTTCATGGGGTCTGACATAGAGTACGCACTCACAAATTTTCAGCTAATTTTAGCTGTTACAGAAAAGGTGGCCATTATAACACTCAGGGAGCAGTGAAAATCAACCAGGCACATTTTCTCATTGTTGATGGTCAGCCACCTATGGTTTACTAGATTAGGAATAAAAATAGCTAATCTCTATTCTCCCACTGATTTGCCATCTGTTCTCAGACAGATCTTTTGTCCATCTGATCCTTGGTTTCTTCTAGGATAAAATGAAGGTTTTGGACTAGATGACTACTAAAGGCTGTTTCAGTGTAACCATGCTACATCTCTAAGAGGCAGAGAAACCTCCTACCCCCATTCTCCCAGACACACCTAAACAACCCCTATCCACACACACAGTCACAGTAAGCATCAGAGATACACAAATGCTCCCAAACAGGAGGCTTTCATCCTTGACCCATCCCAGCCCTGGCCTCTCAGTCTTTGCGTGTCTCCAGGGCTGTAACGCTGGCCCCCTTGAGGCCACTTGCTCAGCTATGCTAGTTGTATCTCAGTGCTGCCGCCAGCCAAGAGTAAACCCGTGAGCATCTTGAGAGTGCTTGAGAGAAGCTGGACCCTATGTGAATGGTGGATAAGAGGGAGATGGCTATCACCCTTGGAAGGCCTCAAGATTCGGCCTCATTGTGACTGACTGCTTTGGCTGGGTCTTTTTGTTTCAGGCCATCATGAGGAAGCCACGAGCAGCCGTGGGAAGTGGTCACAGGAAGCAGGCAGCCAGCCAGGAAGGGAGGCAGAAGCGTGCTAAGAACAACAGTCAGGCCAAGCCTTCTGCCTGTGATGGTAAGGAACTCGGTTGTGGCCCAAGGCTCATTGGCCATGAAAGGGGGCAGATTCAGGCTGGGAAGGGATTGTGATACGTATCAAGACATTAAGAGACTTACTAAGGGCCAGGTGCGGTGGCTCACACCTGTAATCCCAGCACTTTGGGAGGCCGAGGCGGGTGGATCCCTTGAGCCCAGGAGTTTGAGGCCAGCTTAGGTAACATGGCGAAACCCCCTCTCTATGCACGCGTGGTGGTGAGCGTCTGTAGTCCCAGCTACTCGGGAAGCTGAGGTGACAGGATTGCTTGAGCCTGGAAGGCAGAAGTTGCACTGAGTCAAGATAGTGCCACTGCATTTCAGCCTGGGCAACAGAGCCAGACTCTTGTCTCAAAAAAAAAGAGACTCACTAAGGGTGTAATTCTGACTATATTGCTGTGTGACATTAGGATAATTGCTCTGAATGGCTGCTTTCTTACCAGTAAAATGGAGCAGTAGTTCAGCATTTCCTCCCTCATGTGGCTTTCTTGGGACCAAATGAGTTTATGAGCCTGAAAGTGTTTTGTAAATAGGAAGGTCCTGCACCAGTATACATTATAGCTGGCTGAAACTATTAGGTTTTCATTATGGCTCAGAGACAAAGAAGCCAGCAGTACCACCCTGAGAAAATTAAGGCCAGAAACTTAGCCACAGCTTCACACAATTACATAACTCTGATCTGACTCCAGCTCCAAAGCTTAAGGGGGTTTGTTGGGGGAAGCCCTAAGTGGGAGCATACTGCCATAGGCTGCTGTGTCCCAAGACCCTGATGCACAGCCTGTGCAGGGATGATTCCTGAGTGTCCTGGGGCCCCAGCAGGTCTGGCCAGGCAGCCGGAAGAGGTGGTATTGCAGGCTTCTGTCTCCTCATACCATGTATTCAGAGACTTAGCTGAAGTCACAGCCTTCCGAGGGAGCCTGCTAAGCTGGTACGACCAAGAGAAACGGGACCTACCATGGAGAAGACGGGTAGGCAGGCGAGGAGCAGGGACAGTGGGTGGGAGGCAGGCACCCAGCCCCCTCCACCCTAACTCCTCATCTGGGGTTACATTGACAGGCAGAAGATGAGGTGGACCTGGACAGGCGGGCATATGCTGGTCAGTACATCTCCTGAGAGCAGGGCTACTTTGCCTCGAGGCCCTTGGGTCTGGGGGCTGTGGGCCAGGTAGGGCAGGTCAGCAGTGTCCTCATGCCAACCCCTTTCCCCTAGTGTGGGTCTCAGAGGTCATGCTGCAGCAGACCCAGGTTGCCACTGTGATCAACTACTATACCGGATGGATGAAGGTGACTCCAGGGGAGGAAGGGAAGGGTCATGGGTCAGACCCCAGATGAGAGCCTGTACTTTGGGGTGGGTGTAGAGAAGGCTTCCTCTACCACCTTCGCCCTTGACCTTGTCTCTTTCTGCCTGCCTGTGGCTATAGAAGTGGCCTACACTGCAGGACCTGGCCAGTGCTTCCCTGGAGGTGAGAGCCACCCTAGGGTAGGGGAAATAGGAATGATAGAGGGACTGAAGGGTGATCTCTTTGACCTCTGATCCTACCCACAGGAGGTGAATCAACTCTGGGCTGGCCTGGGCTACTATTCTCGTGGCCGGCGGCTGCAGGAGGGAGCTCGGAAGGTAAGGGGATGGCAGGAGGGTAGGAACCCAGGAGTCTTGGGTGTCTCATAATCTTGAGTCTTGCACTCCAATCAGGTGGTAGAGGAGCTAGGGGGCCACATGCCACATACAGCAGAGACCCTGCAGCAGTTCCTGCCTGGCGTGGGGCGCTACACAGCTGGGGCCATTGCCTCTATCGCCTTTGGCCAGGTGATCTCACAGCCCACCCCCACTTTGTGCGTGCCCAGCCTCCTTCCTCCTAGCCCAGGCTAACTCTTTGGCCCCTCTGTGCCAGGCAACCGGTGTGGTGGATGGCAACGTAGCACGGGTGCTGTGCCGTGTTCGAGCCATTGGTGCTGATCCCAACAGCACCCTTGTCTCCCAGCAGCTCTGGTAGGATGTTGGGGTAACAAGGGTGCTTCAGGGGTGTCTCCAAAGGAGCTCTGGCTCACAGCAGTGTTCCCTTCTTTTAGGGGTCTAGCCCAGCAGCTGGTGGACCCAGCCCGGCCGGGAGATTTCAACCAAGCAGCCATGGAGCTAGGTGCCACAGTGTGTACCCCACAGCGCCCACTGTGCAGCCAGTGCCCTGTGGAGAGCCTGTGCCGAGCACGCCAGAGAGTAAGCCTACTGGGGAAGGGGCAGTGAGAAGTCCTAAGGAGTGACTCTGCCCTATGACACTCAACCCTGTGCCTCTCAGGTGGAGCGGGAACGGCTCTTAGCCTCACGGAGCCTGTCGAGCAGTCCTGACGTGGAGGAGTGTGGTGAGCACCAAACCTAGACCCCACCCCAGCCCTTCCTGGCCCAGTCAGAAGCCCCATTCTAGTTCTTCCTCTAACCTGAGTAAGATTCTGCAGAACCCGGCCAAAGCCTGCTCTCTAGGTTGGCCCCTAAAGCCCTCTTGGCCTGAGCAGGGTTCGGGGATCTCCGTTCCCAGCTGCCAACACTGGACAGTGCCACCTGTGCCTGCCTCCCTCGGAGCCCTGGGACCAGACCCTGGGAGTGGTCAACTTCCCCAGAAAGGCCAGCCGCAAGCCCCCCAGGGAGGAGAGCTCTGCCACCTGTGTTCTGGAACAGCCTGGGGCCCTTGGGGCCCAAATTCTGCTGGTGCAGAGGCCCAACTCAGGTACCTGGATACTGGGCGTGGAGGGCAGTGGCATGAGTAACAAGAGAGAATGGAGGCAATCGGCAGCTGAGGCCTGACCCCTGCCTGGCTGCCCTCCCTCTCAGGTCTGCTGGCAGGACTGTGGGAGTTCCCGTCCGTGACTTGGGAGCCCTCAGAACAGCTTCAGCGCAAGGCCCTACTGCAGGAACTACAGCGTTGGGCTGGGCCCCTCCCAGCCACGCGCCTCCGGCACCTTGGGGAGGTAAGTGAGCAGTGGAACGGCCAAGGATGTTGGCTTTTGAGGCTATATCCACAGGCCTATTTGAACCCCTTGGCCCTTCCTCCAGGTTGTCCACACCTTCTCTCACATCAAGCTGACATATCAAGTATATGGGCTGGCCTTGGAAGGGCAGACCCCAGTAACCACCGTACCACCAGGCGCTCGCTGGCTGACCCAGGAGGAATTTCACACCGCGGCTGTTTCCACTGCCATGAAAAAGGCACTACCTTTGTTGTCTTTGTTGTACTTCCTTGTGTTTCCTACATGTTCTACATGAATATATTACTGTATAAACAGGAAAAAAAGCATTTTTTTTTTTTTTTGAGATGGAGAATCGCTCTGTTTCCCAGGCTGGAGTGCAATGGCGCTATCTCGGTTGACTGCAACCTCCGTCTCCCGGGTTCAAGTGATTCTCCTGCCTCAGCTTCCTGAGTAGCTCGGATTACAGGCGCCCGCCACCATGCCTGGCTAATTTTTGTATTTTTAGTAGAGATGGGGTTTCATCATGCTGGCCAGGCTGGTCTCCAACTCTCGACCTCAGGCGATCTGCCTGCCTCAGCCTCCCAAAGTGCTGGGATTACAGGCGTGAGCCACTGTGCCCGGCCATTATTTTATTTTTGTTTTGAGATGGAGTCCCTGTCACCTGGACTGGAGTATAGTGGTGCGATCTTGGCTCACTGCAACCTTTGCCTCCTGGGTTCAAGTGATTCTCGTGCCTCAGCCACCCGAGTAGCTGGGATTACAGGCGTGTACCACCATGCCCAGCTAAGTTTTATATTTTTTGTAGAGATGGGGATTTCACCATGTTGGCTAGGCTAGTCTCAAACCCCTGGCCTTAAGTGATCCACCCGCCTCTGCCTCTCAAAGTGCTGGGATTACAGGCATGAGCCACTGCACCAGGCCAAAAAAATTGCTTTTTTTTTTTTTTGAGATGGAGTCTTGCTCTGTTGCCCAGGCTGGAGTGCGATGGCATGATCTTGACTCATTGCAACCTCTGCCTCCCAGGTTCAAGTGATTCTCCTGCCTCAGCCTCCCAAGTAGCTGGGATTACAGGCGTGTGCCACCACGCCTGGCTGATTTTTTATTTTTGAATTTGTATTATTTTTAATTTTTGGGAGGGAGACAGCATCTCCCTCTGTCACCAAGGCTGGAGTACAGTGGTGTGATCTCAGCTTACTGCAAACTCTGGCTCCCAAGTTTAAGTGATTCTCCTGCCTCAGCCTCCCAATTAGCTGGGATTGTAAGCTTGCGCCACCATACCCAGCTAAAGGCTTTTTTTTGTATTTTTAGTAGAGATGAGGTTTCACCATGCTGGCCAGGCTGGTCTCGAACTCTTGACCTCAAGTGATCCACCCGCCTCAGCCTCCCAGAATGCTGGGATTACAGGTGTGAGCTACCACACCCAGCCATGATTTTTTGTATTTTTAGAGATGGGGTTTCACCATGTTGGCCAGGCTGGTCTCAAACTCCTGGCCTCAAGTGATCCACCCGCCTTGGCCTCCCAAAATGCTGGGATTACAGGCGTGAGCCACCATGCCTGGCCAAAAAAGTATATTTTAAACAAAAGTACTGGGACATGAAGTTAAGGGCAGAACACCGGTTTATCTCTTTTGGAAAAAGTGCCAGCCCTCACCTCCCCGTCTTCCTGTCTAGGTTTTCCGTGTGTATCAGGGCCAACAGCCAGGGACCTGCATGGTAAGTCTCCTAGGCCTCTCCCAACCGTGTCTCCCCAGGCCTGAGTCCATAGGTTTTTAGTCAGTTAACTGACGAATGTTTGGGTGAACATTCTCCACTCCAGGCTTCACTGGAGAGAGGAATAGTTCTTGACCTGGAGACCTTCCATTGTGGGGTGCAGGGTAGAGGGAAAGGAAAAAAATGATGAGGACTCTCCAGTGTCACAGGTGTGTGAAATGCCTGTACTGAGTTTTGTGGGATATGAATTGTGGAGCCATCAGTTCTTTTTTTTTTTGAGACAGAGTCTCGCTCTGTCACCCAAGCTAGAGTGCAGTGGCCCGATCTCGGCTCACTGCAATCTCCCACAACTGGATTAAAGCGATTCTCCTGCCTCAGTCTCCCAGTAGCTGGGATTACAGGTGCCCGCTACCACACCCAACTAATTTTTGTATTTTTAGTAGAGACAGGGTTTCACCATGTTGACTAGGCTGGTCTCAAACTCCTGACCTCAAGTGATCTGCCCACCTTGGCCTCCCAAAGTGCTGGGATTACAGGTGTGAGCCACCACACCCATCCTTGGGAGCTATCAGTTCTAATTGGGAGACGGATCAGGAAAGGCTGTTTGGAGGAAGCAGCTGGTAATCTGGGTCCTAGAAATGAATCCTTTTCTTCAGGTTTGGGAGGAGAATCAACCATAGCGATGTTCTTTCCGGTCCCAAGAGTAGTGTGAGCAAAGGTGGGGCCCAGTGCAGGCTGCAGTGCTCAAAGAGCTGTGAGCAGTTGGTTTAGCTGGAAAGGTCAGCAGGGCCTGCTGGGTCAGTCAGGGTGTGAACCCTAGGCTGCTGATTCATTTTAGGTGGAGGAAAGAGGAGTCAGATTTGCATTTTTAGGACAATTCGATTCCCTCAGGCAGCCTTTTGGAGGGTTGATTGATGGGGCAGATACTTGAGGCAGGATGAAAGCTCTACAGCATTCCAGGCTAAGCCTGAGCTAGATCAGTAGAATTGGGGAAAGGGAGAGAGGACAAGGAGAGGATTCTCTGCTCCCCCTCCCCCAACTACAAGGCCTCCCTCCTTCCATTTTTTCACAGGGTTCCAAAAGGTCCCAGGTGTCTTCTCCGTGCAGTCGGAAAAAGCCCCGCATGGGCCAGCAAGTCCTGGATAATTTCTTTCGGTCTCACATCTCCACTGATGGACACAGCCTCAACAGTGCAGCCCAGTGACACCTCTGAAAGCCCCCATTCCCTGAGAATCCTGTTGTCAGTAAAGTGCTTATTTTTGTAGTTATTTTATGTTGTATGTTTTTGAGATGGGGGTCTTGCTATGTTGCTCAGTCTGGTTTCGAACTCAGGTGATTCTGGCCTCAAGTGATTCTCCCACTTCAGCCTCCTAAAGTGCTTGGATTACAGGCATGAGCCACCATGCCCGCCCTTTTGTAGCTATTTTGGACAGCCTTCCACCCTCTCCCTAGCCCCCTCACTCCTCACATCCGAGGGAGGGACCCAGAAAAGTGGTGACGTTCTGCTTGGTCCTGACTTTCTCTGGCTGAACACCCAGCCAGTCCTGGGCAGATGGGGTTGGAGGGGGGTGTTCTGTCCAGACTGATCTGTCCTCCATCCCCCAGGAGAAAGGCAAGGCAGCTACAGGGAGAACCTGCCAGTGGCTGACACACAACACCCTCTGTCTATGTCTCAGGTCAGCTCTAATTGGAGTGGTGGCATCACTCTGGAGCAGGTAATTGGGCTCAACTCTCACCCAGCCCCTCCCCATCTGCAGTGGTCGCTCCCTAGGGGGAGAGGAAGCACAGGAGAAGATTTGTTCTGTTTTAAATTCCTACCTCAAATACGAAATCATTTATTTAGGGTTATGTTACATACGGAGTGAAACAATACAGAAAAGCAAAGAGCTAATAATCACAGGATTTGAGGAGTGGGTGGGAGGAAACAGAATCACAGCGGGACACAAGGAGGACTCGAAAGTATTGGTTATGTTCTATTTCCTAGTGTGTAATTCTTTTATTGTTCTTTGTATCTTACATATTTATTATAGACTGTATATAAGAAATGTTTTAGTTTTAAAAAATTCCACCTCTTTGGAGCCCAATGAGAGACACGGCTTCTGGCAGGCACTGATGAAATGGAAGTCACACCTGCCCCCCGGAGGCAAAGCCTTTCACTAGTTGGGCCTCCTGCGGATGTTCTTCAGTTCTGTGCTGGTCTCCCCAGAGCTGCAGGACAGCTGGCTGCACCCAGCTCTGGGCATCCTTAGGCTTCCTGGCTCCTGGCAGCTTGCTCCTGTACGGACTGCCACAGAGCTCTGATGTTGCCCTGACCAAAGCCAGTGGCCCCCTGCCTCTGAATCAGCTCCAGGAAGAAAGTGTCCTCAGTAAAAAGGGACTTGGTGAAGACCTGAAGCAGAAACTTGCCTTTATCACCATCTAGCAGGATCCCCTGTCGAGCAAGCAGATGAGGCTCGTGCCCTGCAGCTCGGATCTGCCTCTCCTTTCCTGGCTGCTGGTAGTATGCCCCAGGGGGAGCCAGGAACTGGCCTCCAGCAGTTGCCACCCCCTCAGTGGCCTCCACAATGTTAGGCGTATACAGCCCCACGTGCTGCAGGCCTGGTCCCTTGTGCCGGGCCAGGAACTGCTCCACCTGGTCCTGTCGTGTCGTCGCCCCCGGAAGGGACTCAGCCAGAACGAGAGTGGGGACAATGCTGCCTGGCTGGGCCTGCAGGGCTGTAAGCCTCAGTCCCCCAAGCCCAAACCCTGCTGTCATTTCGAGGCCCAGCTCGGGATCCTCACCTGGGCTCAGCGGCAAGTGGCAAAAGCCCAGGCAGTCGTGGAACCAGCGCAAAAGTGTGGGGGAGCTGCCGGGGGTGCAGGCCAAGGTCAGGTGGTCCACGCGGCTGACCCACCCGGGGCCAGGCGCAGAGGACACGGGCCTGAAGCCGGGTAGGAAGGGTCCGCGGTAGCCGGCGCGCTCCAGCAAGGTCAGACTGAGGTTGCCGGCGGGCGAACTGACCACGGCGTAAGTGGCGGCACCCTGCGCGTCCCGTACGCGAACGGGAGGGACAGGCACGCTGCATCCCAGCCCTGCCAGCTCCCGGGTTGCAGCGCCGGCGTCCGCCACGTCGAAGCACAGGTTTGTGGCGCTGGGCACGGCGTGACGCGGGTCCAGGCCGTACAGCGGCTCTCCAGACCCTGCGCCCTCGTTCACCAAAAAGACCGCGTCGCCGCTGCGCAGGGCTAGCTGCCGCCAGCCGTCTACCTCCCGCGAAGCCAGGGGCTGGAAGCCAAAGAGGCGCTGCAGGTCCCGGGCTAGGGACTGCCCGGCGGGCACGTGGAAGGCGATGTGGCATAAGCGAAGGGCGGGCGCGGCCATGGCGCTCTGGACGGCGACCTAGACTTGTCCTTCTGGGGCCGCTCACTTGTGGTTGGGGACTTCGGGGCTCTCAGTCCTGGGCTGATCGTCCGGAGTTGGGGAGTCCAGTTCACCCCGCAGACCGCGTTCCTCGCTTTCTTCCGGAAAGAAGTCACCCGCCGACCCCTGAGAGCTCGCCGTTCTCCCTGCAGCGCCACCCCAGCCAGGAGCAGCGTCTGGACCACCGGGTCTCAGCGAGCCGAGCTGCTGGTTGTGAGAACCACGCGGAGCCAGTTCTCGCGCCAAGCAGGAGAAAGAGGGCGGAGCCCGTGACTCCGCCTTTGACTCCCCACCCCCTCGCCCACACCCTGTCGCCTAGGATACTGCGGGGTCGCCGCGCTGCTCTTTCCCCGGGCCTCACGCCCGGTCACATCCTTGGGCACTGAGCCTCCCTCCCCCAGCCCAGGAACTCACAATGGCTGCCTTCACTCGGCGCCAGGCGCTGGGCTCCCACTCATCCCCCCAACCTCACAGCGAAGGGACTCAGCCCGGGTTCAGGGAAAGAGTTGGAATTCTCTCTCCACAAGCACGGAATTTCTTAGCACTTTCATGTTTTTTCTTTAAGTTCTGGAGTTTGCCTCTAAGTCTTAATATTCCCTGGAATACACACACACACACACACACACACACACACACGTTTATATGTTTTGAGACAGGGTCTTACTCTGTCACCCAGGCTGGAGTGGCACAATCACAGCTCACTGCAGCCTCCACCTCCTGGGTTCAGGCGATTTTCCTTGCCTCAGCGCACAAATAGCTGGGACCACAGGCGGACGCCACCACAACCAGCTAATTAAAAATAATTTTTTTTTTTAGAGATGGGGTTTTGCTACATTGCCCAAGCTGGTCTTAAACTCCGGGGCTCAAGACATTTTTCCACCTCAGCCTCCCAAAGTGTTGGGCAATCTCTCAACCAGTCCTGTCTCTTTCTTCAATCCCCCTTCTGTCAACATCATTTAACCCCTTGTCCCAAGCAAGATTTGGAGGAAAAATCTGACGGTTCGGGATCTGAAAGGAACAGCTGCCTGGCTACCCTTCCCTTTCCCCATCCTTTAAGGACTGGAACTCAGGCCCTCCTTGCTGAGGCAAACTCCAGAACTTGCAGCTTCCTGACTTGGCATTGAGCCAGAGATTTCTGTGGTGGGGGCACTTCTGGCTCTGGAACCCAGAATTGTGTGAGATGACTGGATTGAGGAATTTGTAGTCTTCTGGAACTTCAACTGAGTGGCCCTTGAAGGGTTAGGGAAGGGCATCCAAGAAGGGCAAAAGGCATAAGCAAAAACTCAGTAAGAATGTGAGCCAGGCTCTTAGAGCAGCAATGGGCCATGCTGTTAGGGAGGCATTTAGGATGAATGCCACAGTCCAAGGCATCACAAGACATTTTTTTGTCAGGCAGCCTGATCTACTGGGTTTCATTGGCAAGAGGGAGAAGGATGTCATAGGAGACAGGGGCTAGCTGGATGTCATGGTGTTCAGGCCTGCAGGCAGGAGGGCAGTACCCAGGAGCTGGTCAGGGTGGTAAAAGGTACTTGGTGCTACTCTGCAGACCAGTGAATGTAAGGACATGAGTTCCAAAAGCCAGATGGACCTGGGTTTGAATCACCAGCAACACTTACTGTCTGTATGGGCAAGTTGCTTAACGTCTCTGAGCCTTAATTTACCTATCTGTAAAAATGGAAATAATAATACCTACTTCAAAGAGTTGTGATTAAGTGAGGTGGAGTAAGTGTTCAGTAAATAGTAGCTGTTGCTATTGTAGTTACTGTTTTTTTTAATTAATTTTATTTTCCCACATGCTCTAATATTTATTTATTTTAAAAAGTTTTTTAGGGCTGGGCACAGTGGCTCACACCTGTAATCTCAGCACTTTGGGAGGTTGAGGCAGGCGGATCACCTGAGGTCAGGAGTTCAAGCCCAGCCTGGCCAACATGGTGAAACCCCATCTCTACTAAAAATACAAAAAATTAGCTGTAATCCCAGCTACTCGGGAGACTGAGGCAGGAGAATCACTTGAACCCAGGAGGCGGAGGTTGCAGTGAGCCAAGATCATGCCATTGCACTGTAGCCTGGGCAACAAGAGAGAAACTCTGTCTCAAAAAAAAAGAAAAGAAAAGAAAAGAAAAACGTTTTTTTAGAGATGAGGTCTCACTCTGTCACCTAGGCTAGAGTGCAGTGGCACGATCATAGCTTACTGCAGGCTCCAACTCCTGGGCTTAAGCAATCCTTCCACCTCAGTCTCCCAAGTAGCTTGGGACTACAGGCGCACACCACCATGCCTGGCTATTTAGTTATTGTTCTATTTTATCTCATGATACAATGCCAGTGGTACCTCCCAGAAGGTGTTGTGTGGCCTGCTAGAGAGATGGGGACAGGGGCTTCACTGGCATGGGCCAAAGGCTAGGCAGCCTAGTCAATGAGCAGCTCACCCCAAGGAATCCTGGGTAATAAGAAAGGAAAGTAAATCTTGGGGGCCCCAAATCACTAAGCTAAAAGTAAAAGTCAAGCTGGGAACTGCTTAGGGCCAATCTGTCTCCCATTCCATTCAAAGTCACAGTAAGAGTTAAAGAAAGAGGAAAGAAACACAAAAAGCAGCTCAATAATCAAACCCGAGAGGGGCTTCTGGCTGATTTCAGTCAGGAGTGCTCTCTCTTACAGACTATTTATTTATTTATTTATTTAGAGATGGATTCTCACTCTGTCACCAGGCTGGAGTGCAGTGGCGAGATCTCAGCTCACTGCAACCTCCGCCTCCCGGCTTCAAGCGATTCTCCTGCTAGCCTCCCAAGTAGCTGGGACTACAGGCACGTACCACCATACCCAGCTGATTTTTGTATTTTTTAGTAGAGACGGGGTTTCACCATGTTGGCCAGGATGGTCTCGATCGTTTGACCTCATTATCCGCCCACCTCCACCTCCCAAAGTGCTGGGATTACAGGCGTGAGACACCGCGTCTGGCCCAGACTAACAGTATTTATTGGAGAGAGCTTGGAATGTTTCTTTGTCGGGGAGAAGTTTATGGTGGAGTTGGAATGTCTCTGGTTGGAGGGGAGGTTATCTTGAGGCTGACACCTCTCCAGCCGAAGGGGAGGTTATCTCGAGGCTGACACCTCTCCAGCCGAAGGGGAGGTTATCTCGAGGCTGACATCTCTCTAGCCGAAGGGGAGGTTATCTCGGGGCTGGCATGTCTCTGGTTGGGGAGGGGGTTGGAACGTTTCTGGTCGGAGATGTCATTTGTGGTTTATGGTCATGCTGACTTTAGCCATTAGGCTGATGCCCTTTGGATTTAGGCAGTTTTTGATCAAGGCAAAATTTAAAATGGCAGTGCTTCTCCAAGATGGCAGTGCTCCTGCTCTGTCAACCCAGACCCTATAGTGATAAAAAGGACGGGGGCGGCCAGATGCAGTGGCTCACACCTGTAATCCCAGCACTTTGGGAGGCCAAGGCGGGTAGATAACTTGAGGTCAAGTATTCAAGACCAGCCTGACCAACACGGTGAAACCCCATCTCTACTAAAAAAATACAAAATTAGGCCGGGCGCGGTGTCTCACGCCTGTAATCCCAGCACTTTGGGAGGCCGAGGCGGGTGGATCACGAGGTCAGGAGATCGAGACCATCCTGGCTAACACGGTGAAACCCCGTCTCTACTAAAAATACAAAAAATTAGCCAGGCGTGGTGGTGGGCGCCTGTAGTCCCAGCTACTCGAGAGGCTGAGGCAGGAGAATGGTGTGAACCCAGAAGGCGGAGATTGCAGTGATCCGAGATTGAGCCACTGCACTCCAGCCTGGGCGACAGAGCGAGACTCTGTCTCAGAAAAAAAGAAAAATTAGCCAGGCATGGTGGTGCACGCCTGAAATGCCAGCTAGTTGAGAGGCTGAGACGGGAGAATTGCTTGAACCCAGGAGGCGGAGGTTGCACTGAGCCGAGATTGCACCATTGCACTCTAGCCTGGGCAACAAGAGCGAAGCTCCATCTCAAAAAAAGAAAAAAAAAAAGGGCCGGGTGCGGTGATTCATGCCTGTAATCCCAGCACTTTGGGAGGTTGAGGTGGGTGGATCATCTGAGGTCAGGAGTTCGAGACCAGCCTGGCCAGCACAGTGGAAACCCCGTCTCTACTAAAATACAGAAATTAGCCAGGTGTGGTGGGCTACTTGGAAGGCTGAGACATGAGAATCACTTGAACCCAGTAGGCTCAGGTTGTAGTAAGCAGAGATCATGCTACTGCAGTCTAGCCTGGATGACAGAGTTAGACTCTGTCTCAAAAAAAAAAAGAGGGGCGGCATGTTCTTTCTGGCTACTTCCTTTTGACGGGGATGGAGAGTTTTCTGGTTTCAGAGTGACTGTAGGAGTAATGCCATCTATAGATGTTTTGGGGTAGTTGTCTGTGAAATGGCCATGATCCTGTCAGTTAAAAATCCTTGAAAAAAGTTAATTAGACAGGGTAAGAACATTAGTCCTGGGCATATTATTAGGAGACGGCCCAGGAATGGGGATGACTCATGCTACGATTTTGTTCCCAAACCAAGAATCCATTTGGTTGTTTTCGTATTCCCTTAGCTTTTTAGTTCTTTCTTGCCGAGACCAGCTCGGTCAGGGAGATCCTAACCCAGCGGCGCTAGAGGAATTAAAGACACACACAGAGAAATATAGAGGTGTGAAGTGGGAAATCAGGGGTCTCACAGTCTTCAGAGTTGAGAGCCCCGAACAGAGATTTACCCACATATTTATTAACAGCAAACCAGTCATTAGCATTGTTTCTATAGATAATAATTAACTAAAAGTATCCCTCATGGGAAATGAAGGGATGGGCCAAATTAAAGGACTAGGTTGGGCTGGTTAACTGTAGTAGTTAACTGTAGTAGGATCTTCTGCTTAGTTTCTCAATTCATCCAAACCGTATCCAGGCCATCACCAATCATTCTATATGACAAATGCTCCTTCTAACAACCCCACAATATCACCCCTTACCAAAAAATCTTCCTTCAGCTTAATCTCTCCCACTCTAGGTTCCCATGCCACCCCAATCCTGCTCGAAACAGCCCTGAAAAACATCGCCCATTATCTCTCCATACCACCCCCCAAAATTTTCACCACCCCAACACTTCAACACTATTTTGTTTTATTTTTCTTATTACTATAAGGAGACAGGAATGTCAGGCCTCTGAGCCCAAGCCTTCACGTATTCATCCAGATGGCCTGAAGTAACTGAAGAATCACAAAATAAGTGAAAATGGCTGGTTCCTGCCTTAACTGATGACATTACCTTGTGAAATTCCTTCTCCTGGCTCATCCTGGCTCAAAAGCTCCCCCACTGAGCACCTTGTGACCCCCACCCCTGCCAGCCAGAGAACAACCCCCTTTGACTGTAATTTTCCACTACCTACCCAAATCCTATAAAATGGCCCCACCCCTATCTCCCTTCGCTTACTCTCTTTTCAGGCTCAGCCCACCTGCGCCCAGGTGATTAAAAAGCTTTATTGCTCATACAAAGCCTGTTTGGTGATCTCTTCACACGTACTCGTGTGAAAGATCTGACTTGATCAAATCCAAAGGAAAGTTCCAAATTTTGTGGAACAAAGCCTCTCAAATGGTTGAATTAAAAGAAAAGAAAGGCGGTGTGGTGAGGGAGAAAAACAGCCAGCAATAGGGAGAAAAGAGGACAGATTTTTGATTTTGACTACTTTAGCCCCTTTAGGGGCTTTATTTACATAACAAGGCCACCTTTTTGCTAGTCAGGCCAAACTGAAAGAGCAATGGCTGTACTTCTGAAATAGCGGCAATTTGTCCCAGCTGAAATATGGTAATGAAATTTAAAAACATTTTTTTAAAGGAGCTCAATGGTTAAAGTCAGCTTAATTAAAAGCTAACATCTAAGATGTGTGTGTGTACGTGTGCATATGTGTGTTTGTATTCAAAGGCCGTCATTTATTTTTTCTCTCCTAAGACCTTGTCCTTTATTTTTGAGGAAAAGTTTTTTCTTCTTAGTTGACTGAATTCTGTTTTCTTCATTCACTTCTGCTGTCTCTCCTTTCTCTTGTACCCTCTGCTGCATGAGGGACCTAAAATAGTTTATAATAGCTTGGGGTTCCTTTAAGAAAATGGAGAAGTTGCCAGACTCCCCTTTGGGGAGAAACTTGTCATTCTTTATAGAACCCCAAAAGTGTAAACAGACAAGTTCATCTCAGCCTTTAAGCTGCTTGCTTTTGTATTGTGTTACCGGATATATTGACTATAATAATTATTGCAACACAGGGTACTCTGGGTTTTTAAAGAAGGGTGTAGTTTAGACACTTAGAAATATCTTTGTTTTAAAAAAAATTTTTTTTAAGTGCACTGTAAAAACATCAGATAGTCTAGCCTCAGAATAATTCTCCCAGTTTGGAAACCCAGGATTCAGTGTGGGCTCTGCCCAGAGCTCAGAGAGCCAGTTAAAAGATAGGTAGTCTGGCCGGGTGTGGTGGCTCACACCTGTAATCCCAGTACTTTGGGAGGCCGAGGTGGGTGGATCACCTGAGGTCAGGAGCTCGTGACCAGCCTGACTAACATGGTGTAAACCCCATCTCTACTTAATACAAAAAAATCAGCCAGGCATGGTGATGCGTGCCTGTAATCTGAGCTACTTGGACTGAGACAGGAGAATCACTTGTACCTGGGAGGTAGTGGTTGCAATGGGGATTGATGATGCAACTGGGTAGAGGGGGAGGTTCGATTTTTATGGTGTATGAGAAGGTGCATAGTGTCTATGAGTAAACTTTCACTTCTATTCATGGGGCCAGGTATAAGCAAGCAAGAGGAGGGCTAGGAGGAGAGTCCGAAGAACAAGGGGAAGGTAGCCAAGGATGGAGTGAAATGCAGGGCAAATATCTTAAAGGAAATGAGAGGTTCTAAGAGGCGGGCTCATGGCTTGTAACCCACATGGAAGAGGTTAAAAAGGACGATAGAATGGAATGAGCCTGTGAAGCTGGAAGGAGGTATTTTCCTTGGTCTAAGAACCATTTGCCTTGAGTGGGGAGGGATTGATATGTGGAAACTTCAGTGAGAGAGTAAGTAGGAGCGACTGATGAGAAGGAGAAAAACTAGCCATGAGGGACAGAAGTAGGAATACTGGCTGCTTCTTTAGCTGTCTTATCAGCATAATTGTTGCCTTGAGCAATGGGGTCTGAGGCCCTTTGATGGCCTTTTCAGTGAAAGACTCCAGCTTCCTTTGGAAGTAAAGCGGCCTTGAGAAGAGGAAATCTCTTTCAGCACTTATAACAGCATGGTGGTGCAGTATGGAAGGCATATTTAAAGTCAGTATAAATATTGACACGCGGTCCTTTTGCAAGAGCGAGGGCTCAAGTTAAGGCAATGAGTTCGGCTTGCTGAGAGGTAGTGGAGTGGGGCAGAGCAGTAGCCTCAATGATAGATGTGGAAGATACTATAGCATAGCCTGCCTTTGCTGGTGAGTGGTGATTAGGCCTGGTGGAACTGCCATCAATAAACCAAGTGTGATCAGGGTGAGGAACAGGAAAGAAGGAAATATGGGGAAATGGAGCGAATGCCAAGTGGATTAGAGAGACACAGTCCTGGGGGTCAGGTGTGATACCAGGAATAATGTGGGGGCCAGCCTAAAACAGTAAGGTCAAGTTGTTTGAACAGAAAGGCTACAGGGTGTGGTCCTGGCCCTTGTGTAAGAATTCTGACTGCACAGCCCTGCACTTCAGCTGTGTGTAATGAAAAAGGGTTGGGATGAGTTAGGGAGAGCTAGTGTGGGAGCAGCTTCTAGGGCTGTTTTTAAGGAATGGAAAGAGGAGTGGGGAAAGGATTTAGGATAGGGTCAGCTAGATTTGCTTTTGTGAGTTTATATAATGGTTGAGTCAGGATAGCAAAACCAGGTATCCAAAGGTGAAAGTACGTAACCATGCCTAGGAAGGAAAGGAGTTTTTGCTTTGTAGAAGGGGTTGGGGTTTGGGAGATTAGCTGGACACGATCAGCAGGGAGAGCACGTGTGTTTTTATGAGAATTATGCTGAGATAGGCAATGGATGAGGAAGAAATTTGGGCTTTAGAGGGGATACGTGATATTCTTTTGAGAATGGATGTTGGAGGAGCAGGAGGGTGTCCTGTTGGGAAGATTTGTAGGAGGGGGGGCTATAAAGTAGAAGGTCATCAAAGTATTGAATAAGGTGAGAACCAGATGGATGGAAAGAAAGTAAATAATGAGAAAGGGCTTGACTGAAGTAATGGGGGCTGTCCCTGCAGCCTTGTGGCAGTACAGCCCAGGTAAGTTGCTGAGACTGATGGGTGTCAGGGTCAGTCCAAGTGAAAGCAAAGAGAGGCTGGGATGAAGGGCGCAAAGGAATAGTAAAGAAAGTATCTTGGAGATCCACAACAGAAGAATGGGTTGTGGAGGGAGGTATTGAGGGTAGGAGAGTATATGGGTTTGGCACTATAGGATGGATGGGAAGGACGATTTGATTAATAAGGTGAAGATCCTGAACCAACCTGTAAGACTTGTCTGGTTTTTGGACAGGCAGGATAGGAGAGTTGTAAGGAGAGTTTGTAGGCTTTAAAAGGCCATGCTGTAACAGGCGAGTGATAACAGGCTTTAGTCGCCTCAAATCCTGTTGTGGGATGGGATACTGGCATTGAGTGGGGTAAGGGTGATTAGGTTTTAATGGGATAGTAAGGGGCGAGGCTTTGAACTGGGGAAAAGAGTGGCAATGAGATGTGGCTGTAGCCCAGGAATAGTCAGGGAAGCAGATAATTTAGTTAAAATGTCTCGACCTAATAAGGGAGCGGGGCAGGTGGGATAACTAAAAAGAAGTGCACAAAAGAATGTTGTCCAAGTTAGCACCAGAGTTGGGGAGTTTTAAGAGGTTTAGAAGCCTGGCCATCAATACCCACAACAGTTATGGAGGCAAGGGAAACAGGCCCTTGAAAAGAAGGTAACGTGGAGTGGGTAGCCTCTGTATTGATTAAGAAGGGGACAAACTTAACCCACCACTGTAAGAGTTACCCAAAGGGTCTGTGATGGTCCTGGAGGCTTCTGAGGCAATTGGGCAGTGTCAGTCTTCAGCCACTAAGCCGAGGAGATCTGGGAAGGAGTCGGCCAAGGAACATTGGGTTTGTCTCCAGGAGCTTTAGGAGTGGCAGCGATGTGAGCTGGACAGTCTGACTTCCAGTGGGGGCTCACACAGACAGGGCACGGCTTAGGAGGAATCCCCGGTTGTGGGCATTCCAAGGCCCAGTGGCCAGATTTCTAGCACTTGAAGCAAGATCCTGGGGAAGAAGGTCCTGGAGGAACATCTGGCTGCTGCGGTTTATGCGTTTTGAAGTTCTTGTGGGCTGGAGATGTGGCTGGGGTTTCTCTCACAGCAGAGGCAAGTAATTGCAACTCAGAAATACGTTGCCTCTTGGCTGTGTCTTCTCATTATTGTACACCTTGAAGGCGAGGTTAATTAAGTCCTGTTGAGGGTTTTGAGGGCCGGAATCTAATTTTTGGAGCTTTTTTTAAATGTTGGGAGTGGATTGGGTAATAAAATGCATATTGAGAATAAGACAGCCTTCTGGCCCCTTGGGGTCTAAGGCAGTAAAGCATCTAAGGGTTGTTGCCAAATGGGCCATGAACTGGGCTGGGTTTTTATATTTGATAAAAAAAAGCCTAAATGCGAACTGATTTGGGAGAGGTTGGCTAAAGAAAAAGGAGCATTAAACTTGACTATACCTATAGCTCCAGCCACCTCTCTAAGAGGAAATTTTTGGGCAGGTTGGGGAGGGTTAGTCATGCAACGAAACTGTGAGCTGGACTGGGTGTGAGGAGGGGAGGTGCTAGAAGGATTATAGGGTGGGGGAGCGGAGGCTGGGGAAGAATTGGGACCTGGCTCGGCCTGGCAAAGAGCAGCCTGGGAGGAGGGGTGAGGTCAGATGAGTTCGTAGAAAAGGAGGATTCAAAGGACTCAGAGCTTGGGGTGGAGACTGAAGGAAAAGACAGGAGAGAAAGAAGAAAGATTTGGGGCGAGTCACATTAGAAGCAAAGACTAGGGTGGGACCAATATGTAAAAGAATGTCTGGACGTCAGGCATCTCAGACCATTTGCCCATTTTTTTGACAAAAATCATCCAGGTCTTGTAAGATGGAGAAATCAAAAGTGCTGTTTTCTGGCCATTTGGAACCATTGTTGAGTTTGTATTGGGGTCAAGCAGTATTGCAGAAGAAAATAAGATGTTTAGGTTTTAAGTCAGGTGTTAGTCGAAGAGGTTTTAAGTTTTTAAGAACACAGGCTAAGGGAGATGAAGGGAGAAATGGAGGGTGGAAGTTTGCCCATAGTGAAGGAGGCAAGCCCAGAGAAAAGGGAGGGTAGAGACACGGCAGTGAGGTGGTACTTGCCACCAAGGTGAAGGATCAAGGCAGGTGTCCCCACGGTGATCAGACACCTCTGAAATGTGGGTGAATAATCAGGCAGGCATCCCTGCAGTGATTAAACACCAAGGGAAGACTGTCTTCCTGAGTCCATGACTGGTGCCAGAGTTTTGGGTCCATGGATAAAATGTGTCTCCTTTGTCTCTACTAGAGAGGAAAAAGAACTGGAATTGGAAGGACAGGGAGATTGGAGGGTAATAAGAGAGGCTGGAGAAGAGAGTGAAAAACTGCTTACCCGATTTGACGTTGGTGAGATGTTCCTTGGGCTGGTTGGTCTGAGGACCCGAGGTCATAGGTGGATTTCCTCATGGAGTCAGGGCAAGGACAGAGGACCGGTCTCCCAAAGGAGTCCTCCTGTCCCAGGTCTTCGGCACCAAATGTCACACGCGTCTGTGTGAAGAGATCACCGAACAGGCTTTGTGTGAGCAATAAAGCTTCTTAATCACCTGGGTGCAGGCGGACCGAGTCTGAAAAAGAAGTCAGCAAAGAGAATTAGGGGTGTGGCAGTTTTATAGGATTTGGGTAGGTAGTGGAAAATTACAGCCAATGGGGGTTGTTCTCTGGTGGGCAGGGGCGGGGGTCACAAGGTCCTTGGCTGGGGAGCTTCTGAGATTCATTGTCCAGGAGAAGGAATTTCACAAGGTAATGTCATCAGTTAAGGCAGGAACCGGCCATTTTCACTTCTTTTGTGGTTCTTCAGTTGCCTCAGGCCATCTGGATGTATACACGCAGGCTTGGGCTCAGAGACCTGACACTGAGTAGCTAGGATTACAGGCGTGCACCACCATGCCTAGCTAATTTTTGTATTTTTAGTAGAGATGGAGTTTCACTATGTTGGCCAGGCTGGTCTCAAACTCCTGACCTCAAGTGATCCGCCCGCCTTAGCCTCCCAAATTGCTGGGACTACAGATGTGAACCACTGCGCCTGGTGATTTTTGTAATTTTATGTTTGATTTGGCATCCATCTTTTATTTACTTATTTATTTATTTTGAGATGGAGTTTTGCTCCTGTTGCCCAGGCTGGAGTGCCATGACATGATCTCAGCTCACCACAACCTTCGCCTCCCAGGTTCAAGTGATTCTCCTGCCTCAGCCTCCTGAGTAGCTGGGATTATAGGTGTGCGACACCACGCCCAACTAATTTTGTATTTTTAGTAGAGACAGGGTTTCTCCATGTTGGTCAGGCTGGTCTCAAACTCCCAACCTCAGGTGAGTCAGCCTCCCAAAGTGCTGGGATTAAAGGCATGAGCCACCTCACCTGGCCAGCATCCATCTCTAATTTCCCCTAGCACACCAGACTTTTTATCTCTGTAACTTATGATATAAATTTTGTTATTTGATTTTCACTCGACTTGTTTCCTTTAATCTGCAAATTTGAGGCTATTTAGCTGACAATTGCCTAGGGTTATGAAACAACTTATCAAGAATCTGAAAGTCTAAGAATCTATTAGATGTACATCTATCGGGATGCGTAATATGTGTATGTATTTATGTGTTGTGTATACAATGGTTCACTACTAAAAATACATAAAAGATCTCTAATTAATTGGTTAAAAAGAAAGCACTTAAATCAGATACCAAAGAAAAACGAGTAGTCAAAAGCTTTTCCAAGTTCACGTGACTTAAGTAAAATAATAAATAAACTGGGCTGGGTGCCCCTGTAATCCCAGTACTTCGGGAGGCCGAGGCAGGAGAATCGCTTGAACCCGGGAGGTGGAGGTTGCAGTGAGCTGAGATCACGCCACTGTACTCCCGTCTGGGTGACAGAGCAAGACTCCATCTCAAAAATAAAATAAAATAAATAAGCTGAAGTTAAGAATTGCAGGTAGTGGTAGTGATGGATGCTCTGGATTGAGTAGTAAAGCCCAAAACGAAAAGAGCCAAGAGATTCCTTGAGGAGAGAGAACCAAAACTCAAAGACAACATTTAAAACTATTTCATACTTGTCCCCGCAAATACTATAAAGCATCAATATTTGGCATAAGGGTTACAAAATTATGAACCCAGCCCAAGACAGAATGATCTTTGCTTGTATAATCTTTAGTAAATAAACCATTGATATTTGTTTAATGAAAACAGCTAAATATTGAATTTAGTAAGGAAGTTTGCTTTGGGAAAGGACTTTTACCATTTTTGTTTCAAAGCTAACCTATAAACTACTTTCCTCCCAAAGTTAGTTCAGCCTACGCCCAGGAATGAACAAGGACAGCTTGGAGGTGAGAAGCAAGATGGACTCAGGGCAGATCTTTTTCACTGTCTCAGTTGTAATTTTGGAATGGCAGTCAGTTTCATGACTTTAAATGATGACTATCACAATTTTCACAAATAGTCTAGGTAAACAATTAAAATAGGTAAATGAAATGCGATAAATACTTGTAGACAAACTTGTCATAATTTAGAATCTAAAGTTATATTAAATAATAGATATTTCATTATTTGGGTATTTTCAAATAAAATATATATTGTAGGAAAACATTCTTGCTAAAAAAAGTGAATTCACCTTTTAAAGAGGTGAATCATTTTTGTCTACTTCAAAGATTATTTACGTATGAAACAAGATAGGAAGTTATAAAAACAAAGAGGTTTGGCCAGGCACAGTGGCTCACATCTGTAATCCCAGCACTTTGGGAGGCTGAGGCGGGTGGATCACCTGAGGTCAGGAGTTCAAGACCAGCCTGGCCAACATGGTGAAACCCTGTCTCTACTAAAATACAAAAATTAGCTGGGCATGATGGTGGGTGCCTGTAATCACAGCCACTCAGGAGGCTGAGATGGGAGAATCGCTTGAATCCAGGAGACGGTGGTTGCAGTGAGCCAAGATCATGCCACTGCACTCCAGCCTGGGTGGCTGAGTGAGACACTGTCTCAAAATAAATAAATAAATAAATAAATAAATAGGCCAGGCATGGTGGCTCACGCCTGTAATCCCAGCACTTTGGGAGGCCGAGGCAGGCAAATCATGAGGTCAGGAGATGGAGACCATCCTGGCTAACATGGTGAAACCCCGTCTCTACTAAAAATACAAAAAACTAGCCAGGCTTGGTGGCGGGCGCCTGTAGTCCCAGCTACTCCGGAGGCTGAGGCAGGAGAATGACGTGAACCTGGGAGGCGGAGCTTGCAGTGAGCTGAGATAGCGCCACTGCACTCCGGCCTGGGTGAAAGAGCGAGACTGCGTCTCAGAAAAAAAAAAAAAAAAAAAAAAAAAAACCCAGGGGCAGTGGCTCATGCCTGTAATCCTAGCACTTTGGGAGGCCGAGGTGGGTGGATCACCTGAAGTCAGGAGTTCAAGACCAGCCTGACCAACAAGGTGAAACCCCATCTCTACTAAAAATACAAAAATTAGCCAGGCGTGGTGGTGCACACCTGTAATCCCAGCTACTTGGGAGGCTGAGGCAGGAGAATCGCTTGAACCCAGGAGGAGGAGGTTGCAGTGAGCCAAGATGGCACCATTGCACCCCAGTCTGGGCAACAGAGCAGGACTCCATCTCAAAAATAAATAAATAAATAAATAAAAATAAAAATAAATAAATAGTTTTTTTTTTTTTTGGTCAGGCAACTTAAGGAGAAGTAATTTCATATGAGAAAGAGAAATTTCATATGAGAAAATGACTAGTTGTTTAAGAAGGAGGAATGTTCAGGACAAACCAGAAACCCCAAGCATGTAATGAACAGTCTGAAATTTAAGTTGTCTGGCTTCAGTTCATGGGGCTTTAAGAAAGCACAGCTTAGTTTTCAGTGACTCCAAATTAGGAAAAATGGGGGAAAAAAGAAGGAGAAAAAAATAAAAACATCATTTTGAAGACTTGTAGCCAATAAAATATTAGAATTCGGTCCAGACTGTAGAAAATAATGAGAATTGGGCTGGGCACACTGGCTCACACCTATAATCCGAGCACTTTGGGAGGCTAAGGCAGGCAGATCACCTGAGGTCAGGAGTTCGAGACCAGCCTGACCAACATGGAGAAACTCCATCTCTACTAAAAATACAAGATTAGCCGGGTGTGGTGGCACATACCTGTAATCCCAGCTACTCGGGAGGTTGAGGCAGGAGAATCACTTGAACCCAGGAGGCAGAGGTTTCAATGAGCTGAGATCACGCCATTGTACCCCATCATGGGCAACAAGAGCAAAACTCCGTCTCAAAAAAAAGCAAAAAGAAAATAAAAATTGAAAAAACATTAGGCAAGACTAGAATCTAACAACAGGTCTACTATAGTTCCAAAACATAATTTTTCTCTCTCCAGGTTCCCATTTTTACTAAAGACAAATCATCGTAGGACTGGTTTGCTTTATTATACTTGTCATAATCATTTGTATAAAGTGCAGCAAGAATAATTATTTTTTACATAGGCTCTTATTTATTTATTTAATTTTATTTTTTGAGATGGAGTTTTGCTCTTGTTGCTAAGGCTGTAGTATAATGGCATGATCTCGGCTCACTGCAACTTCTGCCTCCCAGGTTCAAGCAATTCTCCTCCCTCAGCCTCCTGAGTAGCTGGGATTACAGGCGGCCACCACCATGCCCGGCTAATTTTTTGTATTTTTAGTAGAGATGGGGTTTTACCATGTTGGCCAGGCTGGTCTTGAACTCCTGACCTCAGGTGATCCACCCACCTCAGCCTCCCAAAGTGCTGGGATTACAGGTGTGACCCACCGTGTCCACCATACATAGGCTTTTAAATTGGCTTTGATGGAACTTCATTACATAGGAGGAATCTCAGATAAGACTTTTTAAAAGTCGAGCCCAGCCATGGATTTGTGCCATGAAATATCTATGAGTTGGGTGAATTTCCTCTCCTCTCGAGGTTCCAAGATAAACCTGGGGCGTCTGGACCTGTCAGAATGTGACGTGTTTACTTACCACACATCAGAAACCCCGTATAGGGACTGTACACACAAAATATGAAGCCAGTTTTCCCAAGGGCTTTATTGGCTCCGTAAGTCAGGTTTTATTTCTCAAAGGAAAGCACACTATTCCAGTCAAAGCCTTGGTTAAATAACCAGCTTCTCCAATTGTGTCCTGTTACAAATGAAAACGGATTCTTTTTTTGTTTTTTTTAGATGGAGTCTCACTCTGTCTCCCAGGCTGGAGTGCAATGGCATGATCTCAGCTGATTTCAACCTCTGCCTCCTGGGTTCAAGCGATTCTCCTGCCTCAGCCTCCCAAGTAGCTGGGATTACAGGCACACGCCACCATGCCCACCTAATTTTTGTATTTTTAGTTGAGATGGGGTTTCTCCATGTTGGTCAGGCCGTTCTTGAGCTCCTGACCTCAGGTGATTCACCCGCCTTGGCCTCCCAAAGTGCTGGGATTACAGGCGTGAGCCTCCACACCTGGCCGAAAACAGATTCTTATTGCACTTATGCAAATAACTGTTTTGCCATAAGTTAAGAATACTCACAAATAGTTTCTAATTTCTGAAGAAATCAGGTAGAGAGAAACAAGTATGCTCCAAATTTTTTCATAGGAGTATATTAAATTGTTAAAAGTAGTCAATAGCTCAAAAGAAAAGTTTTAAGACTCTCAAACACAAAACAAATGTTCAGCAAACATTTTAAGCAAAAAGTTATAAAGATTAGTTCAGTCCATGCAGTTTTCTGTTCTGCCTGATACTCATGAACATTTTAGCTCTCAATGAGTCCTGAAAGTTTTTCTTCTACTCTGATTTCACACTCTCCAAAGTTATCAGAAACCTGCATTCAAGAACAACTGTTAGAGTTCCATAGCTGACTATAGAACCATCTTCTAAAGAGGACCAAAACAAGACAACAATTGTTCGTAGATGACAAAAGGTTTTAGGGCAGCCATAGTCAAAGACAAAATTGACAAGGAAATTTACCTCTGTGGCATACAATAATTTAACATAACAATTATAATTATTACTGATAATGTACACTAAGTTATATCAGAATTATAGGAGTTTCCCATAATTTTGGAACACATACAAATAACATAATTATAGAAATACAGCCTAAAGAAAATGAGACACCATTTCATATTTGACAATGCTACCTGTATCATTTTTATACCAAATAAACCAAATTATGTCATTTTTGGACTTGAGGGAAACTAATCTCTCAAAGGATTAATTACATCAGAAAAAGACCTAATTTACAATTTGATTTTAGAAAGCTTGTCAAATATCAAAGTTTAAAACACTTGATATCACAAAATAGGATCACAGGTCATTGTCAAATAAGTCATTCATTTAACCAAAGTGATAACTCAATGATTTTTTTTTTTAAAAACCTTCATTCTTTGAGAGAGGCAACTTAATTTTCTAAGCAAGAAGGCTTAATAAAAACAGCATGAAGCCAATTAAATTTGTTTTTCAAAATTTTATAAGTGATCTATAAAATTTTAATGTTGACCATAAGATAGAGCTTCCATAAGCCTTTTATAACCTTTATAGCCTTTCTTTTTTTTTTTTTTGGACACGGAGTCTGGCTCTGTCGCCCAGCCTGGAGTGCAGTGGCGCGATCTCGGCTCACTGCAAGCTCCACCTCCCGGGTTCACGCCATTCTCTTGCCTCAGCCTCCTGAGTAGCTGGGACTATAGGCGCCCGCCACCATGCCCGGCTAATTTTTTGTATTTTTAATAGAGACAGGGTTTCACCATGTTAGCCAGGATGGTCTTGATCTCCTGATCTTGTGATCTGCCTGCCTCGGCCTCCCAAAGTGCTGGGATTACAGGCATGAGCCACCGTGCCTGGCCTATAGCCTTTCTTAAGGAGTCAGTTAATGCTTCAAGTGGCAGGAGAATCTTTTTTAATCTGACACAGGGGCCCATATGCTGGTCTTTCATCAGCACATTCAAGTGCCTTTGATGTTAGTGATTAATGTATAGAGAAATTGAATTTATTTTATCTTTCAAAATCAGCCCTTAGAATCTCATGTGCCCACCTCTTCCATGATAGTCCCTGGGCCTTAAGGAGTTGAACGGCTTTAATTTTTGGCCCTGTGTCTCAGAAATGCAGTTTATTTTGACTGGCATCTTCTACAGAGCCTGATGAGGCTTTAATTGCTGTTAGTGTTTAAGATTTAGCAGTACTTGGTGTCCTTTTTGACCCAGGAGTCAAAGCCCTGTAACTCAAGGTCACAAGGACTTTAAAAGTGTATACAAGAAGATACATGGATATAGTAACCTCAATTTAAAAAATTTTGGGGCCGGGCGTGGTGGCTCATGCCTATAATCCCAGCACTTTGGGAGCCCAAGGCAGGTGGATCACTTGAGGTCAGGAGTTAGAGACCAGCCTGACCAACATCATGAAATCCCGTCTCTACTAAAAATACAAAAATTAGCTGGGTGTGGTGGCATGCACCTGTAATCCCAGCTACTCAGGAGGCTGAGGCAGGAGAATCGCTTGAACCCGGGAGGCAGAGATTGCAGTGAGCTGAACACCCCTCCTTAAACAACTAGTCATTTTATTTTAGGACTAAATTTGCCATTCAAGATTTTTTTTTTAATAAGTGCTTTTATTTTATTTTATTTTATTTTTTGAGATGGAGCCTTGCTGTGTTGCCCAGGCTGGAGTACAGTGGCAAAATCTCGGCTCACTGCAATCTCCACCTCCTGGGTTCAAGCAATTATCCTGTCTCAACCTCCTGAGTAGCTGGAACTACAAGCACATGCTGCCATGCCTGGCTAATTTTTGTATTTTTAGTAGAGATGGGGTTTCACCATTTTGGTCAGGCTGGTCCAGAACTCTTGACTTCAGGTGATCCACCCACCTTGGCCACCCAAAGTGCTGGGATTACAAGCATAAGCCGCTGCTCCCAGCCACCATACAAGATTCTTTCTCATATAAAATTATTTCTCTTTAAGCTTTCTTACCACAAAAAAACCTTTTTTTTTTTTTTTTCTGTCTTTATATCTCTTTTTATTTCCTGGTTTCTTTTACCTTTTTCTTTACCTTTACCTTAAAATAATCTTTGAATTAGACAAAACTTGTTCACGTTTTTTAAGAAAGTTCACACTCTTTAAAATCAAGAATGTTTTCCTATATTATATATTTTATTGGAAAATACCCAAATAATGAAATATCTATTAATTTAACTTTATATTATAAATTAAGACAAGTTTGTCTGCAAGTATTTATCCCATTATATTTACCGAATTTTTTTATTTTAATGGTTTACCTAGATTATGAAAATCACAAGTCATGATTTTTTTTTTTTTTTTTTGAGATGGAATTTCGCACTTGTTGCCCAGGCTGGAGTGCAATGGCATGATCCCAGCTCACTGAAACCTCTACCTCCCGGGTTCAAGTGATTCTCCTGCCTCAGCCTCCCGAGTAGCTGGGATTACAGGCACATGCCACCACAGCTGGCTAATTTTGTATTTTTAGTAGAGACGGGGTTTCTCTATTGTGGTCAGGCTGGTCTCGAACTCTTGACCTCAGGTGATTTGCCTGCCTTGGTCTCCCAAAGTGCTGGGATTATAGGCGTGAGCTACCGCACCCAGGCCCAAAAGTCATGATTTAAAGTTATGAAACCGCTGGGCGTGGTGGCTCACGCCTGTAATCCAGCACTTTGGGAGGCTGAAGTGGGCAGATCACCGGAGGTACGGAGTTCAAGACCAGCCTGGCCAACATGGTGAAACCCCATATCTCCTAAAAATACAAAAATTAGCTGGGTGTGTTGGCGGATGCCTGTAATGCCAGCAACCAGGAAGGCTGAGGCAAGAGAATCCCTTGAACCCAGGAGGCGGAGGTTGCAGTGAGCCGAGATTGTGCCACTGCACTCCAGCCTGGGTGACAGCCATCTCCAAAAAAATAAAAATAAAAAATAAATAAAGTTATGAAACTGTCATTGCAAAATTATAACTGAGACACTGAGGAAGATATGACCTAACTGACTCCATCTTGCTTCTAAACTCCAAGCTGTCGTTGTTCATTCCTGGACTTTGGGAGAAACTTAGTTTATAGTTTAGCTTTGAAACAAAGATGGTAACAGTCCTTTCCAAAACAAACCTACTTCCCGTCTGTGGATTAGACTGCCTAAAGCCACAAGATTAGAGGTTATGGTAATTTTACTAAATAATTCAAGATATAAGTATATTCATTAAACCAATATCAATATCTTATTTGTTAAAGGTTACACAAGGAAGATCATTCTGTCTTGGGCTGCGTTTATAGTTTTGTAACCCCTATGCCAAATTTTGACACCTTATAATATTTGGCAGGGATGAGTATGAAATTGCTTCATTAACACATGCAAAGAAAAATGTAGGCGGGCAATTCTTAAGACATTTCTAATATTACCTTACCATTAATTTTAAAGCAAGCTTATTTATTAAAGATTTTACTTAAGTTACATAAACTTGAAAGAGCATTTCACTAGTCTTTTGTAGTATATGATTTAAGCGCTTTTATTTCATTATTTTAAGCCAATTAATTAGCACTGTTTTATATATTTTAGTAGTGAAACACTGTGTACACAACACACAAATACATAGACATATTAGGCATGGCGATAGAAGTACATTTTACAGATTTATGAAAACTTTTTTCCCCCTATATTGGACTTTCAGATTCTTGATGACCTATTTCATAACCCTGGGCAGTTTTTAGCTAAATAGCCTTAAATTTGCATATTAAAGGAAACAACTTAGGTGAAAGTCAAATAGCAAAATTTACGTTATAAGGTCGGAGAGAAAACGTTTGCTGTGCTAGAGGGAAATTAAATCAGATTTAATTGCCAATTAAGCATAAAATTGTAGAAACTATAAAGGCCTTTTAAATATATATACACACACACAGACACTCACATAAACAAACATAGCTTTTACTTCAGAACTTTTAGCCATGAGATAAACACAAATTCACCAGCCTGCAAAAATAACTTGTTGGATACAGTGGTTTTTATCTTAATAGAAAAATCACAGCAGATTTAGAGCAGGCAGAAAAGAAAAAAATAGAGAAAAAGAGCACTTAGGAACTCTATAATTTGCAGGTCGATCTTAGGGCTCTTTTTCCTTAATGTAAATGTGCACAAAGACCATATTATTTCCATTTTACATAAACTTTGGCAAGTAGATGTGCCATAAAACCTATGGAGTGCTCAAAAGAGGGTCATTCTCCTTGTTTCCTCCTCATTCTTAAATTGTTTTCCACTTTTTTTTTTTTGCTCTTAATAGGAGGAACTGAGCTGTGGCCCAGGTTTTTTGATTGCTATGTGCTGCTTGTGGGCAGGACGCTACAGTGTGTCATCGTTGAGTCGTTTCTACCCTCTTACATGTCTCAGTTTCTCTCTCCAGAGGTTTATGACCTCAGAAAAGGCTCAAAAGGCTGGGCGATCAGCCCTTATATGCATTTCCTGGATGAGCCATTTTTAAAATTAATTTTTGTTGGGGATTTCCCTCCAGGGCCGCTGCACGTCGCAAGGGGTCAACCCCCCAGAGACTCCCATGAGGCCCCCCAGTCACCCAGGAGCACTTTCAGCTGGGAGGAGTAAATGCCCTTTCTCTTCAGAGCTGAGAAAACTGTCATTAACGTATGAAAACAACAGTTCACCTCTTCACGCAAATGCACACAGACAAACCGAATTAAGTTTAAATTTGGGAGAAAAAGCAATAGAGAAGACCCTTTAGAATGCATCTCTGAACTAGAATTAGGATCCTTAAACAACAACTTCAGACTGGAACAAACAACAACAACAAAAAACCAACAATATGATCACTGAGCGCTCTAATGGTAAGGAGAAATTAAGACCAGCTGGTTGTTAATCTTAACTTTATCCAAGAAAAACCCCAATTCAGTTACCTATCTAGGGATGGGTCTCAGGCTGAAGGCTGCTTTCTACCACCCTAGAAGCAGGAAAAAAACAAAAAACAAACAAACTCATCTTCCCTGTTAGAAGCGAGCTCTAACTCCATAGGAGTTACCTGTATTCCATTGTCATGGAAGCAGGAAAAAAGTTGCCTTCCTTGTGTTGAAAGCAAGTAAAACTCTAGAAAAAGAGGAGTGGTACAGCAAAATAAACTTTAGATCTTGACTAAATTTTGGGAGATCAGAGACTCTCTGGAGGGGGTCCTCTCAGACCTCAGCAAATTGTCCTATTGGTTTGAGCCATAAAGTTAGCTCATGATGGTACCACGCACCAATGGGAGATTTGTCAAAGGTCAGGGGCATCTCCACTCAGAATCCCTCAATGGTTACCAAAATGTGAACCCTGAAAATTTGAGACAGGTCTCAGTTAATTCAGAAACTTTATTTTGCCAAGGTTGAGGATGCGTGCCTGTGACACAGCCTCAGGGAGTCCTGACGACATGTGCCCAAGGTGGTTGGGGCAGTTTGTTTTCGTACATTTTAAGGAGACATGAGACATCAATCAATATACGTAAGAAGGACGTTGGTTCTATCCAGAAAGGCGGGGACAACTCGAAGTGGGGAGGGGGCTTCCAGGTCGCAGGTAGGTGAGAGACAAATGGTTGCATTATTTTCTTTCTGATAAGCCTCTCCAAAGGAGGCAATCAGGTATGTGTCTATCTCAGTGAGCAGAGGAGTGACTTTGCATCAAATGGGAGGCAGGTTTGCCCTGAGTAGTTCCCAGCTTGACTTTTCCCTTCAGCTTAGTGGTTTGTGGGGCCCCAAGATTTCCCACAAGTGAAAGGAAAATATCTCAATCCCCCGCCCCAAATCACTAAGCTCAAAGGAAAATTCAAGTTGGGAACTGCTCAGGCCACACCTGCCTCCCATTCTATTCAGTCACCCCTCTGCTCATGATGAACAGGATGCTGCTGAACCCGGGGTCGCTGGGGCCTTAAATGACTTTGATGATGAGAGACTGGGCATGGAGAGCTAGAGGCCCTCATCTCCCTTCCCCAGCGAGTTGGAAGCGTCCCCATTACTAGTTCCTAGAATGTGCTGAGATGTCTCAGGTTGCGGTGTGCAGCTGGGAGTTGCAGCCTAGCAGGAGGCCCAGGTTTTAGCCTGTGAACCGGGGCCCAGCTATGTAGGCCAGGATGGCTCTGACCTGGCACTCTGCGGGGCCAGGGCAGACATAGCAGCAAAGGCCATGGGGTCACAGAGAGAGACTGCAGAAGGCTCGGGAGTAACAGGCGTAATGGGGCTATTCTTCCCTAGGCCTGAACACTGGGAAGGCACTGGCAGGGCCCCGGTTTTGATGGTGGATTTTTGGGGTAGGGGCCTTGGTAATAGGGCTCTGTGAGTGCTGGGGCAGAATGGGCTATCTTGACCCTTCATAGTCAGTGTCCCAAGTGGACAATCCTGGAGCCTCCAGGTCTTTGGTCCAGCGGCGGGTGTTTCCACTCAAGGGCCACAGGTACAGACAGGGGGAGCAGAAACATCCCCCCCCGACCTTTCACTTCCCACCTGCTCCCGAGGGAGAGAGTAAGGTTTCTGGGGGTAAGTGGGGGCTATCTGAAAGAAAAGGGTGATTTTGGCTGGGGCTCGGTGCCCTACAAGAGCCCTGTGCTTGACTTTGATGCAAGACACAGACTGGGCTCTGAAGGGGCAGGCTGGGGGGTAGACGTCGTCATGGATGTTGGGTCTCCCTTCCGGCCGTGGCCCACGTACGACCCCTGTTCCCTTAAAGTCAGGACCTCGCAGAACTTTCGCAAGATGGGTCCTCGGAGCCTGGCCGCCATTGCGCTCCCAAGGGGTGCTGCTGCCGAGGGTAGGCGCGCCAGTCGAGATCAAAGCGGATGGGATGACGCCACTGGAGGGCGCGCGGGGCCGCGGGGCAGGGTGGTGCTCCTGCTGCAGGTTTCAGGCCTCTTCTGCCTTCTACAGCGGTCAGGTCAGCAGAGGCGGAGGCCCGGGCTGTGGATGGCCGAGGAGCCGAACTCATGAAGCCACGTTCCTTCTGCTGCTCTTAACCCAGGCGCGGCGGCTTGCCGACCCGCTCCGCTTACTCCGAAACCGTGAGCCTCAGCCCTTCCCTCTCTCCCCAATCCCAGCGGGCGCCAGCGGACACCCCAGAAACCCAAGCGCTCTCGTTCTTGGTCCCGCCCCCTCTACGTTCCCTCCCCTTTTCCTTCCAGAGGAGGCGGTCCCGGAAGCTCCCGCCGTTCTGGACCCGCCCCCTCCAAGCTCCCGCCCCTTTCCCTTCCCGTGGAGGCGGCCTCGGAAGCTCCCGTCTTTCCGGACCCGCCCCTTCCCCACCCTGCTCCGCCCCCGGCCCCGGCCCCGGCCCCTGCTCCGAGCTCCCTTAGCTCTAAGCTGTTCCGGAAGCTCCCGCCTTTCTGGACACGCCCCTGCCTCCCCCACAGGACTCCGACTCTTTCCCGGCGTGTCGAGCGATTGACATTTTACCGGGGGGTGGCCCAGAAAAACCTCGTAAAGATGGTGACTTTAAAAAATTCTTTTTCGGCTAGGTGCGGTGGCTCACGCCTGTAATCCCAGCGCTTTGGGAGGCCGAGGCGGGCGGATCACTTGAGATCAGGAGTTCGAGACCCGCCTGGCCAACATGGTGAAACCCCGTCTCTACAAAAATACAAAAATTAGCCGGGCGTAGTGGCGCAGGCCTGTGATCCCAGCTACTCGGGAGGCTGAGGTGGGAGGATCGCCCGAGCTGGGGGAGGTTAAGGCTGCAGTGAGCTGTGATCGCGCCACTGCACTCCAGCCTGGGCGACAGGGCAAGACTGTGCCTTAAAAATAAAAAATTGTTTTGGTAAAATACACATAATATTTACCATATGTACTTTTTTTTTTTTTTTTAAATGGAGTGTGGCTCTGTTGCCCAGACTGGAGTGCAGTGGCACACCACTGGGTTCAAGCGATTCTCGTGTCTCAGCCACCCATGTAGCTGGGATTACAGGCGTGCGCCACCACGCTGGGCTAATTTTTGTCTTTTTAGTAGAGATGGGGGTTTCTGCCATGTTGGACAGGCTGGTCTGGAACTCGTGGCCTCAGGTGATCTGCCCACCTTGGCCTCCCAAAGTGCTGGGATTACAGGCTGAGCCACCGTGCCCGGCCCTACCATGATTTTTTTTTTTTTTTTTAAACAGAAGTCTTGCTCTGTCGCCCAGGCAATGGCACGATCTCGGCTCATTGCAACCTCCGCCTCCGGGGTTCAGGTGATTCTCCTGCCTCAGCTTCCAGAATAGCTGGGATTACAGGCACCTGTACCACGCCCAGTTAATTTTTGTATTTTTGGTAGAGGAGTTTCGCCATGTTGGCCAGGCTGGTCTTGAACACTTGACCTCAGTTGATCACCTGCCTCGGCCTCCCAGAGTGCTGGGATTACAGGTGTCAGCCACTGAGCCCAGCCTACCATGGTATTTTTAATGGCCACGTAATACCCTGTTGTGTGGATGTGTTATATTAATTTAACCAGCCCCCTATTGATTAACATTGTAGCTGTTTATAAAATGGTGTAGTAAACATCTTTTCTGTAGGTCTTTGTGCACATGTGGAGTATATTTGTAGGCTGATTTCTTGGAAGTAGAATTGTTGGGGTAAAAGCTATGTGTGTGTTTAATTTATGATTTTACCTATTTACCCTCCCACTGGTGACTTGTTTAGCTACATTTATTCAAATTGTCTGCACTCGCTTTCTCCACCACCTTACCTCCTACTCACTCCACAGCTCATTCTAATTTGGCTTCTCTCTATCACTCCACCTTCAAAGGCTCTAAGGTCACCAATGATCTTCATGTTGTCCTATGGACAATCTTCAGATCTCATTTCACTGCTTCTCAAAAAGACTTCATACAGTTGACCATTCTCTCCTTTGTGAAACATTCTTGTCCCAGCTTTCATAGTGCTACACTCGCCTGGTTTTCCTCTAGCCATGTTGTCTTTCCTCTGCCCACTCTGAAATGTTGGTGCTGCTCAGAGCTTTGGTTACCATCTACATGCAGTTGATCCACACAGTGAAGTCTCCCTTCCTAACCTTTATTCAACTGCTTATTTGTCATCTTGAGTTGAATGTCCCACAGGGACCTCAAATCAATCATACCCAACATTATCCTCCCCCTTCTCATGCTCCCATCTCAGTAGCTGTTCCACTGCTCTCCTAGCCAGAAACCTGCAGGTCTGGCTATTTGAATGTCCCTATTCCTCAATCTGCACCTCTAGTCAATCACCATGGCCCTGCCCTTTCTATTTCCATAATCTCTTTCCCTTTTTTTTTTCTTTTGAGACAGTTCTCGCTGTCTTGCCCAGGCTGGAGTGCAGTGGTGCAATCATGCCTCACTGCAACCTTCAGCCTCTCCAGCTGTAAGTGATCCTCCTGCCTTAGCCTCCCGAGAAGCTGGGACCACAGACACACCACCATGCCTGGCTAATTTTCCAATATTTATTTATTTATTTTTTGAGATGGAGTCTCGCTCTGTTTCCTTTATTTATTTATTTATTTATTTTTTGAGATGGAGTCTCGCTCTGTCACCCAGGCTGGAGTGCAGTGGCGCGATCTCAGCTCACTGCAAGCTCCGCCTCCCGGGTTCCAGCCATTCTCCTGCCTCAGCCTCCCCAGTAGCTGGGACTACAGGCGCCTGCCACCATGCCCGGCTAATTTTTTGTATTTTTAGTAGAGACGGGGTTTCACTGTGTTAGCCAGGATGGTCTCAATCTCCTGACTTCGTGATCTGCCCGCCTCGGCCTTCCAAAGTGCTGGGTACAGGCGTGAGCCACTGCACCGGGCCAATTTTCTATTATTTCTATTATTTCTTACCAACGGTCACTTTTATACTTTTCTTTTCCTCCTCTTGTCCCCATCACCTTCTGTACCACCTGGACACTGCAATGATATTCTAATTGCCTCTCTGGCTTTAGGCTTGCTACTCTTTTTTTTTTTTTTTTTTTTGAGGCAGGGTCTCACTTTATCCCCCAGCTGGAGTGCCCTGGCGTGATCTCAGTTCATTGTGGCCTTGACCCCCCGGGTTGAAGTGGTAGGCTTGCTACTCTTTAAACCAGCCTCCACCCTGTAGCCAGAGTTAACTTTGAGAAATGCAGATCTAATTATGTTACTATCCTGGTTTTTAAAACCTTTCAATAAGTTCTGATTACTCTTAGGGTAAAGGCAGAAACTTTTTCCATGGTTGATTAGGCTCAGACAAACTCTCCAGCCTTTTTTGGTTACCGCTGTCCCCTTCCCCATGCCGTAATTTGTTTCTTGAAGGTTTTCTGTTCCTTTGCACTCAGGGCTTTTTTCTTTGCTGTTTTCTCCATCCTGGAATGCTCTTTCTTTCCCTCCCACCTTAACCTCGCTAACACTTTTTCAATCACCAGGCCTCAGCATAAATTTCACTTGCCTGCGGATGCCTTCCAGGACCCCCAAGACTTATGCCCAGTGTTGAGAGCACAATAAATATATGAATATGTTTATTCACATTACATATAATATATGAACCACAATAAATGTATGAACGAACCACTTGTGGGCTAAGTGGATGATTCCTAGGCTGCAGTTTTTTCACATGACCTGTAGATGTCATCATTGGCCTCAGCTTAACTCAGTCTAGGCTGAGTGGTCCCCAGCCTGGTGTGTTCATCCGGCAGGTTGGAAAGGTTGTCGAAAGGCCCAGCTTCTTTCCACAGGTCTGATACCTTTCCATCTGTCCTGGCCAGCTGCCTTGATAGGATGACCAACCATCTCAGTTTTCCCAGGACTGAACTTTCAGTGTTCCAAGGACAAGGAATTTTCAGTGCTAAAGCTGGGATAATCCCAGGCAGTTGGGAGAGTTGGTCACCCAACCACAGTCAGAAGAGCCAAAACTCCCATATCTGACCTGGAGCAAGGTCTAGGCCCAGCAAGAGGGCTTAGCTTCAACCCAGCCAAACCCCTCACAGCAACATCTGTGGTGGGCAGACCCTGCATGCAGCCTGGTGATTATAAGAATTAAGAGAGAAACAGTATTTACACTGTAAATAAATATAAAGAGACTCACCTTTGTCAGGCAATCGCTACCATTTAGTGAGCCGCACTGGGTATAACACACTTGTTATAGAAACATATTGTTTCTAATCCTTATAGAAATCCTAAGAGTACAGATTACTCCCCTTTTAGAAATGAGAAAACTGAGACTCAGAGATTAAGTGACCAGCCCAAGTCACACAGGTGTTAAGTGGTGAAATTCAAACCCATGTCTGTTCAATCACAGAGCTCCTGCAATTTTCCCTGAACCTGCAGCCTGGCCATTTTTCTGCTGCTCTAATCTTCATTTGAGAACCCAGGGATATGAATGGGAAGCAAGAGGCAGGTGTGGGTGGAAGGGATTGAGGAAGGGGGCATGTGATCAGGGCTTGGGGAAGGGGATGGGCACATGGCATTGACAGCTTGCTTGTCCTTTCATGAGTGGGCTCTGCCACCTTGAGCTAAATGTAGACATAGCCTGGGGACATCCAGGGAGGCTCCTTCATGGGCCCTTATTCTGACACCAAGTTGGGTCCTAATTGAGGAGCCAGGGCTATGTTTCCCAGAGTCCAGGATGGACCTAGCCGACTCTCATATGATTGCAAAGGGATGTCTGGACATGGGAGAGCACGGGAGTTAGCCATAAACTGGAGGGACAAGTGCTGGGTAGGGGCTGTGACCAGGGTCATGCTCAGTGAATGGTTGCAGTTAATTGTATAGCCAGGCTTCTCTCCTTCCCAGGGACATAGTAAGGCTGAATTTTATTTTGCCCAGGCAGTCACTTAGGAATTGAGCTGCTTTTGAATATTGAACAAAAGTTGCTTTTGTACAGGTATGGACCAAGGCCTGACTGTGATGGGCAGTGGCCTGGCAGCCAGATGTCCCCTCCACAGGAGGTGTAATAAGCCAGACTCTGGGATTCCTTCATATTAAAAAACAAAATACAAACATCCTTCAGGAATCTTAAGTTCCCTGGCAGGGAGCTGCTATTCAAATGCAGTGGGCTTTAGGCTGTGCAGTTTCACTGCATTTCCTTGACTCTGTCCAGGAGTCTTAGGGTACAAAAATCTGCCAAGGCCACCTTGGCCCCAGACCTACCCAGCCCCTGTGTCTGGTGTGACCCGTTGCCCTGTGGTGTGGCCAATTTCTGCCCTGTGGCTCCACTCAGCTAGCCACATCATCGGACAGGTGGAGCTTGAGCAAGTCCTCATCAGAGCTGGGGCAGGTCTCTGTCCTTCCACAGCTGGCCTTCCGTCTTTTACCAGAGAACTGGGCCTTGCACATTCTAGGGCAGGCTGAGAGCATAATGCAGGGCTGGAGTGGACAGAAACGATTGATGAAGCTGCCTTGTACTCGGGACTCCTCTGTCCTTCATTCTGAAAACACCTAGTGTGTTCCAACTGTGACTAAAGGGAAGAGGGAACTGTGAGACAGTCATCAACAATGTACCCTTACACTGACCTGGGGCTTCTTGCCAGAAGCTCATGGTGCAGTGGAAAGCACAGGACTTTATAGTCAGATAGAACTGGGTTCTGCGATTTTCTTGGTGGGTGACCTTGGGAAAGTTACTCAACCTCTCTGAGTCTTGGGTTCCTCAACTGTTAAATAGGAATAATAATATCTATGTCACAAGTTTGTTTTGAGGTCCAAATTTGCTGATCAATGTCTATAAAAATGTATATAAAAATAGAATATTCATTGAGTGCTTATTATGTGGCAGGCCATGTTGAAGTGCTTTCTAAGCATGGTGTGAACTCGTATACCCTATGAGCTGTGGACTTTCATTATCTGTGCTTTACAGATGCAAAGATTGAGAAAGGAGAGCTTGAGTAACTTGCCCGAGGTCACGGAGTTAGTAAATAGCAGAGCCAGGATTTGGACCCAAGCACTTAGGCTCTAGCTCACACATACTTAGCTACCAAGCCACGGTGCCATATGGAGTAGGGCTGAATAAAGACTAGCTATTATGATCATTGTAATTTAGCATTAAGTGCTTTTTATATCCATGGTGCTAAGTGTTAATTATTAGCATATTTGGATGCAACGTTTATCCTTTTTGTTCCTATTTTTTCACAGCCATGGCAACAAAGGGCCTTGTGCTCACTCTAGCAGAGCATCCTGCCTTTGTCTCTGATCCAGCCTGGTGCGTCAGTCTTTGCAAACAAAAGATGTGACCACCCGGCCGCCTATCCCTGCCCCCACCAAAGCAGTAATGGAAGCTGAGGCCTCTCCAATTGAGCCGAGCCAGGAGAGCAGCAGACAGGTACAGATCAGCAGGCCAGGAACAGGGCTCACAAAAGAGAGGTCGTGCTTAATAAACCTGATTAATTTCTTGGAGCGGCAACAATGCCAAGTGGACAGAGGTGAAATGAGGGACAGTAACTCATCCTATTCCGAGGCACAGAAGCACAGCTAAAATCAACAGAGATTTTGTGGAGCTGCTGCTGGGGCCTGAAAGGGTCTGGTGGGGCTCAGTTCTGGGGGAAGATGGATGGAAACTCAGTGAGGGTAAGAGGTACCTCTGAGCAGGGACAGAACACAGGCTGCCCAAGCTACCTGATTGAAATGTAAAGCTGACTAAGATGCTTTCCTGCTTAAATCCCATCCATTGGCCTCCCACCACCTAAATATGATAATCATATGGACAATAATAACTGTAGTTATTTCATATTTACTATGTATAGGGTGCTTTACAGAGGAAGAAACTGAGCCATAGAGCTTAAGTAACCTGCCCAAAGTCACACAGTTATTAATACACAACTGGGACTTCAATCCAGTTTACTGTCACAGGCTGACCCAACTACACTTCAGGTCCATCTGTAACTGTATTTGATGGTGGTCTCTTCCATCAGACAGGAAGCCCTTCTGCAGCAGGAGCCATAACTGATTCAGTCTCTGCCTCTGTAGCCTTCCAGTTGAGCTGGATTTCCAGCTCAACTGAAGCTCCTAGGTCCTCTGTGCTTCTCCCTCTGAACACTCTCTGGGTGAGCTCATCCATGCTTTCAGCTTCAATTCCCACCTCCCGGAGAAAGACTTCTAGAGAAGGCATAGGGTTGACTCCCTAAGCACTCTTCCACTCCGCATGATTGATCTTAGCCCATCACATTCATTCCATCCTTCTTGCCAGTAGTTGGTTTAGGAATGAAGATATGCTCCAGCCCTGCTCAGTGAGATGAAAGGGACCATCTTAGTCAGTTCAGGTTGCTATAACAGAATACCATAGACTGGATGGTTCAAACAATACACATGTATTTCTTACAGTTCTGGAGGCTGGGAACCAAGATCAAATGATGGGATGATTCGGTGTCTGGTGAGGGCCTGCTTCCTGGTTCATTGACTGTCTTCTTGCTGTGACCTCACTTGGCAGAAAGAGGGCTAGAGAGTTCTCTGGGGGCCGGGCACTGTGGCTCACACCTGTAATACCAACATTTTGGGAGACCAATGCAGGAGGATTACTTGAGGCCAGGAATTCAAGACCAACCTGGGCAACATAGAACCTGTAGTTCCAGCTACTTGGGGGCTGAGGCAAGACCATCAATTGAGGCCAGGATTTCAAGGCTGCAGTGAGCTATGATAGTGCCACTGCACTGCAGCCTGGGTGACAGAGCAAGACCCTGTCTCTAAAAAAATAAAAATAAAATAAGAAGAGACTTCTTTGGGGGTCTCTTTTGTAAGGGCACCAAACACCTAATCACCTGACCTAATCGCCTCCCAAAGGCCCCATCTCCTAATACATACCTTGGGGGTTAGGGTTTCAACATAAGAATGTTGGAGGACACAAACATTTATTCCATAACAAGGATGTTTGCTGAAGGCCTTCTGGGAATGGTTTCCTCACCCCTAGGTGAGAGCGATGTAAACAGAAGTATCTCTTTTTCCTGGGAATGTTGTTAAGTCTGAAGGTGTCCTGGAACTGCTGCAGCTGTTTTGCTAACACCTGAGGATGGAGCCAACAGTAAAGGTGGCAGAGTGGAGAGATGGAAGGAGTCTTTGCCTTTAAGGGCACTCGATCTGCCAACCCTGGAGGCAACACTAACGCTGAATTTCCTCACACAAGGGAAATTAAACATTGTCACTGTTGGAGCCATTGCCAGTGGGTTTCTGTTATAGCAGAAAGCATGTTTATTGTTACAAACAGAGCAGCATTAAGACTTTGTGGGCCCCTTCCTATGTAAACTTTTTTTTTTTTTTTTTTTTTTTTTTGAGACAGAGTCTCACTCTGTTGTCCAGGCTGGAGTGCAGTGGCACGATCTCGGCTTACCACAACCTCCGCCTCCCGGGTTCAAGCGATTCTCCTGCTTCAGCCTCCCGAGTAGCTGGGACTATAGGCACGTGCTACCATGCCTGGCTAATTTTTGTATTTTTAGTAGAGATGGGGTTTCACTATGTTGGCCAGGCTGGTCTCGAACTCCTGACCTCATGATCCACCCGCCTTGGCCTCTCAAAGTGCTGGGATTACAGGTGTGAGCCACTGCGCCCGGCCTGTAAACTTTTTTTAACATTATGTTTTATGACTGCATTAGCACAAAGATAAATTATATTAATATTATTTATTAAAACATCTTCTTTGCCAGGCGCAGTCAAGCCTGTGGTCCCAGCTACTTGGGAGGCTGAGGCAGGAGGGTCACTCAAGCCCAGGAATTCGAGGCTGCAGTGAATTACCATCCAGCCACTGCACCCCAGCCTGGACAACAGAGTGACCCTGTCTCTTAAACAGGCTGGGTGCGGTGGCTTACACTGTAATCTCAGCACTTTGGGAGGCCGAGGCAGGTAGATCACTTGAGGTCAGAAGTTCGAGACCAGCCTGGCCAACATGGTGAAACCCCGTCTCTACTAAAAATACAAAAATTAGCTGGGTGTGATGGTGTGCACCTGTAATTCCAGCTACTCGGGAGGCTCAGGCAGGAGAATTGCTTGAATCCAGGAGGCGGAGATTACAGTGAGCCAAGATCACGCCACTGCACTCCAGCCTGGGTGACAGAGCGAGACTCTATCTCAAAAACAAACAAACAAACCAAAAAACCTTTGACTTAAAAGTTTGTTTTTTCTTCTGATTTAAAGGGAATTGTATTAGGGTGTTCTTGCACTGCTAGAAAGAAATTCCTCCAGCCTAGGCAACATAGAGAAACCTCATCTCTACCAAAAATTACAGAAAAATTAAAAATTAGCCAGTTGTGGTGGTGTGTGCCTGCAGTCTTAGCTACTGGGGAGGCTGAGATGGGAAGATTGCTTGAACACAGGAGGCGGAGGTTGCAGTGAGCCAAGATTGTTCCACTGTACTCCAGCCTGGGCGACAGAGCGAAATCCTGTCAAAAAAAAAAAAAAAAAAAAAGAAGAAGAAGAAAGAGAGAGAGGGAGAGAGAGAGAGAGGGAGAGAGACAGAGAGAGAGAGAGAGAGAGAAAGAAAAGAAAGAAAGAAAGAAAGAAAGAAAAGAAAAGAAAGAGAGAGAAATACCTGAGACTGGGTAATTTGTAAGAAAGGAGTTTTAGCTGGGCATGGTGGCTCATGCCTGTAATCCTAGTACTTTTGGAGGCTGAGGCAAAAGGATCACTTGAGCCCAGGAGTTTGAGACCAGCTTGGGCAACATGGCAAGATCCCGTCTCAATTATTTAAAAAAATGAAAAAGAAAAACAAAGAAAAGAGGTTGAATTGGCTCATGGTTCTGCAGGCTGTACAGGAAGCATAGTGGTATCTGCTTCTGGGGAGACCTCGGGAAGCTTCCAGTCATGGTGGAAGGTGAAGGGAGAGCAGGCCCATCACATGGTAAAAGCAGGAGCAAGAGGGCAGGGCGGGGCGGGGGAGGTGCCACACACTTTTAAATGACCAGATCTTGCAAGAACTCACTCACTATTGTGAGGACAGCACCAAGAGGATGGTACCAAACCATTCATGAGAAGTTCACCCCCATGATTCAATCACCTGCCACCAGGTCCCACCTCTAACACTGGGGATTACAATTTGACATGAGATTTGGGTGGGGACAAACACCCAAACCATATCAGGAATTACAGCATTTTTGTCAGCCCTAAAAGTGCTGGGGCACTCATGTCTCTACTGTGCTTAGCAGTTGGGCTGGTCCTGGTTACAGCTCCCAAATATGTACCTCCGGCCTACACCTCTGTTTTGACCTTCGAGTTCCCATGTCCACTGTCTTTTGGATAGTTCCCCTTTGGTGTCTTACTCAAATCCAATATGTCTCAAGATGAACACAGTTTCCCCCAAATCTTTTCTTTGCCCAGCATCCCCTATCTGAGTGAAATATGTACCATCCAGCTAGTTGCACCAGCCAGAAACCTGGACCTCAACCTCTCCCTCACCCTGTAGCCGTATCCAATCACCAAATGCTGCCAGTTTTCTCTCTTACATGGCTCTTGAAAGCATCCACTTCTTTCCATTTTCACTTCTGTCTCTACTGCTGTTGTCCTAATCCACGTTACCAGCGTCTCTTGTTTGGATTCCCACCATGGACAGTAATGGTCTCCCTGCATTTCACTTGCCCTGCAATCATTTATCTACACTGTCCCAGAAGAATCTTTTCCAACTGCTTAAAACCCACTGATGACTTTACTTCATTATTTCTCTGTTTAAATCCAGCTGATGGCTTCCTGTTGCTCTTATAACAGAGATCCAAAACTTCAAGGAGGCCTCCAAGGCCTTGTCTAGCCTGGCCTCTGCCCCTCTTGCTCTGCTCTCTTACCCTGCTTCAGCTACATGATCTTCTCTCAAACACACAGGCTCTCTCCTGGTGCAGGACCTTTGCACATGATACACATCTTAGTCCGTTTGGGCTGCTATAACAAAATACCATAGACTGGGTAGCTTATAGAACAAAAGAGCTTTATTTCTCACAGTTCTAGAGGCTGGGAACTCCAATATCAGGGTGCTGGCAAATTTGGTGTCTGGTGAGGGCCCTCTTCCTGTTCACAGATGGCGCCTTTTTGCTGTGTCCTCACATGCTGGGAGGGCAAACAAGCTCCCTTGAGCTTCTTTAATATGAGCACTAATCCCATTCATGAGGAACCCTCATGATCTAATCTCTCCCAAAGCCCCCACCCCCCAATACTTTTCACCTTGGCAGTTAAAATTTTAACATATGAAACTTAAGGGACACAAACATTCAGACCATAGCAATATTCTTCTATTTTCTATTCCTTCAGCTCAAAGCTTCTCAAGGAAGCTTTCTCTAGTCTAGGTCAAGTATCACTATGTGGCATTAGACAAGTTTCTTTTATTTATTTATTTATGTATTTAATGAGACAGGGACCTTCCTCTGTCGCTTAGGCTGGAGCGCAATGATGTGATTGTGACTCACTTCAGCCTTGAACTCCTGGGCTCAAGTGATACTCCTGCCTTGGCCTCCCAAGGTGTTGGGAATACAGGTGTGAGCCACTGTGCCTGGCATAGGGAAGTTTCTTTACTGTGTGGTGCCTTCATTTTCTCATCTATAAAACGAAGATATAATAATGCCGAACTCACAGGTTTGTTGTGAGGATTAAATAGAATGTCACATGGGAACTGCTGTGAGCGCAGCTGGTGCAGTGCCTGCTTGCCTAGTTGTCCTGGCCCCTGGCTAGCTCTCTAGAGGCAGAAAGTGGTGGAGAGATCCCTCCCAATGAACACTAGCTGGAGATGTTGGGGTGATATAGGTTCTAAAATGTGAGGATTTCAGGGAAGAGCATCTCTACAAGGGCACAGAAGATTTCTGAATTACCTGAGTGAAAGCAAAGAGCTAATTGTGCCAGGGAGTCACTGATGATGCCTGGGGTTGGGCTGGGGTACTCGGAGAAAGAGGTCAAGAGAACTCACAAAGGTCAGGGAGAGAGGGGAGGTGAGTGGGAGTATACCACATTTCTGTCAAATCTCTGAGTAGCCCAGAGCCCTGGAAGGAAGGACCCTGGTTGCCACAGGGTCTCTATGTCAAGCAAACCTGGGCTGTCATCCCTAGCCTGTCATTTATGAGCTGGAGGAGGGGGAAAGTCATGTCACTTCTCTGTGTTTCAGTTTTCTTACCTATAAAATTGAGCTAATGATTGACTTTGCAGTCAATGGGGCTATAATAGTTTGCTGGGGCTGCCTAATGGCTTGAGCTGAGACGTTGGTCTTCTCTGGCCCTTAGACTGGGACTTTCACCATCAGTGCTTCTGGTTCTCAGGCCTTTGGACTAAAGCTGAAATCTACATCACTGGCTTTCCTGGGTCTCCAGCCTGCAGATAACAGATCATGGGACTTCACAGCCTCCATAACTGTATGAGCCATTTCCTTATAATAAATCTCATTGTACTCTCTCTCTCTCTCTATATATATATATCTGTATATATATACATATACACACACACACATTCACACACTATGCCAGGCCGTGTTTTGTTTCTTCTGATCTACAGACGATTAATTGCCTATCTAATACTGATTTTTTCCCTTCTTAGTTAGGGAAAATTTACTGGCCACATGTCTAGAGGAAAAATTTTACATCCTAACCTCTCTTTTAGATAGGGTGGCCAATGAGCTATAAGCAGTAGGGCTTCCAGAGAAGCCCTTTAACTTTAATTCTCTTACTTTCATCTTCCTGCCCAGAACTATGATATGATGGCTGGAGTGCCAGTAGCCACATTTTAACCTTGAAGATAGAAGCTGCTTAAAGAATGGTGAAGCACAAAAATAGAATCCTAGGTGACTTTCTAGAGCATACCAGTCTTAGTCTGCCTGCCTCTGGAATTCTCTTATGTGCAAGAATAAATTTGTGCAAGCCATCCTAATTAGATCTCTGTTACTACTCACCAATTACAATCCCTAATAAATAAACATGTCCCCGCCTTTCTGCCGACTCAGCCTAGAGTTCCAGGAACTTTTTTTTTTTTTTTTTTTGAGACAGAGTCTTGCTCTGTCATCCAGGCTGGAGTGGAGTTTGCAATCTTGGCTCACCGCAACCTCTGCCTCCTGGGTTCAAGCAATTCTCGTGCCTCAGCCTCCCGAGTAGCTGGGATTACAGGCGTGCACCACCACGCCCGGCTAATTTTTGTGTTTTTAGTAGAGACGGGTTTCACTATGTTGGCCAGGCTGGTCTCAGACTCCTGACCTCAGGTAATCTGCAGGCCTTGGCCTCCCAAAGTGCTGGGATTATAGGTGTGAGCCACCACACCTGGCCTCTAGGAATTTAAGTGGGCATTTCTATGAACATCCAATCATTCCTGAAGAAAAAAGGTGCTTATTATACCATATGGTGTAAGAACAAAGATCACTTTCTTTTTTTTTTTATGGAGTCATATATATCTATATGTCTATGTCTATACACACATATTTTTGTCTGATTTCTTTTTCTTTATTATTATTATACCTTAAGTTTTAGGGTACATGTGCACAATGTGCAGGTTTGTTACCTATGTATACATGTGCCATGTTGGTGTGCTGCACCCATTAACTTGTCATTTAGCATTAGGTATATCTCCTAATGCTATCTCTCCCCCTTCCCGTCACCCCACAATAGTTCCCAGAGTGTGATGTTCCCCTTCCTGTGTCCATGTGTTCTCATTGTTCAATTCCACCTATGAGTGAAAACATGCGGTTTTGTTTTTTTGTCCTTGCGATAGTTTGCTGAGAATGATGGTTTCCAGCTTCATCCATGTCCCTACAAAGGACATGAACTCATCATTTTTTATGGCTGCATAGTATTCCATGGTGTATATGTACCACATTTTCTTCATCCAGTCTATCATTGTTGGACATTTGGGTTGGTTCCAAGTCTTTGCTATTGTGAATAGTGCCGCAATAAACATACGTGTGCAGGTGTCTTTATAGCAGCATGATTTATAATCCTCTGGGTATGTACCCAGTAATGGGATGGCTGGGTCAAAGGGTATTTCTAGTTCTAGATCCCTGAGGAATCGCCACACCGACTTCCACAATGGTTGAACTAGTTTACAGTCCCACCAACAGTATAAAAGTGTTCCTATTTCTCCACATCCTCTCCAGCACCTGTTGTTTCCTGACTTTTTAAAGATTGCCATTCTAACTGGTGTGAGATGGTATCTCATTGTGGTTTTGATTTGCATTTCTCTGATGGCCAGTGATGATGAGCAATTTTTCATGTGTTTTTTGGCTGCATAAATGTCTTCTTTTGAGAAGTGTCTGTCTGTTCATATCCTTTGCCCACTTTTTGATGGGGTTGTTTTCTTGTAAATTTGCTTGAGTTCATTGTAGATTCTGGATATTAGCCCTTTGTCAGATGAGTAGGTTGCAAAAATTTTCTCCCATTCTGTAGGTACCTGTTCACTCTGATGGTGGTTTCTTTTGTTGTGCAGAAGCTCTTTAGTTTAATTAGATCCCATTTGTCAATTTTGGCTTTTGTTGCCATTGCTTTTGGTGTTTTAGACATGAAGTCCTTACCCATGCCTATGTCCTGAATGTATTGCCTAGGTTTTCTTCTAGGGTTTTTATGGTTTTAGGTCTAACATTTAAGTCTTTAATCCATCTTGAATTAATTTTTGTATAAGGTGTAAGGAAGGGATCCAGTTTCAGCTTTCTACATATGGCTAGCCAGTTTTCCCAGCACCATTTATTAAATAGGGAATCCTTTCCCCATTGCTTGTTTTTCTCAGGTTTGTCAAAGATCAGATAGTTGTAGACATGCGGCATTATTTCTGAGGCCTCTGTTCTGTTCCATTGGTCTATATCTCTGTTTTGGTACCAGTGCCACCCTGTTTTGGTTACTGTAGCCTTGTAGTATAGTTTGAAGTCAGGTAGCGTGATGCCTCCAGCTTTGTTCTTTTGGCTTAGGATTGACTTGGCAATGCGGGCTCTTTTTTGGTTCCATATGAACTTTAAAGTAGTTTTTTCCAATTCTGTGAAGAAAGTCATTGATAGCTTGATGGGGATGGCATTGAATCTATAAATTACCTTGGGCAGTATGGCCATTTTCACGATATTGATTCTTCCTACCCATGAGCATGGAATGTTCTTCCATTTGTTTGTATCCTCTTTTATTTCATTGAGCAGTGGTTTGTAGTTCTCCTTGAAGAGGTCCTTCACATCCCTTGTGAGTTGGATTCCTAGGTATTTTATTCTCTTTGAAGCAATTGTGAATGAGAATTCACTCATGATTTGGCTCTCCGTTTGTCTGTTATTGGTGTATAAGAATGCTTGTGATCTTTGCACATTGATTTTGTATCTTGAGACTTTGCTGAAGTTGCCTCTCAGCTGAAGGAGATTTTGGGCTGAGACAATGGAGTTTTCTAGATATACAATCATGTCATCCGCAAACAGGGACAATTTGACTTCCTCTTTTCCTAATTGAATGCCCTTTATTTCCTTCTCCTGCCTAATTGCCCTGGTCAGAACTTCCAACACTATGTTGAATAGGAGTGGTGAGAGAGGGCATCCCTGTCTTGTGCCAGTTTTCAAAGGGAATGCTTCCAGTTTTTGTCCATTGAGTGTGATATTGGCTGTGGGTTTGTCATAGATAGCTCTTATTATTTTGAGATATGTCCCATCAATACCTAATTTATTGAGAGTTTTTAGCATGAAGCGTTGTTGAATTTTGTCAAAGGCCTTTTCTGCATCTATTGAGATAATCACGTGGTTTTTGTCGTTGGTTCTGTTTATATGCTGGATGACGTTTATTGATTTGCATATGGTGAACCAGCCTTGCATCCCAGGGATGAAGCCCACTTGATCATGGTGGATAAGCTTTTTGATATGCTGCTGGATTCGGTTTGCCAGTATTTTATTGAGGATTTTTGCATCAATGTTCATCAGGGATATTGGTCTAAAATTCTCTTTTTTTGTTGTGTCTCTGCCAGGCTTTGGTATCAGCATGATGCTGTCCTCATAAAATGAGTTAGGGAGGATTCCCTCTTCTTCTATTGATTGGAATAGTTTCAAAAGGAATGATACCAGCTCCTCCTTGTACCTGTGGTAGAATTCGGCTGTGAATCCATCTGGTCCTGGACTTTTTTTGGTTGATAAGCTATTAATTATTGCCTCAATTTCAGAGCCTATTATTGGTCTATTCAGAGATTCAACTTCTTCCCGGTTTAGTCTTGGGAGGGTGTATGTGTCGAGGAATTTATCCATTTCTTCTAGATTTTCTAGTTTATTTGTGCAGAGGTGTTTATAGTATTCTCTGATGGTAGTTTGTATTTCTGTGGGATCGGTGGTGATATCCCCTTTGTCATTTTTTATTGCATCTATTTGATTCTTCTATCTTTTCTTCTTTATTAGTCTTGCTAGTGGTCTATCAATTTTGTTGATCTTTTCAAAAAACCAGCTCCTGGATTCATTGATTTTTTGAAGGGTTTTTTGTGTCTCTATGTCCTTCAGTTCTGCTCTGATCTTAGTTATTTCTTGCCTTCTGCTAGCTTTTGAATGTGTTTGCTCTTGCTTCTCTAGTTCTTTTAATTGTGATGTTAGGGTGTGAATTTTAGATTTTTCCTGCTTTCTCTCATGGGCATTTAGTGCTATAAATTTCCTTCTACACACTGCTTTGAATGTGTCCCAGAGATTCTGTTATGTTGTGTCTTTGTTCTCGTTGGTTTCAAAGAACATCTTTATTTCTGCCTTCATTTCATTATGTACCCAGTAGTCATTCAGGAGCATGTTGTTCAATTTCCATGTAGTTGAGTGGATTTGAGTGAGTTTCTTAATGCTGAGTTCTAGTTTGATTGCACTATGGTCTGAGAGACAGTTTGTTATAATTTCTGTTCTTTTACATTTGCTGAGGAGTGCTTTACTTCCAACTATGTGGTCAATTTTGGAATAGGTGTGGTGTGGTGCTGAAAAGAATGTATATTCTGTTGATTTGGGGTGGAGAGTTCTGTAGATGTCTATTAGGTCCGCGTGGTGCAGAGCTGAGTTCAATTCCCGGATATCCTTGTTAACTTTCTGTCTCGTGGATCTGTCTAATGTTGACAGTGGGGTGTTAAAGTCTCCCATTATTATTGTGTGGGAGTCTAAGCCTCTTTGTAGGTCACTAAGGACTTGCTTTATGAATCTGGGTGCTCCTGTATTGGGTGCATATATATTTAGGATAGTTAGCTCTTCTTGTTGAATTGATCCCTTTACCATTATGTAATGGCCTTCTTTGTCTCTTTTGATCTTTGTTGGTTTAAAATCTGTTTTATCTGAGACTAGGATTGCAACCCCTGCCTTTTTTTGTTTTCCATTTGCTTGGTAGATCTTCCTCCATCCCTTTATTTTGAGCCTATGTGTGTCTCTGCACGTGAGATGGGTTTCCTGAATACAGCACACTGATGGGTCTTGACTCTTTATCCAATTTGCCAGTCTGTGTCTTTTAATTGGAGCATTTAGCCCATTTACATTTAAGGTTAATATTGTTATGTGTGAATTTGATCCTGTCATTATGATGTTAGCTGGTTATTTTGCTCATTAGTTGATGCAGTTTCTTCCTAGCCTCGATGGTCTTTACAATTTGGCATGTTTTTGCAGTGGCTGGAACCGGTTGTTCCTTTCCATGTTTAGTGCTTCCTTCGGGAGCTCTTGTAAGGCAGGCCTGGTGGTGACAAAATCTCTCAGCATTTGCTTTTCTGTAAAGTATTTTATTTCTCCTTCACTTATGAAGCTTAGTTTGGCTGGATATGAAATTCTGGGTTGAAAATTCTTTTCTTTAAGAATGCTGAATATTGGCCCCCACTCTCTTCTGGCTTGTAGAGTTTCTGCCGAGAAATCAGCTGTTAGTCTGATGGGCTTCCCTTTGTGGGTAACCCGACCTTTCTCTCTGGCTGCCCTTAACATTTTTTCCTTCATTTCAACTTTGGTGAATCTGATAATTATGTGTCTTGGAGTTGCTCTTCTCGAGGGATATCTTTGTGGCATTCTCTGTATTTCCTGAATTTGAATGTTGGCCTGCCTTGCTAGATTGGGGAAGTTCTCCTGGATAATATCCTGCAGAGTGTTTTCCAACTTGGTTCCATTCTCCCCATCGCTTTCAGGTACACCAATCAGACATAGATTTGGTCTTTTCACATAGTACCATATTTCTTGGAGGCTTTGTTCATTTCTTTTTATTCTTTTTTCTCTAAATTTCTCTTCTTGCTTCATTTCATTCATTTGATCTTCCATCACTGATACCCTTTCTTCCAGTTGATCGAATAGTATACTGAGGCTTCTGCATTGATCATGTAGTTCTCATGCCGTGGTTTTCAGCTCCATCAGGTCCTTTAAGGACTTCTCTGCATCGGTTATTCTAGTTAGCCATTCGTCTAATTTTTTGTCAAGGTTTTTAACTTCTTTGCCATGGGTTAGAACTTCCTCCTTTAGCTCAGAGTAGTTTGATCGTCTGAAGCCTTCTTCTCTCAACTTGTCAAAGTCATTCTCCGTCCAGCTTTGTTCCTTTGCTGGTGAGGAGCTGAGTTCCTTTGGAGGAGGAGAGGCACTCTGATTTTTAGAGTTTCTGGTTTTTCTGCTCTGTTTTTTCCCCATCTTTGTGGTTTTATCTACCTTTGGTCTTTGATGATGGTGACGTACAGGTGGGGTTTTGGTGTGGATGTCCTTTCTGTTTGTTAGTTTTCCTTCTAATAGTCAAGACCCCCAGCTGCAGGTCAGTTCGAGTTTGCTGGAGGTCAACTCCAGACCCTGTTTGCCTGGGTATCAGCAGTGGATGCTGCAGAACAGTGGATATTGGTGAACAGCAAATGTTCACCAATGTGAATGTGCCTGATCATTCCTCTGGAGGTTTTGTCTCAGAGGAGTACCCAGCCGTGTGAGGTGTCAGTCTGCCCCTACTGGGGGGTGCCTCCCAGTTAGGCTACTTGGGGGTCAGGGAACCACTTGAGGAGGCAGTCTGTCTGTTCTCAGATCTCAAACTCCATGCTGAGAGAATCACTACTCTCCTCAAAGCTTTCAGACGCGACATTTAATTCTGCAGAGGTTTCTGCTACCTTTTGTTTGGCTACCCCCTGCCCCCAGAGGTGGAGTCTACAAAGGAAGGCAGGCAGGCCTCCTTGAGCTGCAGTTTGAGCTTCCTGGCCGCTTTGTTTACCTACTCAGGCCTTGGCAATGGCGGGCGCCCCTCCCCCTGCCTCGCTGCCGCCTTGCAGTTTGATCTCAGACTGCTGTGCTAGGAATGAGAGAGGCTCCGTGGGCATAGGACCCTCCCAGCTAGGCACAGGATATATTCTCCTGGTGTGCCGTTTGCTAAGACTGTTGGAAAAGCACAGTATTAGGGTGGGAGTGACCCGATTTTCCAGGTGCCATCTGTCACCCCTTTCTTTGACTAGGAAAGGGAATTCCTTGGCCCCTTGAGCTTCTTGGGTGAGGCGATGCCTCACCCTGCTTCAGCTCACGCTCAGTGCACTGCACCCACTCTCCTGCACCCACTATCCGACACTACCCAGAGAGATGAACCCAGTACCTCAGTTGGAAATGCAGAAATCACCCGTCTTCTGTGTCGCTCACGCTGGGAGCTGTAGACTGGAGCTCTTCCTATTCGGCCATCTTTGCTCCACCAACCAGTGTATTAACTTTAAAAAAGATTGTCAAAAGAGAAGTAAGGGTAGTTCTTGACTTAATTACAACCTGTACTTTTGTACATTACACTTTGATATCTCTAAATAAAGAACTTTTTTTGGGGGGGGATGGAGTCTGGCTCTGTCGCCCAGGCTGGAGTGCAGTGGCACGATCTCTGCTCACTGCAAGCGCCACCTCCTGGGTTCATGCCATTCTCCTGCCTCAGCCTCCCAAGTAGCTGGGACTACAGGCACCCACCAACACGGCAGGCTAATTTTTTGTATTTTTTTTTTTTTAGTAGAGACAGGGTTTCACTGTGTTAGCCAGGATGGTCTTGATCTCATGACCTCGTGATCTACCTGCCTCAGCCTCCCAAAGTGCTGGGATTACAGGCATGAGCCACTGCGCCCGGCCTAAATAAAGCATGTTGAATGTTTGCACATCTGCTGATAAGTGAACATTTTTATCTCATACTGTGCTAAGCAATTCTGGTTTTGCCAACTTTGTCAGTACAAGATGATTTGTACAGCTATTTGAATTTTTTGTGCATTTTACTGGTATTTTATATAAATAAGTGGGAAATGGAAAAATGAAGTTGCTGATAGTGGTGACAAAATGCATGTTTTATAAATTTATTACAATTGAGATCCAATAGCCACCATTACATTATGCTGAAAATGCTGACTCTTCATTTTCATTTGGATGCCCATTGGTGTTTATTCAGTTCATTCTGTGTTGATTTGCAAGGGAAAAAAATTAAAGAACATGTACTCATACAACCTAATAGTGAGAAAACAACTAAATTTAAAAATGGGCAAAGGAGTCTGGGCACAGTGGCTCTTGCCTGTAATCCCAGAACTTTGGGAGGCTGAGGTGGGAAGATCACTTGAAGCCAGGAGTTTGAGACCAGCTTGGGCAACATAGTGAGACCCTGTCTCTATAAAACCCCCTTTTTTTTTTTTTTTAGATGCAGTCTCGCTCTGTTGCCCAGGCTGGAGTGCAGTGGTGCCATCTCAGCTCACTGAAACCTCCACCTCCCAGATTCAAGCGATTCTCCTGCCTCAGCCTCCCAAATAGCTGGGATTACAGGCACACACTACCACGCCCAACTAATTTTTGTATTTTTAGTAGAGACACGGTTTTACCATGTTGGCCAGGCTGGTCTCAAACTCCTGACCTCAAGTGATCTGCCTGCATAGACCTCCCAAAGTGCTGTGATTACAGGCGTGAGCCACCGTGCCTGGCCTGTACAAAAAAAAATTTAAAAAATTAGTCAGACATGGTGGCATGTGTCTGTAGTCCTAGCTACTCAGGAGGCTGAGGCAGGAGGATCACTGGAGCCCAGGAGTTCAAGGTTGCAGTGAGCTATGATCACTGCACTCTAGCTTGGGTAACAGAGGGAAACCCTGTCTCAAAATCTGAAAAAAGAAAGAAAGAAAGAAGAAAGAAAGAGAGAAAGAGGAAGGAAGGAGAAAGAAAGAAGAAAGAAAGAAGAAAGAGAGAAAGAGGAAGGAAGGAAGGAGAAAGAAAGAAGAAAGAAATAAAGAGAAAGAAAGAAAAGAAAAGAAAAAGGAAATAATAAACTTTGTGAAAACACTTCAAAATGTTTTTTATAAAGTACTGAAAAGGGAAACAACAAAAATGACCAATATGTTAGAGGTTAAACATATGACATTTTCTGGAAGATTGGGGCTGATGAAATATTTGCTTTGCTAATCTGCAATGTATATGAGAATGCTATGGGAAAATAGCATTAGAATCAACAACACAAATAATTATTAAAGTATTAGTGCCATAGTGTATACCTGTTATTACCTTAAGACCGCATCTCGATAAATGTGAGCATTCCTTTCTCTAAATTTGCTACTTACTTACGATGTGAAAGCAGCTCTTTTCCAAATGATCTAGAGGATAATTTTTAAGAAATCAGAAGAATTGTGTTGTTAGCTATTAGCTACTATTGAAGCTATTTCACTTGCAAAGGAAGGAAAGCAAACCTACAAATGTTCAGCAAATGCCAAAATGCCAAAAAGGTCTTACAAAATGGTACAGAGACCACAGGGAAATAGCTGGGTTTCTGACAGACAGCATGCTCCATCCTGGAAATACAGGAATTAAAGGAGTTAATGAACATGAGGAAGGAAAGAGAAGTATGATCCAGTCTTGGCTAACTTTCACCTTGGAGGAGCTAATAACAATTCTAGAAATAAAGCAGCAGGAGAAGAAACTACTGGTAATGGTAGCTCAAAATTTGAGGCCCGTGAGATTAAATCTGAGCCAATTTTGCTTTATTTTTGCTGAAGATTTTTTGCAGAGATGAATGTGGTTTGTATTTGAGAGTTGAGAAGACATAATTTACTTATTTATTCAGTCGGCAAATGTAAGAGGTGCTGGGGATGGTAATGTTTGAGGGAGACTTGAAGTTTTGTATGATGGATGGGCCAAGCGACGGTGCTGGGGAGTGTGTGGGGTGTTCCAGGCAGAGGGAACAGTATATGCAGAGGCACAGAGGAGGGGCAGATGGTGATGGTAAAGGAATGATTTTCTCTATGTAATAGTGGGAAGGAAAAATGTTGCTCTTCAGAAAGATAATTCCTGGCTTATTATCACTTCCAGGGAAGGGACAACATTTATGGCACAGATAGGAGGTTCTTTTTTGTTTGTTTTTTTCACTCTTGTTGCCCAGGCTGGAGTGCAATGGCATGATCTCGGCTCACTGCAACCTCCCCTCCAGGGTTCAAGCTGTTCTCGTGCCTCAGCCTCCCGAGTAGCTGGGATTACAGGCATGCACCACCACGCCCAGATAATTTTGTATTTTTAGTAGAGATGGAGTTTCACCATGTTGGTCAGGCTGGTCTTGAACTCCTGACCTCAAGTGATCCACCCACCTCAGCCTCCCAAAGTGCTGGGATTACAGGCGTGAGCCACTGCGCCCGGCCAGGTGGTTCTTTTTATTGAGGAAACAGCCAGTGATTCTTGGGAGGGGTGAGGAATGGAGGGGGAGGTATGAGATAAAGAGAACAGAATTGCTCTGCTCAAGAAAGTAAGAAGTGAGAAGAATTTGGAGTTTGGGGCAGCCTGGGGGAATAGGCCTGAGAAAGTTGGAGAGAATGGGTCAGTGAGAAGAATAAATGAGAAGATGGGAAGGTCCAACGAAGAACCTTGAGACAAATAGAGAAGTCATTATGAGCTGGAGAACAGGAGAAGCAGAGATAAGGGGAACACGAGATTTTTCCAAGGAATATACAAAACACAAAGTTTTTTAGCACAGACTTCCACATTGTGTGGGACGGGGCTTGAGTAATTTTTTTTTTTTTTTTTTTTTTTGACACTGTGTCTTGCTTTGTCACATAAGCAGGAGTGCAGTAGCGTGATCATGGCTCACTGCAGTCTCAAACTCCTGGGCTCAAGTGATCCTCCTACTTCAGCCTCCAGAGTAGCTGGGACTACAGGCACCCACCACCATGCCCAACTAATTTTGTATTTGTTTTCTTGTGGAGACAGAGTCTCATTATGTTGCCCAGTCCGGTTTTGAATTCTTGGCCTCCAGTGATCCTCCCACTTCAGCTTCCCAAAGTGCTGGGATTACAGGTGTGAGCCATCACTTCTGGCCTGAATTTTAAAAAAATTTTATTTATTTATTTTATTATTTTTTTTTTTTTTGAGGCGGAGTCTCACTCTGTCACCCAGGCTGGGATGCAGTGGCGTGATCTCGGCTCACTGCAACCTCCGCCTCCTGGGTTCAGCGATTCTCCTGTCTCAGCCCCCTGAGTAGCTGGGACTACAGGTGCACACCACCACACCTGGCTAATTTTTGTATTTTTAGTAGAGATGGAGTTTCGCCGCATTAGCCAGGCTGGTCTTGAACTCCTAACCTCAGGTGATCCACCCTCCTTGGCCTCCCAAAGTGCTGGGATTACAGGCGTGAGCCACCATGCCCAGCCATTTATTTATTTTTTCATGGACAGAGTCTTGCTCTGTTGAAAGCTACTTAAGAGACAGAGGTGGGAGGATGGTTTAAGCCTGGGAAGCGGAGGTTGCAGTGAGCCAAAATGGGGCCACTGCACTCCAGAATGTGTGACAGGGTGAGACCCTGTCTCAAACAACAACAACAACAACAACAACAACAACAATGAAAAAGAACAAAGAAAAGGAAGAAAGAAAATCCCTAGATATAATGGCTGTGCCACTTTGAGTCTGCAGTAAGCTACAATTGTGTCACTACACCCAGGCTGGAATACAGTGGCACAATCATAGCTCACTGCAGCCTCAAATTCCTCACGTCAAGAGGTTCTCCCCTCTTGGCCTTCCAAAGTGCTATGATTACAGGAATGAGCCACTGTACCCGGCCCCTATATCAGTTTTAAAATGCATTTTTCTATTTAAAAATGTCATTGGGATTTTGATAAGGATTGCATTGAATCTGTAGATTGCTTTGGGTGTACAGAAATTTTAACAATATTAAGTCTTCCAATACATGAACACATGATATGTTTCCATTTATAACTTCTTTAATTTCTTTCAGCAATGTTTTGCTGTTTTCGTTGTATAAATCTTTCACTCCTTTGGTTAACTTAGTTCCTAAGCATTGTAAATGGAATTGTTTTCACAGTTTCCTTTTCAGATTATTCACTGTTAGTGTATAGAAATGCAACTGCTTTTGCATATTGACTGTATATCCTGCTACTTTGTTGATTCATTTATTAGTTCTAATAGTTTTTTGTGAAACCTTTAGGGTTTTCTACATATAAAATCACATGATTTGCAAACAGATAATTTTACTCCTCTTGTCCAATTTGGATGCTTTTTCTTTTTCTTGCCTAATTGCTCTGGCTAGAACTTCCACCATTATGCTGAAAAGAAGTGGTGAAACAGACATGGTGAAAGTGGGCATCCCTTCCTGCTGCAGATCTGGAAAAAAAAAAAGTGGGAATCTTGTCTTATTCCTGATCTTAGAGGAAAAGCTTTCAGTCTTTTTCCATTGAGTATGTTGTTTCCTGTGGGTTTTTCATATATGGTTTTTATAATGTTGATGTAGTTTTCCTTTATTCTTAGTTTTTCAAGTGCTTTTTACATGAAAGGGTATTGAATTTTGTCTGTTGCTTTTTCTGCATCAATTGAGAACATCATGTATTTTGCTTCCCTTCATTCTGTTAGTGTGGTATATAACACTTTTCAATTTTCATATGTTGAACCATCCTAGCATTCCAGGAATAAATTCCATTTGTTTGTGTTACATAATCCTTTTAATATGTGGCTGAATTTGGTTTGCTGGTATTTTGTTGAGAATTTCTGTGTCATTATTCATAAGGGATATTGGTCTGTGTTTTGTTGTTTTTTTGTGTGTGTGATGTCTTTGCCTAATTTTGGTATCTGGGTAATGCTGGCCTCATAGGATGAGTTAGGAAGTATTCCTTCATCCTGAATTTTTAATGAAAGTTTGAGAAGCACTGATATTAGTTCTTCTTTAAATATGTGATAGAATTAACCAGTGAAGCCATTATA